>NC_060913.1:27985472-28318074 GCF_021234035.1 Daphnia pulicaria
TAAATTCACCATTTGTATTCCTCGTATTGCGACAGTTTGTCCACAATAACTTTTTAACAACTGCTCTTATAGCAGTTATTTTTTGGGATCAAAAATTTGTAATTTAATTTCACTTGCTCGTTCGCGGCAGTCTTCTTATTCAATTCCTTTTCTCCAAATTGCTCTAATCGCAGCAGCCAGCATTTTTCTTTCCCTTTGTTTCTTATTCAATTTGCGTTGCTCTCATTGTAGCAGTTCCCATTCTAAACTTGTCAAAGTTGCCTTTGTTTGCAGCATTTTTTTAGTTCTTTAATGGGAATTTATATTTTAATACTGCCTATACCGTCTATTTTCCTTTTGAATTATTGCGATTTTTCATTGCAATAGGATTTTTACTTCGTGTAAGCAAATTTGGACATTTGAGGTTTTCCTTCTTTCCAAGACTTTAAAGTCTTTTATGACAATCACAATAAATAACAAAGATTATTCATGTATACATACTTTGGAACTCAAAGCAATGTCTATTCCGTTGTGGTCAAATCTACCCATTGGATTCTCTTCCTTGAATGGTGTGGGAGCTGTCTCTTTGATCCAACAATATTGCACAAGCGGCTTGATGTGGGGCCGAATATTATCGAGTCACCAGGCTTATCATCCATTCGACGGCAGTGGCAAAAATGAACCTGAATTTTTACAATTACGAAAAAACAAAGAAAAATAGTCACAAAACAAAAAAACCTTCAACAAACTTTTCTGCTCAGCAATCTTTTTCAAATGTGTTTTCCCTGTTTAGAAGTTCACTCCTTTTTAGCTGTGTTTTTTTCTTGCAACAGAAAGCATTACTGTTTGGGGTTTACTGTTTGTGTAGTGTCGTCCTCATCAGTTGAAACACTTTTTTTTCTTTTAATCGCTTAGACTGGCGTTCCCTACTAGCTGGAGTTGACTGAACCTGGCCTTTACTTTTATCATAAGATGTGCAGTTGAAAATTTTCTCCGAACTTTTTTCTTTTATCTGCACATAATTTTCAACTGATAGATAATGTCATCAAAGAGAAAATCGTGCCTTTTACCTTTAAAATTAAAAATAAAGATCAGGATTGTTGTCTATCAGTGTGGAACAATCCATTCTAAAAAAATATTACAAGATCGCTATTTATTTGTTCGATGTTTTATTGGTATTGACGAAAAACAAAATACAATGTTCGAATGTGTAGCCAAAAAAATGTTGAAATAGTGCTAGAGACCTTTCCTATCATATAAAAGATTTAAGCGCTTTTTTGTGATGACAATAAATAAATACATGGTTGAAACGGTCATTCTTGTGTGGGAGTCTAAATCGTCTGGTTATACATAGCTAATGTTCAAATAATGTTCTACAAATCACCCATAACGTTTCCAAAGCGCAAATACTGTCAAGCAGGTGTTCGATCAATGACGTCAATGAACGTCTATCAATATTTGAATAGACTGCAATAAATTGGATAGATAAATCCGTGGGATTTTCGTATCAACTTATTTCGATAACAATTCTGACCAATAAAATAGTCTGAATTAACAAAAAAAATCAGTAATTGAAATTATGCAATATCAGGAAATAGTGATGCCACAAATTGCCCCATAATCTAAAATGAAAATTGATGAGAACTTTTTTTATTCTCGACATCGCTCTTCTAGGTAGAAAAATATGTGATTATAACAGCCCAAATTTGTTCAATTTTAACGACTGTGTATCGTGTTAGTGAACTCGGCAAGCCGGTGATGTCGCCTTTTTCAGGACAACTGATGTTTTTTTGTACAATCATAACAAACAAATTCTGATTCAAGTTCTTAAAAAAACTTTGCAATGCAGGATCCGTTGGTCCAACCCCCTCCACCCAACAATGACCTGCTGTCGCTGGGATCTATATAAATTATTAATAAAAGAGAACACGGGCAAATTTAGAACATCAAAACCTAAATGAAATCTATACGTTCTTTCTTTTCTATTTCCCCTTTCTTTGTTTCCCGCCATACCCTCTGGATATGCCGACAATAAGGTAAGCAAATGAAATGAAAATTATCAAAACAATGTTTTCCATTTTTTTTTAAGTTCGAGTAACGTTTCCATAAATGAAACCTGTGATTATGAATTGGGATCTGTACCATTAGACTAAATTGACTATTAAACTAATAAGCAATATCAAAACAGATAACATCGAAATTTTGGACCTATTTTGTACTTTACTAGTAATTTGTACATTTTACTACACACTTGCACTGTCGCCCCCATAGGCATTAGAAATTTCGACAAATTTTGAAGTGGAAAACTTTTAGGTATAGGGAAGGGTTCTCTGAGTTAATTTTATTGTAAATCATTCTGTATATTTGTATAGAGTGAAGAATTCTGCATCTTTTGGCACCAAGAAAAAGATTTTATCTTGATTTTTAGTATTTTTTATATTTTTGAAAACGCCGTATTTAACACGGCGCATATGAGGGAAAACGGGTGTACCTAATAAAGTGAACGATACCGTAGCACCCTGGGGGTTAATCCTACGACAATTTTGTGTGTGTAAAAAATGTAGATCGTCATTAGATCTACTCAGGAAAAAAAGAAAAAAAATCTAGCCCAAGCCGTTCGGGTAGTATTTTTACTTTTTCTGTATGAGACACAAATCAAAAATAAAAAAAAAACATATATAAAAAAATCAATGCAGTAAAAAAGAACAATTGATATTACTACACCAGGCCATACAGGGTCCCTAAAAATCTATCCTTAACTAATCAGCACCAAGGGATTTTAATCTAAACAGCAAGAGAGAGTACAGAGAGAGGAAAAAATCAAAATAAATAATAAATAAAAAAAAATTCGCTTCATACCGTTTGGAACACGGCACATCACCAATATCCTCTTGAATTCTTTTTGAACCATGAGGTGCAGTAAGCTTATATATACTTATATATACTTACTTTTTATAGCAGCTGCCAGGTTCTTTTGAACAACGTCGAGTAGCTATATGAAATAAATGAATCATGTAAACAGTAGTTTAAAAATTATGAAATGTCACCACTTACCTCTTCTTTCTACTTTTCTATTTATTTTAACCTTTTGTGCAATCCCATATCAAAAGACTTAAAATAATAAATTCCCTTGGCTTTTTCTTTTCGCTGTGCTCTGTTCTTATTTCGATTACTTTTATTTTTTGCACAGTACGTCTGAATCTTTCCAGTGACATAATTTCCTCTTTGTTCCTCAACATTTTGATAATTTTCTCCTCGTCTTTTGTCATTTTGTTCCGTAAATTCACCATTTGTATTCCTCGTATTGCGACAGTTTGTCCACAATAACTTTTTAACAACTGCTCTTATAGCAGTTATTTTTTGGGATCAAAAATTTGTAATTTAATTTCACTTGCTCGTTCGCGGCAGTCTTCTTATTCAATTCCTTTTCTCCAAATTGCTCTAATCGCAGCAGCCAGCATTTTTCTTTCCCTTTGTTTCTTATTCAATTTGCGTTGCTCTCATTGTAGCAGTTCCCATTCTAAACTTGTCAAAGTTGCCTTTGTTTGCAGCATTTTTTTAGTTCTTTAATGGGAATTTATATTTTAATACTGCCTATACCGTCTATTTTCCTTTTGAATTATTGCGATTTTTCATTGCAATAGGATTTTTACTTCGTGTAAGCAAATTTGGACATTTGAGGTTTTCCTTCTTTCCAAGACTTTAAAGTCTTTTATGACAATCACAATAAATAACAAAGATTATTCATGTATACATACTTTGGAACTCAAAGCAATGTCTATTCCGTTGTGGTCAAATCTACCCATTGGATTCTCTTCCTTGAATGGTGTGGGAGCTGTCTCTTTGATCCAACAATATTGCACAAGCGGCTTGATGTGGGGCCGAATATTATCGAGTCACCAGGCTTATCATCCATTCGACGGCAGTGGCAAAAATGAACCTGAATTTTTACAATTACGAAAAAACAAAGAAAAATAGTCACAAAACAAAAAAACCTTCAACAAACTTTTCTGCTCAGCAATCTTTTTCAAATGTGTTTTCCCTGTTTAGAAGTTCACTCCTTTTTAGCTGTGTTTTTTTCTTGCAACAGAAAGCATTACTGTTTGGGGTTTACTGTTTGTGTAGTGTCGTCCTCATCAGTTGAAACACTTTTTTTTCTTTTAATCGCTTAGACTGGCGTTCCCTACTAGCTGGAGTTGACTGAACCTGGCCTTTACTTTTATCATAAGATGTGCAGTTGAAAATTTTCTCCGAACTTTTTTCTTTTATCTGCACATAATTTTCAACTGATAGATAATGTCATCAAAGAGAAAATCGTGCCTTTTACCTTTAAAATTAAAAATAAAGATCAGGATTGTTGTCTATCAGTGTGGAACAATCCATTCTAAAAAAATATTACAAGATCGCTATTTATTTGTTCGATGTTTTATTGGTATTGACGAAAAACAAAATACAATGTTCGAATGTGTAGCCAAAAAAATGTTGAAATAGTGCTAGAGACCTTTCCTATCATATAAAAGATTTAAGCGCTTTTTTGTGATGACAATAAATAAATACATGGTTGAAACGGTCATTCTTGTGTGGGAGTCTAAATCGTCTGGTTATACATAGCTAATGTTCAAATAATGTTCTACAAATCACCCATAACGTTTCCAAAGCGCAAATACTGTCAAGCAGGTGTTCGATCAATGACGTCAATGAACGTCTATCAATATTTGAATAGACTGCAATAAATTGGATAGATAAATCCGTGGGATTTTCGTATCAACTTATTTCGATAACAATTCTGACCAATAAAATAGTCTGAATTAACAAAAAAAATCAGTAATTGAAATTATGCAATATCAGGAAATAGTGATGCCACAAATTGCCCCATAATCTAAAATGAAAATTGATGAGAACTTTTTTTATTCTCGACATCGCTCTTCTAGGTAGAAAAATATGTGATTATAACAGCCCAAATTTGTTCAATTTTAACGACTGTGTATCGTGTTAGTGAACTCGGCAAGCCGGTGATGTCGCCTTTTTCAGGACAACTGATGTTTTTTTGTACAATCATAACAAACAAATTCTGATTCAAGTTCTTAAAAAAACTTTGCAATGCAGGATCCGTTGGTCCAACCCCCTCCACCCAACAATGACCTGCTGTCGCTGGGATCTATATAAATTATTAATAAAAGAGAACACGGGCAAATTTAGAACATCAAAACCTAAATGAAATCTATACGTTCTTTCTTTTCTATTTCCCCTTTCTTTGTTTCCCGCCATACCCTCTGGATATGCCGACAATAAGGTAAGCAAATGAAATGAAAATTATCAAAACAATGTTTTCCATTTTTTTTTAAGTTCGAGTAACGTTTCCATAAATGAAACCTGTGATTATGAATTGGGATCTGTACCATTAGACTAAATTGACTATTAAACTAATAAGCAATATCAAAACAGATAACATCGAAATTTTGGACCTATTTTGTACTTTACTAATAATTTGTACATTTTACTACACACTTGCACTGTCGCCCCCATAGGCATTAGAAATTTCGACAAATTTTGAAGTGGAAAACTTTTAGGTATAGGGAAGGGTTCTCTGAGTTAATTTTATTGTAAATCATTCTGTATATTTGTATAGAGTGAAGAATTCTGCATCTTTTGGCACCAAGAAAAAGATTTTATCTTGATTTTTAGTATTTTTTATATTTTTGAAAACGCCGTATTTAACACGGCGCATATGAGGGAAAACGGGTGTACCTAATAAAGTGAACGATACCGTAGCACCCTGGGGGTTAATCCTACGACAATTTTGTGTGTGTAAAAAATGTAGATCGTCATTAGATCTACTCAGGAAAAAAAGAAAAAAAATCTAGCCCAAGCCGTTCGGGTAGTATTTTTACTTTTTCTGTATGAGACACAAATCAAAAATAAAAAAAAAACATATATAAAAAAATCAATGCAGTAAAAAAGAACAATTGATATTACTACACCAGGCCATACAGGGTCCCTAAAAATCTATCCTTAACTAATCAGCACCAAGGGATTTTAATCTAAACAGCAAGAGAGAGTACAGAGAGAGGAAAAAATCAAAATAAATAATAAATAAAAAAAAATTCGCTTCATACCGTTTGGAACACGGCACATCACCAATATCCTCTTGAATTCTTTTTGAACCATGAGGTGCAGTAAGCTTATATATACTTATATATACTTACTTTTTATAGCAGCTGCCAGGTTCTTTTGAACAACGTCGAGTAGCTATATGAAATAAATGAATCATGTAAACAGTAGTTTAAAAATTATGAAATGTCACCACTTACCTCTTCTTTCTACTTTTCTATTTATTTTAACCTTTTGTGCAATCCCATATCAAAAGACTTAAAATAATAAATTCCCTTGGCTTTTTCTTTTCGCTGTGCTCTGTTCTTATTTCGATTACTTTTATTTTTTGCACAGTACGTCTGAATCTTTCCAGTGACATAATTTCCTCTTTGTTCCTCAACATTTTGATAATTTTCTCCTCGTCTTTTGTCATTTTGTTCCGTAAATTCACCATTTGTATTCCTCGTATTGCGACAGTTTGTCCACAATAACTTTTTAACAACTGCTCTTATAGCAGTTATTTTTTGGGGTCAAAAATTTGTAATTTAATTTCACTTGCTCGTTCGCGGCAGTCTTCTTATTCAATTCCTTTTCTCCAAATTGCTCTAATCGCAGCAGCCAGCATTTTTCTTTCCCTTTGTTTCTTATTCAATTTGCGTTGCTCTCATTGTAGCAGTTCCCATTCTAAACTTGTCAAAGTTGCCTTTGTTTGCAGCATTTTTTTAGTTCTTTAATGGGAATTTATATTTTAATACTGCCTATACCGTCTATTTTCCTTTTGAATTATTGCGATTTTTCATTGCAATAGGATTTTTACTTCATGTAAGCAAATTTGGACATTTGAGGTTTTCCTTCTTTCCAAGACTTTAAAGTCTTTTATGACAATCACAATAAATAACAAAGATTATTCATGTATACATACTTTGGAACTCAAAGCAATGTCTATTCCGTTGTGGTCAAATCTACCCATTGGATTCTCTTCCTTGAATGGTGTGGGAGCTGTCTCTTTGATCCAACAATATTGCACAAGCGGCTTGATGTGGGGCCGAATATTATCGAGTCACCAGGCTTATCATCCATTCGACGGCAGTGGCAAAAATGAACCTGAATTTTTACAATTACGAAAAAACAAAGAAAAATAGTCACAAAACAAAAAAACCTTCAACAAACTTTTCTGCTCAGCAATCTTTTTCAAATGTGTTTTCCCTGTTTAGAAGTTCACTCCTTTTTAGCTGTGTTTTTTTCTTGCAACAGAAAGCATTACTGTTTGGGGTTTACTGTTTGTGTAGTGTCGTCCTCATCAGTTGAAACACTTTTTTTTCTTTTAATCGCTTAGACTGGCGTTCCCTACTAGCTGGAGTTGACTGAACCTGGCCTTTACTTTTATCATAAGATGTGCAGTTGAAAATTTTCTCCGAACATTTTTCTTTTATCTGCACATAATTTTCAACTGATAGATAATGTCATCAAAGAGAAAATCGTGCCTTTTACCTTTAAAATTAAAAATAAAGATCAGGATTGTTGTCTATCAGTGTGGAACAATCCATTCTAAAAAAATATTACAAGATCGCTATTTATTTGTTCGATGTTTTATTGGTATTGACGAAAAACAAAATACAATGTTCGAATGTGTAGCCAAAAAAATGTTGAAATAGTGCTAGAGACCTTTCCTATCATATAAAAGATTTAAGCGCTTTTTTGTGATGACAATAAATAAATACATGGTTGAAACGGTCATTCTTGTGTGGGAGTCTAAATCGTCTGGTTATACATAGCTAACGTTCAAATAATGTTCTACAAATCACCCATAACGTTTCCAAAGCGCAAATACTGTCAAGCAGGTGTTCGATCAATGACGTCAATGAACGTCTATCAATATTTGAATAGACTGCAATAAATTGGATAGATAAATCCGTGGGATTTTCGTATCAACTTATTTCGATAACAATTCTGACCAATAAAATAGTCTGAATTAACAAAAAAAATCAGTAATTGAAATTATGCAATCTCAGGAAATAGTGATGCCACAAATTGCCCCATAATCTAAAATGAAAATTGATGAGAACTTTTTTTATTCTCGACATCGCTCTTCTAGGTAGAAAAATATGTGATTATAACAGCCCAAATTTGTTCAATTTTAACGACTGTGTATCGTGTTAGTGAACTCGGCAAGCCGTTGCTGTCGCCTTTTTCAGGACAACTGATGTTTTTTTGTACAATCATAACAAACAAATTCTGTCATAATTCACTTAATCTTAAATAGATTTTGCAATGCCGCCTACGATGTTTACACTTGGTAGTCGTTTTTTGTAACTTTACTTAACTAGCCGTTGTTTATTTTACAGGCGTCATTATGTCGTGATACTAGAATAGCCGCTCTAGCCGCCTTGAAAATTTTGATGAAATTAATTCAGTGAAATCTGTCAAATAATATTTGAAACTTTGTATTGACTGTAAGGAAATAATAATGCCCGATAGGTTTACTACATCTGACGTGAAATCGCCATTGTACATTATTGACATCAAATAATCAGTTTTTGCAATTGCAGAAGTTTTTGCTTTTATTGTCAATCCTCAATTTACACTGATCTTTTTTCATAAATGATAAAAAAATATGCAAGAAAACTAATTCATTCTGCGTGGGAGTGTCACTTCGTATACGACACGATTCATCTCTGGTAGCATTTATTTGATCACATTGTCCAATATTCTGTTAAACAGCTGTTCAATTAATGACGCCAATAAATTGTTGGAATAGATCACTATAAATATGGAAAGGATTTCTGAACACTGAATTCGTCTCCTACGTTCTCATATCAAATTCGGGTCGACAAAATCGCCTCAGCAGAACTTGAAAATGGCTAGTATTTTACTGATAAAGGTATCATTAATTAAGTTAAAATAAAATCTGGTAGAGATATTTGATTAGCTTTGGTATAATAACAGATCGTCGTCGTTTCTCTACTTGTTTTTGCCTTGGAAACATCAAGTGTGGCGGGTAAATTTTCAAATATTTTATATTTTGTGGCAACTAATTATCACATTTTTCGCTATCAGGAGTTACAAAGTTTGGTGAATGCAACGGGCTTAGACTCGAAAATACGGCTTCCGGAATTTCTCCAAGTAAATGTGTTCAATTGGGTGGAACATGCTGCGATTTGGGCAGTTATAGTAAGTCAAAATAAATAAGTAATGGGTATAATTTTTGAAACAGCATTGTGTTATACGATTGTCTTCTATTTACAACCTAGTGACTAACGAACCAAAAGCAATGAAGGCAACTGAAAAGTGTCTAACATGTTACAAATCGAGTGTCAAGGTGAAATGCACTGGAACATTAATTCGATCTAAGCCTTGGAATTGGGGCACCGATGCCAACACATGGGTTACGGCTAAAACCTGCATTGCCCAGAAGGGCCAGTGCTGCACAGGTTATAACAAACCCTTCAACCCGAAAAGTACTCCAAATGAATTTTCCTGCAATAATTGCTATTCTGGTACACCGACAAGCACTGGGTGCAGTGGTAAACTTCTGTCCTCTATTGATTTCACACCAAAAGTCTGTGTTCAGCTGGGAGGACATTGCTGTGATGGAGACTGGCAAGGTACACGTAACAATTATATGCAGTTGTTGTCTGAAGAAATTAAAACCAGATGCAAGTATGGAATTCGAATTTACTGGTATTTTTATTTCTGCGTCCAGGCACCACAGAGGGTTCAGCTTTTTGCACTTCGGCAATTTTTAATTCTGCACTTCTGAAAAATTGCAATCTCTGTTACAGTGGATCTCCAAAGGTTGTTGTCTAGAAGTAAAAACGAATTTAAAATTAAATGAATGTTTAATTTGAAACGAACTCTGAAAGACTTTATATACAGCAAATAAAATGTTGAAGCAATCAATTTTGATTTTTGTTCGAACTCCAACATACCATTTTTATCAAAAGAACCCTTTGGTAAAACAGTTGAAATGAATCTTGAGCATAGGTCAAAATATCAACTGAATGTGAATCATGAATCTGAACGTGAATCATGAAGGTTTCCTAAAATTGATTTTCACTGGATTTTATCAAAATGATTTGATGTGCCACATTCAGGCCAGTCATTCAGGCCCACCTTTTTTACATGCCATTCGGGCCCAATTTCTGTGACATTCAAGACCAAGTTTTTTATTTAAATTAGTAAATGATGGTTTAATTTGATTTGGTTTGTTTAAAAACGACTCGCAAGAAATTACGGTTTTTCGGTGCTTAACAAAAGGTGTAACTTTAACCTACTTTTTGTACAGGTCCATTTGAAAGATGCAATCCAGATGGATATTTTCGTGCTGATGTATTATTGGAGGACACCTCCAGACGCTATGCCCGTCACCTCATCTTCGCCACCGATCACCAGCTATTACCCAAAACCAAAATATGGTTTTCGGCATCCACAAGTTTATCCGTCATGGAAATCTCGATAAACAGTTAAGATAGTTTGTACAAGGACACGAAGCTTTGAGCTTAACAATGGTAGTCAAACAACGTAACCACCAACCAATATATCATTGTTTTAGTTTCCTTAAGTCACAGTACTTATGTCCCGGAAAAGGAAGAAAGACTATGTTGCAGTTTTTGCTTCTATTCTTGATTTTCTGACTCCTTTGGGTGATCGAAGAGTGAAAGAGTTGATGATGGATTTCGAGGCTGCTATGTGGCAGTTATATCCTTTTTTAAATGTTGAAATGTTAAATCCTTTAATATCTCTTCCTTTCACCATTTTCAGGCATACAAGCCTTATTGTCCATTAGCTAACAATATATTGTCGTCCATCTATATGTTCTTTGTGGTTGTACTACAAGCCACTTTTCACGCCTCACTTTTTGTTTAACAAACTTAGATGAAATTGTGCAACGACATAAACTTGCTATCAACTAACGATTACACCGAAACCAAAAAATTGGCGTTGAATTAGCGTTGCTTGTATACAGCGGTGGTACAACTTTACCAACAAACAGTTCATCTCATTGCTGTTGTAAGTTTGTGGTTTTCAATTGCTTCATTCTTGTTCGAATGAGACTACTTTGCTCACATTCAGGTAAACTTGCCTTTACCTGACGAACAGAACGGGAGGTACACCTAGGGTTTTTGTGAGAACGTTAAGCGCGTGACTTAGTCTAGCAAACCACCGTCAACTGTTAACTCAATGGCTCGATGTCAGATTTTCACTTTCCCGACTGTCGTCCTGGCCCCACGGACGCAGCCAAATCTCAACCAAACGTTGCCGGCGGTGACGCAGATTTCATGGGTTTGGGGTAGACATTTCTTCCACCCGAGGAAAGGGCAGTGATTTTGTTAACAGGAATAGAACTCGCCAAGATGAGCAGAGAGTCGGGTACCGGTCCCTCAGCAATCTAACAGTTTCCTCCGTTTACACCAACATCGGCTGCAACAACAGCAGAAAGGTTGTGGATTGGGGCGCCAATGGATTAATTTGTTATGGAGCCGGAAAAAGCCTTGTTTTCTTCGATGCCAAACCAGTATTAACGTTGTCTCGCTAATGGTTTAGGTAACGCACTAATGTTTTCCTGTCTTTGGTAGGTAACAATTGCCAGTCACACACGGCAGACGAGTTCTTCTCTGGTGATATGTTTCCAATCGTCCACAATCTGATCGGGCAATGTATAAGCAGCCTATTCTTCTGTGTTTTGGTACACTGCATCATCCCGGTAATTTTTTCCTAATAGTAGAAGATAACATGGTTCCCTTAGGGGAAAATTCTGTGATTGCTTTTCAAATTTTATTTGCCTCTTTTTTTATTTTTTATCTTCACTATCCCCCTTACATTAAGCCACTAATTAACTTCGTCGAACAGCGAGTAATTATGCTTACCCCCTTACTGCCAGCATTGGGGATTTTGTTGCCCGCTTAGAATCGATATGTAATTTATGATTGGTCATAATTTGTTTTCTTATCTGTTTTCCATAGTTTTATTACTAGTTTGAATCTTACATCCTGCATTTAAACAAAACTGATTGTTCATAATTTGTTTTGTAGTGTTGTTTCCATTTTTTTTACTCTCATCAAGTCGATCTTGCTTGAATTATGGAATGTTTCTGACAATAAATACTTGGTTTAAATTTACCGAAAGTATTTTTTTTACAACGGTAAGGCCGGCTGTAGCAACCGAGTCTGCTGGTGGTCAGGCCGGCTGGCAGCAGACCCGGGTGGCCAGGCCCAGCCCAGCATGCTGCCCATACCATTTAAGTAGCACTCGCTTCTTGTAGACAAGTAGATTATTATCTACTTTGACTGATAGTAGCGCGAGCTACGAAGTAAGTAGAGCTTCTCTACTTATAAGTTGCGGTCTCCATTTCGCTTCTTATAAGTAGTGATAAGTAGTGCCCTTTGGAATGAGTATGTATGGTTACATTATATAATTTGATATTATATCATATGAGAACATTTTGAAAGCGTTTGTGACTGTATTTTAAATGAATTTACATTATTTCACGTGATTAGAGGAGGGGGCTGGTACTTGACGTGATGCATGACCTTCTGGGAGGAATTCTTCCACTGGTTATTCAAAGAATGATCTGCATTTCAGAAAAGAATGCTTTTCTTTGATCGGGTCAACAATAAAATCAAGAATTTCAAGTACGGATATATCCTGTACGGATTTACACATTGAATTGGTTGACAAACCTTGCTCTATTGAATAAAAGCAACTCATTAAAGGAATTATCAAACAGACTACCGCCCAACTATGGTTGCCTGCAGTTAACTTATTACGATAACCAGCTTTATTGACGAATCCGATCAGGTTTAGCACTGCTTCATTGTCCTTCTAAGAATATGTCGTCTCGTTTTTCTCGATTCTAAATCTAAATTCCAAGTTTTTTGCTGGAAGATTCGATTGAAAAATTTCTTGTCAAGTACAAAGGATAACTTTTTTCAGCGTCTTACAAGAAATATTATAAATTAAACAATTACCCTGAAATGTAGTATCACTCCTAAAATGCACCATTTAGTTCATTATACTAGATTTATTGAGTTATTGGGTCATCTAAAACCGTTTTGGTACATGCGTTTTGAAGCCAAGCCCAGCTGTTGTTAGATTTTGCAAAGAAAAATTAAAAATTTTATCAACCCTTAATTTGCTCTTGCAATGAGACAACAGCAGTGGAAGTGTAAGCAATTCAAAGCTTCGAGAACAGATTTCTTGAATTTCTTATTTTGGCACCACCCTACAATGTCAGATTGCTCTCTAGTTTTCATTGTGCGACAAATTGGTTCAATATTTGATGTCGATTCCCTGATTTAAGTTTCTATACGTAAGTACAGGTAGATATCTATTAGCTCCATAAGGTTTCAGATAAATGCTTGCTTCATTTTGATGGGGTGAAATGGGACGCCGGTCAATTGGGACCATGGAAGGAGGGATGAAGAAGAAACAACACCTTGTTAATGAAACGACTACCTGCATAAACCCCTTCTAAAAAATTGCCAGGTTGAGGAATTTGTACTACATGACCAGAGTTGCCAGTAGAGGGGAAAAAACAGTCAGAGTAATTCCATTTTCAAGTCATTTGTCATGAAAGTTTTTCTGTTTTGACAGTTGTCTTCTGCTTGTTTCATTATATCAATAGGGCGTGTCAGGTTGTCAGCGTGTCAAACAAAACAAAACAAGTCACGTTGAGCAGACGACACGACACGACTGTCGTCATGGAAGCAGAATTTTTCAATTCTTCACTACAAGGCAGTGTTTTCAAAAAAACGGCACCCTTGGCTATCTAATACTGACTGATATTTTAGTAGGGGGTCACGAGTGGGTCCAATTCCTTCTGCATGGGCTTATGGAGCATTGCCCCTCTTCTTATCCTCCGTGAATGGGACAGCGAGAGGAAAAATATATATATCATTTTTAAATTATCAAAAGACTACCTCAATCAAAAGGGTATTGATGTTCTATTTAAGAAAAAATCTATTTAAGAAAATGTTTTAAGAAAATTTGAAAAACGGCTTTTTCTTCGTTAAAAATTTTGCCCCTATTTAGTGTTTCCAACTAAAATTATCTAAAAATTCTATACTTTGCAATTAAAACTTTGGTTTTCTGAACATTCTTTTAGATCAAAACAGGATTTAAAAAAAAACGGTGTTTCGGGTGGATTGGGACAGCAGTGAGTTAAGGGAGGTGGATTTTCGGCCTTCACTATTTCTTGGGACCTTCATCAATAGACCTTTTTCACAATGCGGAAAGTCGGGATTTTCCAATCTGGCAACGCCGTAATCGGCCATTTTAGTTCCCATTATTTTTTCCCTGTGTAAATTCCCATAAGGAATCGGGGTACCTTTGGTTTAAATTAATTTTTTATTTATTGGTGTCTTACAGCCAATTTATTTTTCATCGATCGTGTTCCCCGATGAATTGGTAACATTTTCATATTTATCTATACATTTTAACATTAACTACTTATTATAATATCAGGACTTGAAGTTGTTTGTTTTGATTCAGTTCCTGATGAGGGCATCAACAACAACGGAAACTGGGTTTACTGATTCGAGTTTTTCAATTGATTTACGTATTAATTTTTGTCTATTGTTAAGTTTAATCGGAAAGAGGGACTGAAAAATTCCCTTAAAAGTATTTAGGGTAAACAAGTTTAAAATGTACTCATTCAACTGTGATTTCTTCAACATTTTGTTCCATACTCTGACGTTTTTCACCATATTACCTGATTCATTATCTTTATTTCGTTAGTAATTTTAAGAAAACTCACAGTTCTTTTTTCGAGTGAAACATTGTATTAAACATGAAATAAAGTTTTTAATAAAAATACTGAAGACGTGACGTGACACTGCTTCAACTAGTAATTATTTCTCATTTTTCAATACTTTTTATTCGAAGAACCAATGACTGTTTTGCAGGTAGATGGATTCTGATTGTTATTTGATTCACCAATGTGTTGATGTGTTCATCAAACGTGTTCTGCATTGTACCCTCAGGTACAGTTGTATCTTTCATGAAATCAGTAACTACGTCTTGTGGAATGTGTGTCTATGGAAGAAAATGATGAGATATGTTAAGTAGTGTTATAAATGACATAATCAATATAAATAAAATACCATCCTCTTACATCGTTGAACATGTCCCAGCAATCTGCCTTCTTAGAGAGCGACTAATTCTTTCAACAGTAGCAATCCCAATGGAATTTTGCTCATTATTATGTGTTGGTGCAGTTAAAAACATGTTACTTAGTTAATTATTTCACAGAAATATTTCCAACACGACTAAATAATATGAATTACTTTAAAAAATTTACTATGTTACCAGAAGTAAAATGTTGACTACATACTCTGCTGTATATTTTTATAAACCTTTTTCTCTCAAATTTGTTCTTTTCAGCAGCCATATACCTGTCTCCTACTTTTTGAAACCCCATATTCTAGATGTCCATTAACATTCACTTTGGGAAGCAAAAGTTACAGCACCGCAGCCAAGCACATAACATGTCTGTTTTGACATACCAGAATCAAAACAACCTAATAAAGTTCGAATTACATAATTAGTATAAACCGCAAGTAAAATGTACCATACATGA
Organism: Daphnia pulicaria; assembly: GCF_021234035.1. Taxonomy (NCBI): domain Eukaryota; kingdom Metazoa; phylum Arthropoda; class Branchiopoda; order Diplostraca; family Daphniidae; genus Daphnia; species Daphnia pulicaria. The sequence continues at coordinate 28,001,122 of NC_060913.1, forward strand.
AAATGTTACCAATTCATCGGGGAACACGATCGATGAAAAATAAATTGGCTGTAAGAAACCAATAATTAAAAAATGAATTAAAACTAAAGGTACCCCCGATTCCTTATGGAAATTTACACAGGGAAAAAATAATGGGAACTAAAATGGCCGATTACGGCGTTGCCGGATTGGAAAATTCCGACTTTCCGCATTGTGAAAAACGTCTATTGCTAATCCATTTAAGTAACAGATAACCTAATCCAACCCCCCTTGATTTTTCCCCTACCGCATACACGCAGTTTTTTTTCCAATGGTAAGACTTATTCAAATGAAAACTTTTCTAACATAGAATTCATTAATGTGGATATTTCTTTTTTTATTATTTTTCCGGTTTTTTAATAGACTAAACAGTGTTTCACATCACCAACCTAGTGTCCCAATTTACCCAATATCATAGGTGAAATACTGAAATTACTTCCCGTGAATTAAAAATTCTAAAAAAAAAACTGCCAAACCTAATGGCTACGTGCAAAAATAATCGCTGCTTCCGACGAAAATTGTATTTTTGGAAACGCTGAGAAAAATACCCTTTTCCCTATGAATCTCTCGCGCGTTCCCAAACTTTAGGTATGAACTGTATCATTTATTTTAAAAGCATATTACTAAAGTTCGCATAAATACGGGAAACTTTTATTTTATCTCCCGCCGTAATAAGAAGCATTATTTTAATGTTAGTCCCATTCCAAATTTTCTATTACCAAATAGATTTAAAAAAATGGAAAACCGTTAAAAAATAGAGCGGTGACGCCATCTAGTGAAAACTACACGAATATTCTCAGTTCTTACTCAAAAACCCGGAATTATCACCGTTTGTTCATCGATTCGTGACTCAGAGCTCAGACTAAAAACATCGCTTGTACCTGTACGTCAATAGATATAAATATCGCATGATTGGTAATGCTATAACTAGCTATACTTGTAATTTTAAGCTACGTTGGTCAAATCAACTCTGTAATTAACTGCTTCTACCATGCTACTCGTAAGATTCAGAATATATCCCTTTTGGTTTTTTGGCAAACGGGAAGATTAGTTCAAATTTCGCCAATAGATGGCGTTTTGGAATTTTGAACTGCGCGCGTAGATAATGGAAAATGGTTTGAACTGCGCGATTCAGAATTGGAAAATGGTTTGAACTACGCGCTTAGAAACTGATATCTCAACTCTCAAGCGACCAAAAGTAAAAGTAAACTGGCATCATCTAGGCTCTAGCGGCCTAGCGGCTCCGCCACACCTAATTCGCACTCCTAATGTTTGACATAACTTATGAATGTTTCGATATGTTTTAATTGATTTCGATATGTATTAATTTTAATTAGTATACTATTTCAAGTAAAAAAAATAAGAATAATTTAAAGGAAAAACGAAGCGTAAGAGGGGGTGGTTTGTTCCAACTGGTTTATAGATTTATCCGGATTTATCTGTAACTATAACTAATTATTTCTTATTTCATATTGCTAATGCTAATAATAAATTTTGCTGTAACTTAAGCCACAGCAACGCCAATCCCTGTGTTTATTTTCAAACCAATCAAAAGGAAATATGCTGATTTGGGCTGTATGGGTTGGCGACGAACTGTTGTGTGCAACAAACCGAGAAAGTCTGACATCAGTTATCAGTTTTATTCGTGAACAAGTAAACACATTTACTGTAAAAGAACTGAAGAGCCTATGTGTCCAATGCGCATAGACAATTTTTTCTGTCCTTCGCCGATTTAAAAGGTAATTAAACTTACCTAAACATTTTATAAACGTATATTTAATGGTTTCTTATTTCCACCATGTTTGCAATATAGATCCATTTTCAATTTCTCCAGTGCACATTTCTCGAGTAACTTCAAATTCGACTTAAGTACCTTCCAAGAATTAATGTAAAGAAACATGTTTTGATTTGCATATACTAATTTTAATTGTTACATTGTGTATAAGTCTCAAGGAATGAAAAAACTTACAATACCACAAGAAACCCATTCAAGTAAAGCTCATTCAATTTTTAAGAACAAGAAGAATTTAAGGTCAAGACAAAAGTCACAAAACGCGAAGTTTACTGATTTGAATATACCTAGTAAAATCAAGACCAGATACAGATCTTACAATGATCCTAAGAGCTAAGCCATCCAAAGTAGTATGCCATTCATCTACAGACAAATTCAGCACGCAGTGATAAAAAAAATGACTACATACAGTGAATACAGTGTTTATTTGTGCTGTCACTCGCTGTCAGTCGCACGTGTCAAGTTGTACGAAACTGCTATTTTTGGAATTCATTTCAATTAAATTTATTTTTCATAATTATTATTAAGAGCTCGAAATATGTCGAAGCAAATAGATCAATGTGCTTTTTCGTCTGACAAACCCGATCGAGATTCTGGATCAACACAAAAAAAGGTTTTATTTTTTTTCTATAACATGTTTCTATAGTTGACTGTCTCTCACTCAGGATTCATGGGCTTATATAACTATTTCAATATGTAGGCATATGTGTTAAATTCGCAAAAGAGCCTTTAGATATTCAACTGTGATGGAGTAAGTCTCTTCTTTTTTTGTGAATCATTAAGCGACACGATAGACTTGATTCCCGTGGCATATTTGGCAGGCCATATCTTTTTTGGCACCTGATTTTTGCCGCATTCCCCAAAAAATGCACATGAAGCACTTAAGGAGGCTGGATGACGAATTTTTCGGGTGACGACTTCCCTTTACTCAGCTTCATTTTCTTTTTGGCAGGCTCCTTACTGCATCCTGGAGTCGCTATCACAAACAACTGAAACAATTGTTCATTTTTAACAGATCAAAGGAAGAACGAAAGAATTTGATACAACTTAACTCTACGATCAGCAGCAAAAGATTTCTGTTGGATTCCAATTGTATCAGCAACAATTAAAGATTTATAAGATGTTTACACGATTGAAACGAACGAAGAGAATAATAACGCATTTGACCTTCCTTTTATTGCGCAGGAACTTACGATTCTCGAATCCAATTTCTCGTACAAAATACATTACTAACTTTTTTTTGAAACTAATTTCCCGTGAAAAATACATTATTTGTCACTAAAATGAATAAAATATAGCGAAATAATCTATTACTAATCGCAGAAGCACCCTTATCATCATTTGATTACAAAATAAGTAGTTGAAGATGGCAGCATGAATATTGTAAGCATTATAAACGACGTCAATGGTTTACTAAGCAAGAAGTTTGTTGAAAACGCTGAAACTAACGTGTCACCAAAACCAATAGGCAAATAGATAAAAAAACTATAGATTTTTAACTTTAGATGAATTTCTGTAGCTAACAGTCTTGATGGAAGATAATTTTCATCTTTAAATGACGTTGTTAACTAATAGGTTACAGCGACACTGGTGACATTCCGATCAAAAACAGATGACAAGCATTCCAAGCAAAAACTGATGACAAGCACGTAGTGTAACTTTTTCTCCCCATCCCCTTCTTTAAACCTAGCTGGTACACAGCACATCTAGCGGTCATATTTCCAGCAAGAGTATTCATTTAAAAGTAAATTTCCATTCAAGCATGATCTGACCGCTAGATGTGCTGTGTACCGGCTAGGTTTAAAGAAGGGGATGGGGTGTAAAAAGTTACAGTAAAAGCATATAGCTTGAACGCCGGCCTAGAAGTTACGTAGGCCATGCTCTGGAAGAGTCCCTCCAATTCTTGGAGACAGAGAAGAGCTGCAATCGAAGTCAGTCGGTAGAGATTTATAAGATGTTTACACGATTGAAACGAACGAAGAGAATAATAACGCATTTGACCTTCCTTTTATTGCGCAGGAACTTACGATTCTCGAATCCAATTTCTCGTACAAAATACATTACTAACTTTTTTTTGAAACTAATTTCCCGTGAAAAATACATTATTTGTCACTAAAATGAATAAAATATAGCGAAATAATCTATTACTAATCGCAGAAGCACCCTTATCATCATTTGATTACAAAATAAGTAGTTGAAGATGGCAGCATGAATATTGTAAGCATTATAAACGACGTCAATGGTTTACTAAGCAAGAAGTTTGTTGAAAACGCTGAAACTAACGTGTCACCAAAACCAATAGGCAAATAGATAAAAAAACTATAGATTTTTAACTTTAGATGAATTTCTGTAGCTAACAGTCTTGATGGAAGATAATTTTCATCTTTAAATGACGTTGTTAACTAATAGGTTACAGCGACACTGGTGACATTCCGATCAAAAACAGATGACAAGCATTCCAAGCAAAAACTGATGACAAGCACGTAGTGTAACTTTTTCTCCCCATCCCCTTCTTTAAACCTAGCTGGTACACAGCACATCTAGCAGTCATATTTCCAGCAAGAGTATTCATTTAAAAGTAAATTTCCATTCAAGCATGATCTGACCGCTAGATGTGCTGTGTACCGGCTAGGTTTAAAGAAGGGGATGGGGTGTAAAAAGTTACAGTAAAAGCATATAGCTTGAACGCCGGCCTAGAAGTTACGTAGGCCATGCTCTGGAAGAGTCCCTCCAATTCTTGGAGACAGAGAAGAGCTGCAATCGAAGTCAGTCGGTAGAGACCTTTCCATCACATGACATGATGAATAAATGCCACCAGTTTGCGTTGATGTCTTCTTTTCAAATATAAATTTTGTTTTCCGCAATTCTACTCCTGTCGTGATGACTCTCATCTGTCGTCCCACCTTATCTCCTTGTTCGTTGATAAATTCTAGTTTGACCACCATTTGCCAATTGGGCAAATTTCTACTTGTTTTTTCAGATCTTCATCTTTCTAACTCTTGGAGGTGATCAGGAAAATAATGAAATGAATTAACAATAATTGTATTACAGCAAAAAAGAGGTCTCACCGAAGGTATAATAGGTATAATAATATTCGCAATCCGAATAATAACCTTCTTCCAGTAATACATCACGTTCTTTGGCTAAAGATGGTATTTCTCGATGATTAGAAGTCTTCGTAATTACATTAGTTCAGACTTTGGGTAGTTCAGTTCCAACAGTTTCGAATTTCCATTTTAAGACCATTCTCAATCTTTAGTTTGAAGATCTTATTGTTGTCTTAATGGTTTTTCTTAGCAACCACAGATTTCAATCGAGTTGCTTTTACACTTCCTGTTGGTGGTCCTGCCTTCACAGTAGTCACGTTTATTTGGGCCACAACGACTGATTTCAACTTGTAAGTGTTCAAGCTACTCTCGGTTTGCTTTGTGATCGATGGCTCTCACTTGTCGATGTTGTTCATTGTTTTTCATTGTCGACTTTCTCATGGCCGAGTTCTTACAAAATGCTTTGCAACGCAGGGAACAAGGGTCCAACAAACTCCATCCACCGTGTAAGATTTCAGAACAGCTTTCCTCCAATGGCAGGCATCTTTGAGATGGCGGCTGCAACAAATTCAAAGAGATCGACAAGAAAACCTGGCACCGGGAGCGATATCGCTGTGGCAAATCGGTTTCTGGGGTTCCCTTCAGTCCCAAGAAAAACTTAAAGATCGAAATTATTTTACATTGTCTCCTGAAATTCTGGGTGTAAATTTTCTGTAGGGGAGAGTGGGGTGAAATGGCGTAAATATGTTGCACGACCGATGAATTTTCAAACTTCGCTTGTTTGAAATACGATTATGAATTGTGAACTAATAAGGTAATACCATATTCGAGTTTCACAATTCAAATTTTTTTTAACAAGCGAAGTTTTATAATTCGTCGCTATCCAAAGTAACTCAATTGTCCCATTACATATCACTCTCTCCTTTTTCTTGCAGCTCTTCTTTACCCGCCCTACTGGCAAAGGAATGAAATTCCTTGGTTTTGGTTGATTACAAAACCATTTATTTGGTCGAGTATTGTGGATGGCACTCCACGAATGAACTTTTAAGCTGTATTTTACAGCTAGGGCGGTAAAAGACTCGTACGTAATAGCAGAACAAAATCTCGATAATTGTGATGGGCTGTAGTCTTCAGATTTGTCATAAAGATGAGTCGATACAACCAAACCTACAAATAAAGATTTTTTTTAATTTATTTAGTTTAGTTATTATACCATGGTTTGAAAGCTTACCGTCAGCCGAATCTCCACGATACTCAAGGCGTTCATAATTGACAATCCCCCTCATTGCGATGGATCACGGCTTCGGTAAGAAGCGATTGGTTAACAAAAGTGTATCTTAGTATTTTTTAAACTCTCGCATTTTGAATCGAGTTCACCTCCTTGTTAACGATTAGCCTACGCTTAAATGTGAGGGTTTATTCAATGGGCATTGGCTGGAATGCTCTTCTCTACAATAAAAATAAAGAAAACAATAAATTAAATTTAGGAAAAAGTATTAGGGGAGGCAAAAAAAAGGACGTCAATGTCAACCTGATGAAGAGACTAGCCCTGCTGTCGCTCGGATCTATAAATTATAAATAAAAGTATTACCCCACGGTAATACTTAATAACAAAAATTTTGCTTGAAAACTTCAAGCGATAGAACCATTTTAATAGTTGAGAGAAGCGTAATCTGTTTTCCTGTAACGATATCACAAGAAAGACAAAATTAATATGCTTTCAAAAACAGAGCGGTAAATAATACAATTTATAATTTATAATTGGAGTAACACTATTTTCAGCGATTGCTAGCTTATGAGAAGAAAAAAAACAAACCTCCAAATGATGACCTAAATTAAGTAAAATGAATTTGCAAAAAAGTCCTCAATAGTGAAGACTGGGTCAATAATGTTCCAGGTGATATCTACTTCAAAAATAGAAAAATATAAAAACAGGAAAACACGAGAACAAGATGAGATTTTTTCTTTTCAGAATATGAAAAGAAAAATCAACAAAATATGAAGGTTGCAAATTATATAACCAAATTACCAAAAAAATGATGAATCATTATCTCTTAAAGATCTTCAAAACAGATTGTGAGGACTAAAATAGGTAAAATAGAGACGCAAGAAATTCGTCATCGAATACAAATTAGGCAAACAACTCGTGGTAAAAAAATAGCAGCTCAGTTGAGAGTAACTTGGAAAACTGAATTTAAAATACTACTAATTATGCGAGCAATACAAATGGATTTTTAAAGTAAATTTAAAAACTGCTGCTATGATGGCAATTCAAATTGAAATTTAATTTTAAAGAAATGCAGACTTAAAACTTTGGTTCTTACCTAACATGTCATTGAAGGTAACTACTTTTGAAAAACAAAATTGTTTCGGAAGAACTTTGAGGTAACGCAGAAACTGTAAATTGCTAAAGGAATTGTAAGTTGCTAAGAGTCCAAGATGCTGCACAAAGTCTGGGAACGTTTTACAATTAATTTCTGTATTCTTTCCCAACCCTGGTTCATCTCTGCATCAGCTTGTTTAACCTTCACGATTTCATTCATGTTCTTCCATTTCTCGTCAACATCTACAGAATGAAGTAATTGTTACACTTCTCATTGCTGTGTACAGCGAAATGTAAAAGCAATAATTTTACCCTTCATTCATGTGATGTGGTCTTTCTTAGCTGTAGGACCATTGGAGGAGTCCAGTACGTCATGAAATTTCAGAATGGAAGCAAATACTGTCAATCTCATTTCCGTGTTTACTCTAATTGCAACAACAGTTTATTTTCTTTAGTCGATGGGAAATTTGAGCAATTCCCATTGCCCGCCTTGTAGGAAATCTTTCACTGTCCGACAGATCTTGTCAATTTCTTTGATAATATTGCTGGTATCACAGTACTCTTTTTTTTCATGTAACATCGTTACAATTGTTTTATTCCTAAGAAGAATAGAACATATTTAAATTTTAGGGGGGAAAAGGAAAGATTACAAAATACCTAGCCAGCAGTTTCTCAGCCTCCATTGATATAGATGTCTTCCACATCATCAAGACTGGATTTGGCTTCCGCATCAAGAATCAATTTTTTGCATGTAAGAATGACAAATTCCTTATACTGACCAAAGGTTGTTCGACGACTCTATGACATCGAAGAAAAAATAAATTTAAGGAAAATCAGAAATATTTTAAATTAACTTACTTTAACTGTAATTCGGTTTTACTTAACCAGCAGCATCTGCTGGAAGAATGACGCTGGAGCGTTTTATATTCAGGTCTTCAATAAGTTAACGGTGTCTCTTCTGGTAATCACAGACTTCTTATATCTTGCTTCTCCTCAAAAAACATTTTTTCTGTAGACATCATGATTAAATCTGCTGATTTTCTCCTCAAATTCATCAGCGACGTCTATATGGCATCTATGTCCACTAAAAAGACTGATAGGTCTGACGATGAACATGTCGACAATGTTGTCTCACATTTTTGGAACAAACTTTTTAGTGTCGTCTTGGCTACCCTATATGCTGCATAGAACTAAAATATAAACGTTAACAAACTGCTGTCTTTCAATGGTATGAGACACACACAAAAATATAAATATATGTATAAAATCAATGCAGTAAAAGCGAACAATTGATATTACTACACCAGGCCATACAGGGCCCCTAAAAATCTATCCTTTACTAATCAGCAACCAGGGATTTTAATCTAAACAGCGAGAGAGAGTACAGAGAGAGGAACAAATCAAAATAAATAATAAATAAAAAAACTTGCTTACATGAGTTTCCTGTTGACTTTCTGGCTGCTCACTACATATCGTTTGGAACACGGTACATCACCAATATCCTCTTGAATCCTTTTTGAACCATGAGGTGCAGTAAGTGCTACTTTTTTAGCAGCTGCCAGCCTGCCAGGTTCTTTTGACCAACGTTGAGTAGCTATATGAAATAAATGAAACATGTAAACAGTAGTTTTAAAATTATGAAATGTCACCACTTACCTCTTCCTTCTCCTTTTCTATTTGTTTTAACCTTTGGTGCAATCCCATGTCAAAAGCCTTCAAATAATACAAAAGTTGTACTAAGAAAGCCTGCGACTGGAAAGCAAAGTACGACAATTGCAACCAAGTTTTTCCCTTTGCTTTTTCTTTTCGCTGTGCTCTGTTCTTATTTCGATTACTTTTATGTTTTGCATAGAGTCTGAATCTTTCCTGTGACATCGTTTCCTCTTTGTTCCTCGACATTTAGATTATTTTCTCCTCGTCTTTTGTCATTTTTTTCCGTAAATTCACCATTTGTATTCCTCATATTTGCGACAGTTTGTCCACAGTAACTTTTTAACAACTGCTCTTACAGCAGTTATTTTTGGGGGTTGTCAATTTTTAATTTTATTTCAAATTCTCGTTCGCGGAAGTCTTCTTCAATTCCTTTTCTCCAAATTGCTCTCATCGCAGCAGCCAGCATTTTCTTTCCCTTTGTTTCTGATTCAATTTGCGTTGCTCTCATAGTAGCAGTTTTTCCATTGCAAACTGGTCAAAGTTGCATTGTTTTCTGCAGTTTTTTATGTTCTTTAATGTGAATGTTTATTTTTAACACTGCATATGCCGTCTATTTTTCCTTTTGAATAATTGCAATTTTTCATTGCAATAGCATTATTACTTCAGATTTAAGTGTCCAAATTTGAGGCTTTCAGTCTTCCGTAAGACTGTAAAGTCTTTTGCGATCGACGACCTAATCAAAAAGTTGAAAAGCGACTTTGCCCAACAATACAGAATAATTGATTGTTATTCCATTAATGACTGTGGTATGCTTTCTCGCCAACTTGTTGACGTTGAAATACCAGTTTCTTTTTATCATTCCTAGTTACCAAAGGTCAACAAAGTCAAAGCTTATTTCAATTGGATGGAAGGTGTATATATAGTATGGTATCTACTGACTTTTTTGCCATTGGTAAGAAAAATTATGGTCTAGTAATAAAGTGGTACTTTAAGGTAGTGTGTGCCACGGTATCTTTTGGAATGGGCATCGAAAAAAGAGATATTCAAGGTGTCTTAATCTTTATTTCCATTGTTAATGACATTTTTACTGTTTTTTTTTATTTGGTCACAGATTTACACTGTGTTATTCATTTAACAATGCTAAAGTCTCTATGGAAGGATATTATCAGCAAGAAGGTGGTCGAGCCGCACTAGATAGCAACATTGTCCACTATCCTCTTAACTATAGATACACCGATAGTTATTACATTTGTCAAATGATTGAAAGTATGTTTGTACTATTGATTTTTGGTGTTTTGAAAGTTTTCTAAGAGACATGTCTGTTGCATAGAGAGCTGACCCAGACGATGCAGGTTTCTTCCCTGAAACGGAAAGGTTAAAGGACGTTTTTAAATACTGCGAGAACAATACGTCGTCATGCAGGCTGTCATTAATTTTGCAACACTTTGGGGAAAGTTGTACTAAGAAAGCTTGCGACTGGAAAGCAAAGTACGACAATTGCAACCAATGTGTAATTTGTTTGCTTTGTCTTTGTGTGTTAAATTATTGCATTAATTCTGGTTTGGTTTTCTTTAGAACAATACAATCAATGAAGATGTTACAAAACCCTCTGCAGCTATAGTCAATTTAATTGGTAAACCAATTTTTCAAGGGAAAAGTGTTACCATCTCTTAGCTTGTTGATGTGCTCAAAGGCAGCTCTCACAAAAAACTGTTGACAGCAGTAATTTAATCTTTAATATTATTGCAATGGTTTCACATTAATGGATTGAATGTATTTTTAGGACGGTTTTCGTGCCATATTCATGGTTAACTGACGAAATGGGTGAAAAACTGAAAAGTGATGTTGAACGCTTTGTAAAATTCCTTTTATTACAGAAACATCTCATTGAAGCTAGATTTGGCGTTTGAATCACGAGGACTAGTGTGTGGTGTTTTAAGACCTGGTTTAAAATCAATTGACGGAAGGTTTTTTTTTAATGTGGAACTATATCTTATCAAATGGGTAATCCAATCTTGTCAGGTTGCACTGCCATGTTGAACATATGGATATTTAGCGATCCCATATCAGACGATAATTTTCAAAGTAGGGGAGACCGGGGCTGCTTGATACATTTTCGTAAAAATCAACTTTGAATATTTTTAACAGTAAAAAAAAATTGTCAAACTGTTTATGTGTTTTAAAGCTTTATTTCTAAATTATTTCTTTAAGCTTATTATTTCCTTTTTTTCAAAAAAAATTAAGAATTTGTTTAAAAATAATTATACTTGGAACTAGAAGTATTTTAATGAAAGGATTTTTTTGTCAAACACGGGGTTGGTTTGGGACACTTGACTAAAATCGTTTTTTTTTTCATAGTGTAATTTTGAGATTAATTACATTCTGTTATAGCCATTCCATTCAGAATTACATTGGCATTCTGATGGTGTACAACATTGATAATCTTTTGTTTTAATCCCTATAAAGGTCAAAAGCTGTTTTTTTTCGTTTTTTTACCCTAGGGGTTAAAAAAACAAGGTCAGTTTTGTCCAAAACCGTCCCAAACAACCCCAATCTGGATGTCCCAAATAGCCCCGCACAAAGTAGTAGCCTATTTCTATTTCCTACATCTAAATGAAAACAGCTGCAAAAATTCCCGTTCGAATGCTTCTTCTAGTTTTTTTGTGACATTTTGATAAAGTACTCATTTTTTAGTTTAAAGTTTTAGAAATTTCAATCAATGTATAAAAAAAAACATTTTTGCCCCTAGTAAACGACTTATTAGTTATTACAATTGAATAATTTCTTTTGACAACATGTGTCATATGATTTCCCATGTTTGGTCAAAAACACATACCAAAAACTGCGTTTTCCCACTTAACCCCTGTCCCGCGCAACCTCGGTCTCCCCTACTAGTCTCACTAGTAGACGAGGAAAGAATTGAAAATTTGAAACTAATTTAGATTTTTTTTTTTATGACGATATAATTTTTTTAACAAGCGATCTCCCACTCAACCGGACCGAAATGGTGGGGGTACTTTTCGGATCGTAATCCGGAAAAGAACTTTACAAATCCGGACTAGGTCTAATCTGTTCAGAATCGCAAGGCGATTCCAACGGAATTAAGTCCGGATTTTTATCTTTTCCCGTTCACGAGATAATCACGGTTGAAAATCGTGAAATATCACGAAAACCCAAAGTCTCCCCGTCCGACTACATCGCTTTTAGCCGTATATTCGGCTTTTAAAAAAAACTAATTGATACAAAATGTAGCCCTTTCATCCCTCTTTCAGAATCCAAAAGGATGTTTTATAATTCTTTGAGATGTTTGAGATATCACGATTTTCGTGATACCCCCATTTCGACACATTTTTCAGGCATTTCATTCGGCGTTGCCGATTGCCGTATATGTGCTTTTCGCCCCCTTTCCTGTCCACTCCTTCGCTTTTCCCCTGTTTCCTATGTATCAAGGCCTTGTATATCGATACAGATGGGACTTGATACATAGGAAACAATGGAAAAAGCGAAGGAGTGGGGGCGAAGTCACATATACGGCAATCGGCAACGCCGAATAAAATGCTTGGAAAATGTGTCGAAATGGGGGTATCACGAAAATCGTGATATCTCAAACATTTCAAAGAATTATAAAAAATCCTTTTGGATTCTGAAAGAGGGATGAAAGGGCTACATTTTGTATCAATTAGTTTTTTTTTACAAGCCGAATATACGGCTAAAAGCGATGTAGTCGGACGGGGAGACTTTGGGTTTTCGTGATATTTCACGATTTTCAACCGTGATTATCTCGTGAACGGGAAAAGATAAAAATCCGGACTTAATTCCGTTGGAATCGCCTTGCGATTCTGAACAGATTAGACCTAGTCCGGATTTGTAAAGTTCTTTTCCGGATTACGATCCGAAAAGTACCCCCACCATTTCGGTCCGGTTGAGTGGGAGATCGCTTGTTAAATATAACATATCTTTGGTTCTTGCTGCTTATCCATTGTTATATTTCCCCGTCTCGTACACTAAAGAATTGCCTCAATACTGCCATCTTCAATAGTTTCGCCTGAATGCAGACTCCGTACAATTTCATCGCAAAAACCTCCAATCTTGGCGGGTAGTCTACAACCTGTTCCCTTGATGCCTGCTGGCATTGTTGAAACTTGCTCTCCAATATCCACTCAATCTCATCCAGGAATCTCTGAAGATACATATCCTTCGAGCCTTCAAATTCCTTCACTTTCTCCTCTGAAACCGAAACAAAATCAACTACGACCACTTTTCCGCTAATCTAAAGTGAATCGCTTCTAACAGTTCTTCCTGATCGTCAAAAAAGATAAATAAAAAATAAAAATCTATAAATAATTAGGCCAACTTTTCACGACCATTCCTCCACATCGTCTGTATTCTCCCCCTTGAAAACGGGCCCTCTTTTTAACATTTTGAAAGTGTCTATGTTCCGCTAACTCGTATTTTCTCCTCTACTATGACCGCCTGTATGCTTTTTCGATCTCTTCTGTCTCGCATCAGTATCGTCCTCCTCCTCCTGTCCTTTATTTTCAGTTGTTTGTACTATTTCCCTAGTACAATTTTAGTCGCAAATGACTCATTTTAATTCCCTAAAATTGAAACACTTAGATCTTTTTTAAAACATCTTCTTCTTTTCGTCATATACTCGACCACGCACCCCGTTCTTTATCTTTCACTACTGCCTTCCTTTCTTGTTCCTCCTTTTTCATCGTTTCTTCGACGTCTCACCTTCTTCGAAGATTAAATTGCGTGGCTCGGCTTCCTCTGTTTAATCCAGATACCCTGGTGATCCTCATTTATCCTCTTTCATTTGCGCGAAACAAAGAATTAAAAAATTATTTTCTACTTTTGAAATATCAATATTCCAATGCAACAAAATCTAAAATTTAGGGCTATTTTATTTTTTCTTTAAAAAAATTTGGTCTGGATTTCGATATCCATGTAGTAAAGAAATGCAGAATGAATTGATCTATCCTATCTTTGATTTCTAATTACACACACAACGAGCGAGGAATTGATCAAAGACAACATCTGTCGGCGTTCCACTTCAAAGATGTTTTTGCGTTTTACTTTATGAAGAATGCCGCGGTTATATTGGCGAGAAACTCTCTAATGAGCTAACAGGGAAGATATCAACCCTAGTTTCAAACTTCATTCACCATGTCCCAAAAGGTGACTCGTAAAAGTAGAATTAAGTATTATTTATATTCTTAGACTCATCATTGCATCTACTGAAAAGAAGTGGAATCCCTCAAGCAAAAGTAATTTTTATGTCGTACGGAGTAGAAATCTCAATGGGCACGAAAAGAAGTGGTGTTATTGAAAATTTCACAATTTTTAGCGGCAACGAATTGCTACAGAGAATCACATTTTACATGGCAGATGAGAGGAAAGGAATCCCCAATTTTACCCTTCCTAACGTTGATGGCTATCTCAGTGGAATGACGAAAGGTAAATTTCAAAAATATTCCTTAACAATTCCTTATTTACTCATCTATTTCCGTGCACCAGTCAGAACTGCTAAGAAACTTGAACGATCGTACCAAATCTAAAAAGAATATAATTCAGTTTCCCCTAAAAAATCACTACCCTTAAAATGCAGTTTTTTAATAGTCAGGGGACTTCTGTTTTGAATTCGGTTTTCAACTTATCATGACAGTTTTCCTCTTTTGACAGTTGTCTTCTGCTTCTTTCATTACATCAATAGGGCGTGTCACAAAAAAACGACTTACGTAGAGTAGGCAACACAACTGTCGCCATAGTAACAGAATTTTTCAAATCTAACCACAACCGTTTGTTGCCAAACTGGCACTCCTGTTCGTCTAGTACAATTAACTAAATCTGGCATGGTACGGGGTTTACGAGTGAGTCTTTTTCCTTCTGCAGGGGCTTGTGAGGCGATGTCTCTTCTTTTGCTCATTTTGTTCATGGTGTTCTGTAGAGAAAGTTCTGTAGAGGACTGAAGTAGAACAACCGATTATGTTAATGGGGAAAAAACGTAAAGATTTATATTATAAAAATTTCCTTTACAATTTGATTTTGCTTGTTTTTATTCCATAAAAAAAATATGTTCGGAAACACGACATGTGATGCAGCATAAAATTCTCGCACTTGGTTTTTAGCTCCATTAAACAGTATTTGTCAGCAGCAGCAGTTCCTTACCCATTGCTTCCATTGTGGTGGCGGTAACTCGTCTAATGCATAAATAGTGTAATAGCTGACGCAGAACTCCCGAGAAACTCTCTTTCTTGTGAACATTCTAGCAAATGCCTCGCACCTGGCATTGAGCATGCTTTTGTGTGCTCTAGGTTCACGGCCATCGACCATCGGCGATCAAAACTACTTCACTTATGTGGAATTTGGTCGAAGAGTCCCTCCAATTCTTGAGACAGAAAAGAGCTGCAATCGAAGTAGGTCGGTAGAGACTTTTCATATTCACATGACATGATGAATGAATACCACCTGGCTTTTTAGAGTTTACGTTGATGTCTTCTTTGTCAAGTATAAACTTTGCTTTCCACAATTCTACTCCTGTCGTGATGATGAATCTCATCTGTCGACTTACCTTCTCTCCTTCTTCGTTGATCAATTCCAGTTTTACCACCATTAGCCATTTGAGTTGTTCAATCGCCATGCGGCGTGACAGGTTTACGTGGGTTTTATCCAAGCGGTCAAGATGGTTAGGTTAAATATAATATCAGGAATTTCTGGCAGAGAAACCAAAGCAAATTAAATGCTTTAGTATTTTCGTTGATATTCTTTAGGAATCTTTTAAAAATTAAGCGATTTTTATTAGTTTGAAAATTACTCATTAAGAAAATTATTGGAAGATTTCGTTTCTCGTTTTATTTGATGTTGACCAATTTCAAAATTCAAATTCTCCATGAAAAACTTATAGATTTATGTTATTCAAATTAACTTCAAATAAATCTATTTTTTTACATGACATCATGTTATTTAAGGTTGAATTTTTTTTTAGAATTTCCAATAACAAAGCACGATTTTTCCCCAACTGCATTCCATCGTCTGGCAAACATTACTTGTGACGCAGCATATAATTCTCACCCTCAGTTTTAGCTCCATTAAACCGTATTTAAAAAACGAATTATATTGATGTATAATGACTGTTGTTGAGTTCCTGTCCAAAACTTGTTTTAATTTGCTTTTTCAGATCATTTGGAGTGCAGTTAGGGCAATTTTGAAACTATCGTCCCACGCCTTCATTACCGTACTTATTCATTCGTGTCTGCTACATTGGTATTAATTCTTGAATAGTAGGAAACTACTATTTTTTAGTAACATACTGATAAGTTCGTTTTTGTGTTGTTCAGGAATTTCTTTTCTGTGTGATGTAGGCCCAGAAGATAACATTGTGTGGTTAATTCCCCAAAAAATTTTATCATTCTCCCACAAAGTCTTCATACATTTTCTGGCGTATTTTGGTAAACTATAGGAAGTGTTTCATTGTATGGTGTTTTGGTATTTTTTCTCAGGTAGTATAAATTACATCAAACACACCCTTTATTTTTATTTTGCGATAAATTCCAAAAAAATCACCCGATCTCAATAAAAAATTGATGTATTAAAAATAAATTTAAAAATATTATATAAAAAAATAAAATAAATTTTTTTGTATGAACTGAGGGAATTATTAGATTTGTCCAATACCACCCGTGTTTAAGTTGACCCCGTTGTTCCCTACTGGTGGGTAGGGTTACGGTTGTAGCATCCTTTCAATAATTTCACAATGAGTGGATACTGCCCAATCGGGAACCCGTTAACGGGTTGTTGGGTAACGGAGAGAATGGACCGTTGAATATTGATTAAGTTGTATGATGTCTCGGTCGCTGGCAAATGTGCCAGATAATCCAAAATTAAATTTACATCGCTAGAAAAGAGATTTTTATCCCACAACCAACACCGATCAAACCAACTTTTCCGTGCTTATTCGTATCCCGCTTTAGTGTTGGCGTGGCACTGTTACAAGAGAAGCTCGAATAGAAGAATAGCTGTTGAATCATAATAAGCAATAATGTAAGCATATTACCATCGAAGGAATCGTTCGCTCTTATACAGATCTTCGAAAGAGGAAAGAATGAAAACTAAAATCGGTTAAATGAAGGTTTTAAAGATTTGTCACTGATGTAGACCGGGACAATAAAATTCCACACGATATCTAACTAAAAAAAAGGAATATTAAAACAGAAACACAAGAATAAAATTAGATGGATTCGAATTAAGAATATCAAAAGAAACGAATCAAGAATTTAAAAGCAGGTACGAACGAGGAATCGTTTGCCAACACAGGAGAGCTAATCACGTCTAAAATCGTCTATTATCGTTCGTCTAAAAAATGACCAACTTGGCCTCCGATGAACGTTCAATACATGTTGAACATGCCATCGTCAGCCGAAGGCCATACACCGCACTCCCTGATTGTCAGTCATCATCACGTGACAACCCCTCTCCCTACGTATTTTCGTTTTCGTCGCCATTTTGATTTTGCAGTCGTCGGTGTGTATTGTTTTCAAAAAGTAAACAATAGTTGTAATTTGTTTCTAGTTATCTACGTGCCTTTCCTGGAAGATTAGGGTTTTAATTTAAATGTCTGAACGCGTTGCTGTTTACTCATTTAATCTGAATTGCTGGATTTCTATTTTCTTTCAAAGGTGCTGAAAAAAGGGAATCACTCAGAGCACCAAACATAAAGGAGTTGTTATGGAGTCTTGAAAAACTACCCACACTAAACTCAGCAGCAAAACAGGGTTGTTATCAAGGAATGTAAATCTTGAGGAGGGTCATCAGAGAGGCTGACAACGCGTGAAATTGGAATGCAAGCAATCTGCACCAATTTAAGAATGAATCAGGCAGACAACTCTTAACGAGAAACTATGAGATTCCTAGAAGGATTTTTAAATGTGGCCAGTAAGTAACCAATAAGTTTACCAGTAATAACATTTTGTTGACAACATTATATTCTTTTCTAGGATGCCATCATGGAAAAGCTACATTTGTTCAACATGCATCCTGACTGATATCGGCCACCCATGTAGTACCACACAAATTTGTCAAGAAGCTCTTTTTTCTGCTGAAACCGTCCATTCTTAATGTTTCTTTGTTCTACAGCATATAATTTTGCTATTTTTTTTCTTTATCCTATAATTTTGTTATTTTTTATAAGATGTTTGTAACTGGTGTTTTGTGACTAAAAAAAGATGCTATAATAAGCATTACTTTTCACAACCTGTTTCATTTATTTCGTAGATTAGAAAAAACTTTGGGAAATAAACCGTGCAATTCCGAGTGGTTTAATGAACATTTAGTTGAATAGGCTAGTGAAGTAAAGAGTGCCTTATTTAATGCCCCAAATAGTTTTTTCAACAGGCTCCTTATAACGAAAATCACAATTATAATTAATCCAGGAGAAGACTGAAATGCGTGTACGTAATTTTATACACAAGTTCGAATTTCCCACCATTCAAAATGGCCGTCACCTGATCGGGCCACTTTTATTCGATCTGTTCTTTAATTAAAACATTGACTTAAATTGATTACGATGCATCACCAGATGCACTGATTCGTGTGGATCACAAATATCATAATTTTAAGTGGAAATGTTGAAGATTAATGCCCAAACGAACATGTCAAAGTTTCCACATTTTCTGTTCCCCCCTCCCCCAAAATTAGTCAAAAATTATTGAGAATTATTAAAAGTTAACTGATGGTTGGATTTAAATAAATCTTACAGGAATGGATGCTAACATTATTTTCTGCTTCTATCGACACGTGGTTTAGACTTGGAGTGGAGTACATATTCAAAAGCACATCTGTTTGATTATTAGATATAATTACAAGATTTGATTATCTTCAAATATGGCTTCATCAACAGAAGATGACGACTTTCTGCCAGAAAAAACAAACAAAAAACAAACAAACTATTATTCCCAAATCAAAAGCAGTAGGCCAAAGATCGAAAACTCCAGAAAGTAAAAAAACTGTGGTGCCCGAATCAAATGCAGTTTACAAGAGATCATCGATATTACAAAATGTTCAATCTAATTTCCAGTTTCCTAATGCTGACGTCATGTAAGAAAGTTTACGAATTAGCTGTGCTATGATTGCCCTATGTAAAACGATACTACAATTTCTTGGTTTCGAGAGACAGATCAATTGGTGTGTAACACATGCTGCTTGATTAGTTTCAGTTACTGCTAAGCTTTTACTTTTTTCTTTTGGCGATTACTTAGTATTGCTTTTACTATTCGCTTTGGGCGAGGTTTTTCTGATTTAACATTAAAACTTTTTCTACTTCAGTTGGTGCCTGCTGTGAGGAATCTGTTGTAGGTTTCACCTAAACTACATTAATATCTTTCCTTTTTCATGAAAGCTTTTGTTGATTACGCGTTCTTTGGGCGATGTTTTTTTCTGGTGAAGTTGGTTGTACGGTAACTGAGTCGGCATATACTGTAACAATAGTCGGTTTCGTGGGTATAGAATTTGTGGTTGTTTTAACTTTGACTTTATCTTTCTTGAGAGCCTTTCCCACATTCTTTGATTGTTTATTCTCAGTAATAGTACAAGGCTTAATTGCAACGAATTAGGGAACTACGACGTCATTAGTGAGATAAATGTTGTCAATCTGGAGCTAACCGACTACAGGGTAAAATATTTGAGGATGGCAGTCAATACTTAGCTCCTCAATCCCACTTACAGCTTAGAATATTTATTGATTAAGGCCTCCGTATTAGTGGTTTTGATAATCAACTTTAATTGTTTGTTTTTTAAATTCCTTTCCCCATTAAAAATGTAGGTCAAAGGAGGAATTAGAATTGTGGAGAAAACACGACCTCGTTACGGTTGAAATGATTGATATTATGAAACACAAAAACGCAGTTACTTTCTATACACCAATTGGCTGTATGGCAAAGCTAATGGAACATATTGGACAACTAAAAGTACATTCTGTTTAATTGTTACCGTCGTTAAGAAGTTCTTTTGAAGTAAGTATTTTATTCATTCCTTTTTTATGTAAATATAAAAATTAATAATAATTTTTTTTAAGAAATTAGAATCGAAAGACAAAATGATTTGCTGGAAAGCTTCACAAGCAACGCTAATGGATGCTTTTCAAAGACGGGAAATGTTTTATGAAACATTGAAGAAAAAAGCTGAGGAAGCAAATGGAATTTGCGGTGGGTTAAAAACCATATATTGTTGTTATAATTCAATTTAACCTATACCAATTATTCCAATTTTTTCTATAGAAAAAATTGGAAAATTGAATCCTAATGATTAATTTCCAAAATTAATATCATATGGCAGTCAGAAAATAGAATCTTCCACAAAGAAAACGTGTAGCAGATTTTATTGTGAATTTTGTTATTGTGATTACTCATCCCTTCAACTCTTGTCGGCTCACATCCAAAAATGTCACGCATCATCCTTTCGGGTTTGTCTGTCAAAATATTACGATTCGGCGACTATTTTGACAGACACGAAGTTTCTGGAAAAGTTGAAGAACATAGAAGAAAGTCAAATTGGATTTGAACAATTCGAATTTCTAATGGATTTAGAAAAAAAAGGAAGCACTGAAAGAGCAACTTCCGGCGTTGCAAAAAGAGGGGCGCAATTAGCCGTAATTACTTCATTTGAATGAAAGATCCCTGAATCTTTGAATGAATAACATGACACATTGTCCGAAATTTCAGGGTGATCTCTTGGGGCGTGTTTCGTCAACGACGCTCTCTTCCGGCCGGATGAGCGACCCTCATCGCTTAAGGATGGATGAAATGGGGACCCACGTCACCGGAGTCATGGGCATGTCGGCCTCGACGGAAAGCATCTCAACAGTTCACAAGAATGGGCAAAGTGGCTCCTCATCGCCTTCCAAGCTGAGCATGGCATCCAGCAGCGACTCTATTGGATCCAACGCCAGTTCGCGTCGAATTCGCAAAACTCGAAACATTTCAGAATTTAAAAAAAACAGCAAACGTCAATTCCCCAAAGCGCAAAAAAATTTCCTTTCTTGAATTCATAACGGAGAAATTAGCGGGTAGGGATAACACAAACTCTTACGGAATAATAAAACCTAATAAACAACAGGTTCTACCGAATTGTGATTATCTTGAAGAATTGACTTCACGCCAGGCGGACAGGCCACAAGGAATAGTAGATTTAAATGGCGACATTCAAGAGAAATGGTATTCTCCAAAACCATTAACTCCTTATCAATTCAACCATTTTATTTAACATAATGTGCCTGATGTCGTCGAAAAGTGTGATATTTAAGGAATACTACAGTCTGACGGTTTCTTGATGCATGGCTGATGAGTTTAAAGCGAAAGCGAATCTTTGGCCGAGATTTTCGTAGAAATCATTTCATGCTATAGTCATGTGACCAAATCTTCTTCCATTTCACTTGGCTACAAACTGTGTATCCATTTTTTGTAATTCCCTATTATTTATCTATTAGAATTCCCTGCAGTCCATGTAAATCCCCGTAAATCCCTCCTCTTTTTATTTTGGATTCTTGTATTGAAATATGTGTGTCAACCGCGCAGAGTAGATCGAGCCAGAGCTCGCGCTATTCAATACCATAAACGGGGTATCAGTTTTCTCTCTCAAGGAATAAAAAAAAAACAATTAAAGTTGATTATCTTCCAGTTTCCTTTTGTTTCCTGAACTGAGGAAACTGTCCGACAAGGCTGAACACTTTGGTAACAGCCGCATGAAAATAAACTTAAAATTCAACTACAAAACAATGCATAAAAAAAGTGAAGAAAATAAGGTCTTACAAATAAAATACGTCAAAGCAATCCAAACGAATACCCCATCACGGCCTAAATAACAGAATAAAATCCATTCTGTTCTTTTCAAGCTCTTAAAAACGGCATTTAAAAAATGCAATTCGTTTTACCAGCACATTTTCTTAGGTTAAAATTGGCCGAGGTGCCAGCTGTGTACACATTTAAACTGCTATTCCTGTTGCGAACGTCAACGTAGACTGGCGAAATTTTTCTGTTGCTTATACTATAATTCACAAGAATAAAAACATACGCCCCAACTGTCAGCGGGTGTGGGCCAAAGGAATAAAACTAAGAAAAGAGCTGAGGCACATAGGCAAAGGCTACAAATAATTTAAATAACACATAAGAATTCGATATTTCTGTGTTATTATTCTCCAAGATAATTCAATTTAAATTCAAAGTGATTTCAAATAACACAACTGAAGTTTGCATCACTTTCCCAATTTTTTAAAATGATTAGGCGTTTTGGATGATTAGGCATAATTTTATAGGCATAATTATTATAGGCATGATTTTATTCCCCGTTTTACAGGATCTGTATGGTACCGCAGTGACAACCATTCTGTTTCTAACTACTAATTCTACTGTTCTCCTGATTCCATAGAGCTGTAAGTATCGTGACCAATCACGATGTTTACGAGAACTACAGCAACTGATGGAAGACGAGCAAAAACCGCTGAGTAAAACACGTTTCTCCGTTCGTGTGGCGCTTTGGCTTAAAAAAAAACGATTTTTCTGGCGGAAAAAATTGGGCCATCGACGTCTCGGCACTTCAGCTTACACCAGCAGAAGGGGGTGGTTACCCCAGCAGACCCTAAAGGCAAGTAGGGGGAAATGTTGTCATAACCAGCGCTAGGTGGCTAATGGAATGAAGTCCTTCATGGCCAAAACACGAAGAAATTTGGGAAATTTTTTCCAAAATTTTAATCGCTAATATCTCGGCTTCTAAGCCAAGTATTAAAAAAATTAATTTGGTTTGAGGAGATGGGCTATCCCATCATTTTAAAACAATTAGGTTATTTTTATGTGCAATAGTTGACGAGAAAACTACTGTTAAAAAATAAAATAAAATCAACGTTTTAGCTATCCGCTCTCAATTTATTTTTTATACCTCCCAAACTACAAAATCTAGGCGATTGCGATTTTTACCAATCGACTAAGCAAAAAAAGTTTTCACGAAAAAACATTTATTTTTTAATTTTTAGAACTCACAGCGACGATTTCCTTGAAATAAAAAAAACCCAAAATGGTCTTTTTGTGTGGCGAAGCAAAACGCTTGTAAAAAAATAAAGATTTCAACTATTCGTTTGATATGCCACAGTCAATTCCTTCTCCTCCTAATATACCGGAATTTCAAAAAAATCGACGGTGAAGAAATAAAACTGGAAAAGAAAATTAAAAGATTTCTAACGGAAAACGTTTTCGTGACTTTCGAGATTGCTTTTTTATAATGCGGTTTTATTTCGTTGATTGTGATTATTCCATTATTTCGCGTTCCGGAAATGATTTTTATTTTTATTTATTTTATTTTTTCTAAATTAATTTTGATGATGTTATGGATATGCCTTTCAAAAAATACATGTTGTTTAAAAACAACTTCGTTTGAAACTCGTGAAGTGGATGAATAATGTTTGAAGCATTTAGAAATAGCTGGCACTACGTCTCAAGATTTAAATACCGTACCGTGAGCTTCTTTTGAGAGCAGCGATCTATCACCTCGAGAAAACGGCTGTATTATAATGTGGTTCAAACCATATTGTACATACATGTTACACGCTGATATTGCACACATTATTCGGGCTATGAATAATAAAACTTAGTTCGAGAGGAAATAGGGCTAAATTTCTGAACCACTGGCCCACTAATAATTAAGTTGGTTCACACTGATACTGAATAATAATAATAATAATAATAATACATTCGATTTATATAGCGCCCTTTACATAAAATGATCAAAGGCGCTTGGAAGACATGGGTAATACATATCAACTTGGCTGGTTGTACAGACGAAACAAGTGGGTCTTTAATTCAGCACAGAAAGTATATAGATCAGGAGAGAGCTTAAGAAAAAGGGGTAATGGGTTCCAAACTGAGGGAGCAGCAGACATAAAGCTTATACGACCATATCGATTACATTTTATCTTTGGGACACACAAGTCATTAGAGTGGGAGCTACGCAGAGCTCAGGCAGGGACGTACCTCGTGACCAAATCACGAAGGTAACTGGGGGCACATCCATTGATACATCGGTAGACAAGGACAGCAATCTTATATTGGATACGGGCGCGGACAGGAAGCCAGTGCAGCGATTTCAATAGAGCTTTGGACGATGCGAATCGGTTGGCACCAGTAACAAGTCTTGCGGCTGCATTCTGAACCCTTTGTAGCCTATCAAGGAGATGCTCGGGGAGACCATAGTACAAGGAATTTGCGTAATCGAGATGTGGAGAAACGAGCGCACACACAAGACTATTGCAAGTAGGAAGATCCAGAAACTTTCTTATCCGACTGATGCGACGGATCTGGTAGAAAGCTTTTTTGCAAACACTGCGAATCTGGGCTTCAAGAGAAAGATGCGAGTCGATTACCACCCCCAGGTTCTTAACACATGGAAAAGGAATGATGACATCAGCTCCGATGACCAGCGAAAGTGTAGCCGGTGAGTGTTTAGTTCCGTCAGCAGAGACGGCGTCCAACTTGCCAACATTGTTTTGCAATGTGTTTTGTTGCATCCAAAGCAACACAGTCAGCCATTCGTTGAAAGGCGGTACCCTGCGAAGATCCATCGTCCTTGGTGCTGAATCTAGTATAGGCCTGGGTGTCGTCAACAAAGAAGTGAAACGAGACACCATAGTCGTTCATAACACCAAAGAGCGGAGTGGTACAGAGGATGAAAAGTACTGGGCCGAGCACGGATCCTTGCGGAACGCCATACACAAGAGGAGTTGGTTCAGAAGTAACATCATTAATCCGCACTGACTGTCGATGGCCTGATAGATACGAGCGGAGCCAACTAAGTGCCTTGCCAGTCAATCAAAAATTGGACTCCAGGCGAGAGAGAAGGATCGAATGATCTACAGTATCAAATGCCGCACTAAGATCAAGGAGGGCAAGTACAGCACAGTCACCACTGTTTACATACAATAATAGGTCATTAACCTTTTCGATCACAAGATCGAGAAGGTGGGAGAACTCCGTAAGAAATGTCGGAATACAGCTCCTTAGAGGCCGGTAGACGACAAAGAGACGGATTGAGACGGAGTTGACGACGAGAGATAGAGACAGCCACTCAAATGTAGTAGCAGAGATGGTTAGGTCCAATGGGGGAGGGTCAACCCGAATCGTGTTCCGATAAAGGATCGCAACACCACCCCCTTTGCTGCCACAGCGAGGAAAGTGCACCGCAGAATAGCCATCCGAATATACATGTTAGTTATTTTTGGTGTACGAAAATTTGTGGATAGTTTCCGTAATTTTCTTAATTAAAGCCTAGAAAGATCGTTTTTAAAGGCTAAGTAAATGTTTCTTAAAAAAAGCACAAAAACTTCTCTTAAATATTTCGTATTACAGGTATTGGCAGCAGTAGCAATATGTTTGCTGTACTCTGGAACGTTCACAAGCTTATTACATCAGCCCTCTCCCCCTCTTCCTCCCACCCAATCTCAACTATGAAAAAACTCACAAAGCAGTGATGACAAGGCCGAATCCAACCAGGTGGCTGTACCATCTCCTCTTTCACCATGCCAGTAATTTTTTTCCTGATGGCCTAATGATATTTGATCGGTCCCCGAGTTAAATAATTCTTATATTCTGTCGTTTACCTGTTTTTCTATACTTTCTTCATAACATTTCAAAGTTTAACTATTGGGTGATTCAATTCTTTTTATTTTAACTCAAAATTCATTTTACTTAATATGTCATTAATTTTTAAGAAAAAGGTTTTTTGTTTCCTTTTGACCACATAGACTAGATGCTGCCCCAAGGAAATAGATATATCCCGCGCACCCCTTTGTTTGTTTCTCTTATTTCTTCCCTTGGGGCAGGAAATAAAAATGACGTCTACCAATTCTATTTAGGCGAAGTAAAAAGATTTTTATAGTGCTGGGAAAAGTCTAAAGAAAAGGAACTGACGAATATACTTTTCTTTTTTTTATCCGAGCCCAGACCAAGAGTTGGAAGACTATGATCATCCTATAGTGCTATTCGGGGTCTGTTTTCCATTTAGCCGTTTTATCTGGTAACTCAGCGTGGAGAAGAAGTTGCGGCATGTGCTTACAAAGGGTATGTTGTAGGAATAAAGAAGTAAACACTACCTGTCAACCGTGCTTACTCCTTTAGTACTCCTTACTCCTTCGTGCTATATGTGTATACATGCCGCATCTGCTTCGCCATGCTGCGTCACCAGATCATACGAAAAAACAAAAAAGACCCTGAAGTGCCCTATTGGGGTTCGTTAAGTGACAACACGAAAAAGCACGGCATTATTCCCAATATGCACGAATGTACGAAGACAATACACGATGACACGATGACGTGTACAATATGTACAAAGAAATTTTGGGGAATTTTTTCCAAAATTTCAACCGTGTATTAAAAAACTATGCAAATTTTTTGAAGAACTTGGCTAACCCATAATTTCGAAATAATTAGATTATTTTAGGTGAGGTACGAGAAAACTGCTGCACAAAAACCGAAAAAAAGTCGAAATGGGCTTGCTGAATTTTTTTTTATTGTCACAACTATTTCTTCTGAGAATTAAAGTTAAAAAAGGGGTGGGGCGTAGAGTCAAAAGAGGGCATATAAAAAAGGGCAAACAAAGGGACAGTGTAGACCATTTTTGGTGGGTATCTGTATGTAAAAGATTTAAGTGGACTAAAATCTTTTTTTATTACGACATTTAAAAAAATCATGGTGTAACAAAACAGGGTTCTGTGGTAGTCTAATAAATCGCCCGGATCGTATAGCCAACGTTGGAATAACGTTCTACAAATAGCCAAAAACATTTCCACAGTGCAAATACTGCGTCTAGCAGGTGTTCGATGAATGACGTCAATGAACGTCTCTAATATTTGAATAGACTGTAATAAAATCAGCAGATTATTCCGTTGGATTTCTGTATCAACTTCTGACCAATCAATAAAAATATAAAATAGTCTCAATTATAAAAAAAAATCACAGTTTTTGAAACGCCTTATGAAAAATGAAAGTTAAAAAACTTTTCTTGGGATCTCTTCGAGGTAGAAAAATACGTAATTATAAAAACCCAAATTGTTCGACTTTTTCACGACTTTGTATAGTAATGGAGGATGAGAAGAAGGAGAAAAAACGCTTCTGAAGCCCCTGCAGAAATATTTTACCCATGCGTAACAAGCTTAAGACAACTGTAAAAACAAAAATGTCATGGCAACTATAAAAAATAAGTCCCCTTACTATTTTCTTTCTCCAACCTGGCACTGGACCCGAGTATAATTTTATCAATCTGGCAACTTTTGAGAAAAGGGTTGCACATGGAGTCATTTTTTTTCATTGTGTTGTCTCTCCTTCATTTCTTCTTCCGTGGTATTGTGTTAGTGAAATCGACAAGCCGATGGTGTTGCCTTTTTTCAAAACTGATGTTTTTTTTTACATTCATAACAAAAAAATTATGTTATAATTGAATTAATCTTAAAAAGATTTTGCAATGTCGCGTACGTGTTTAAATGTTTACACTTTGTATTCGCTTTTGGTAACTTTACTTTATTAATAGTTGTTTATTTTACAGGTGTCATTTTGTCATGATAACTAGGTTAGCTGCTCTAGCCACCTTGAATATTTTGATGAAATTATGTATTAACTGCAAGGAAAAAATTATGTCAGATGCCCGACAACATCTGACGTGAAATCGCCGATGTACCCCATTATTGAAATGATATTTCTGAGAATAATAACAAGTAACGGTGTTTAGGGCTGTGGCCCGGACGTTTTTAGCGGGTTTTTTTAATGGGTTTTTTAGATGGGTTTTTCTTTTTCCGCGGGTTGGAGCGGGTTGGACCAACAGAGCAAATGGGTTCAGCCCGGGCCGACCAATGGGTCAAAAAAATTTACCGGCCGGGTTACGGCCCGGGTAAAAAATCGGGTCAAACACACTTTTTTTTTACAAACTTTAAAAAATTCCCAAAATTTCTTAATTATCTTCTTCTTCCAAAAGTGACACGTCAATTCTGTCTTCTGAACACCCCTGAAAGCCCTTTTCAACCATTTATTCTACTTTTCATGCTACGAAATTATCGTAGAGCATTTGGCGGCAATATTTTGAGGCCGCAGGCATAGAGAATAGCGAGCTTCTCTATGTGACTACTAGATGGCGCCACCGCTCGGGTTGGCCCACGGACCCGGGGGTTCAATCCGTCGCCCGCCCCGTTAAAAAAATTGCCTCGGTGGGTCGAGTCGGGTTGGTTTTTTTTTTCGTTCAGCCCGGGCGGTGGCCCGGGTTTTCATCGCCCGGGCCACAGCCCTAACGGTGTTCTTATATTGGAATTTTTCGTTCAAACGCAGCGTTCGAACAATAAATAGACAATAAAAGGTAGTTTTCGCAATAGCATAAGTTTGTGGTTATACCGTCAATTCCAATTTACACTGATCTTTTTTTCATAAATTATACAAAATTTTCATTGTGCGTGGGAGTGTCACTTCGTATCCGTTACGATTCATCACTGCACTTCTGCTCAGCAATATTTTCAAAGGTATTTTCCATGTTTAGAAGTTCAAGTTTACTGTTGTGGTTTACTTGTTTGTGCAGTGTCGTCCTCAACTGAATTGAATGAAAAATTTAAAAAAAAGCTAAAACATTGCTGGAGACCTTTCCTATCACACTAAAAATATTTAAGCGAACTAAAACCTTTTTTGATTATAACAATAAATAAATACATTGTGTTAACATAAATACATTGTCATGTTTGCGTGGGTGTCTAAATCGTCCGGTTATAGGGGAGACTGGAGTAAGCCGGGACGGTTTTCGTTTTCCCCCTATATCTCCCAATTAAATCACCCTATTTTACTTTTTTACATTTTTATGTATTTAACATGTAAAGGTACCCCCCATATTTTTTATTTAATTTTAGAGTAAACCGTTTACCCGTAGGAGACGGCTAAAGTTTTCAAAAATTTGTTGGAGATGCTTATTTTGAGGGGTAAGTGAGGACACTAGGGTGGGTGGGGTGGTTCTTTGCTTTATTAGCCTTAAAACTTTCTGAAATTTAAAAAAAATTGAAATCGTGTTTCCCTATATCGGTTCTATATGTCTGTAAAAAAAATTTATGAATTATCTTGAAAATTGAGATTTACATTTTATGGATAAAATAGCTTAGCAACGCCCGATTTGAGGGCGGAGCTCCCTGCCTATCTTAACTGCAGTAAAATTTGGCTCTCTTGTCCCAAATTCCCGATAATCTCTCTTTTTTTTATGTCCATATTTCCTAAAATAATGGGTCTAAAATTCCAATTTTTTTTAAACGATAAAAAATGAACAAAGTTTCTTTCCATGTAAATATAGTATGCATTTTTTGCATTTTTCCCGTAATATCTTTTATGGCGGCCAAAAAAATTTTAAATAAAAAAGCCGTTGTTTTAATTTTTCAATATCTCCTAAAGTTATTGACAAAAACACACCAAACTTCAACCCCGAATACATAACATGTTTTTACATGTTAAACTAAAAAATATTTTAAATTAGTTAATAATTTCTATTTTTCCCCTCACTTTCCCTCTTGAACCTGTGTCCCGGCATACTCCAGCCTCCCTTACATACACCAACGTTGAAATGATGTTCTAAAAATCACCAATAACGTTTCCAAAGCCCAAATACTGCCAAGCAGCTGTTCGATTAATGACGTCAATGAACGTCTATCAATATTTGAAAAGACGGAAATTAAATGAACTGATAATTTCATGGCATTTTTGTATCAAATTCTGTACGATAAAAAAAGGCTCGATTCACTAAAGAATTCACAGATTTTGAAACGATACAATATCAGAAAATAGAAATGCTACAAATTTTCTCCTGATCTAAAATGAAAGCGGAAAAAAATTTTTCTCGGCATCTTTTCTAGGTAGAAAAATATGTGATTATAACAGCCCAAATTTTTTACTTTTTCACGACTGCGTATCTTATTAGTGAACTCAACAAGCCGTTGTTTTCGCACGACAACTGGCGTTTTTTTAACAATCGTTACGAAGAAATACTGTCATAATTCAATTAATCTTAAATAGATTTTGCAATATCAGCTGCGATGTTTACACTTTGTATTCCTTTTTAATAACATTACTTAATTAGCAGTTGTTAATTTTATAGGTGTTATTTTGTCATGTTACTGCTAGGTTGGCTGCTCTAACCACCTTCAATATTTTTATGAAATCTTCAAAATCTGTAAACTCACGTTTGAAACTTTGTATTGACGGTAAGGAAATTATGCCCAATGGGTTTACTAATACACGTGAAATTGCCAGTGTACACCATTATTGACATGAGAATTCTTAACAATATTAACAAATAACGGTGTTCTATAATTGGATATATTGTTCAAAAGCAGCGTTCGAACAAGAAATAGACCGAAATCAGTTTTTGCAATTGCTGAAGTTTGTGATTGTATCGTCAATTCTCAATTTACTCTGATATTTTTTTTCATGAGTGGTAAAACATATGCAGTAAAACTCATTCTGCGTGGGATTATCACTTCCTCTCCGACACGATTCATCACTGCTGGCAACATTTATTTGATCACATTGTCCAATATTCTGTTAAGCAGCTGTTCAATTAATGACGTCAATAAATTGTTTGAATAGATCACTATAAATATCGAAAGGGCTTCTGAACATTGAATTCGTCTCCCATGTTCTCATATCGAATTCGGGTCAACAAAATCGTCTCAGCTGAACTTGAAAATGGCCAGTATTTTACTGCTAAAGGTATCGTAACTAAAATTTAAATAAAACTTGGTAGAGATATTTGATTAACTATGGTATAATAACAGATCGTGGTTTCTCTACTTTTAATTGCCTTGGAAACTTCGAGTGTGGCGGGTAAATTTTCAAATATTTTATATTTTGTTGTAACTAATTATCACGTCTTTCGCTATCAGGAGTTCCACAGTTTGGTGAATGCACAGGGCTCAGACTCGAAAAAACGGCTTCTGGCATTGCCCCAAGGCAATGTGTTCGATTGGGTGGAACATGCTGCGATTTGGGCAGTTTTAGTAAGTCAAATATATAAGTAGTGAATATAATTATTAAAACAACATTATGTTATACTAAGTATTTGTTTACTTACCCAGTAACTAACAACCCAAAAGAAATGAAGGCAACTGAAAAGTGTCTAACCTGCTACAAATCGAGTGTCAATGTGAAATGCACTGGTACATTAATTCGATCTAAGCCTTGGAATTGGGGCACCGATGCCAACACATGGGTTACGGCTAAAACCTGCATTGCCCAGAAGGGCCAGTGCTGCACAGGTTATAATAAACCCTTCAACCCGAACAGTACTCCAAATGAATTTTCCTGCAATAATTGCTATTCTGGTACACCGACAAGCACTGGTTGCAGTGGTAAACTTCTGTCCTCTATTGATTTCACACCAAAAGTCTGTGTTCAGTTAGGAGGACATTGCTGTGATGGAGACTGGCAAGGTTCGCGTAACAATTATATGCAGTTGCTGTGTACAGAGATTAACACCTGATGCAAGTATGGAGTTCGAATTTACTGATCTTTTTTTATTTTGCGTCCAGGCACCACAGTGGGTTCAGCTTATTGCACTTCGGCAATTTTTAATTCTGCTCTTCTGAAAAATTGCAATCTCTGTTACAGTGGATCTCCAAAGGTTGTTGCCTAGAAGTAAAAACAAATTTAAAATTAAATGAATGTTTAATTTGAAACGAATTCTGTAAGAATTTATATACAGCAAATAAAATGTTGAAGCAATGAATTTTGAATTTTTTCGAACTCCAACTTACCATTTTTATCAAAAGAACCCATTGGTAAAACAGTTGAAATTAATCTTGTGCATAGGTTAAAATATCAATTGAATTCGTGAATCATGAAGGTTTTCTAAAATTTATTTTCACTAGATTTTATAAAAATGATTCGATGTGTCACATTCAGGCCAGTCATTCAGGCCCACCTTTTTTACATGCCATTCGGACCCAATTGGGTGACATTCAAGCCCAAGTTTTTTATTTAAATTATTGAATGACTGTTAAATTTGATTTTGTTTGTTTAAAAAATGACTCGCAAGAAATTACGGTTTTTAGTGCTTAACAAAAGGTGTAACTTTAACCAACTTTTTTATACATGTCCAGTTAAAGATGCAATCCAGATGGATATTTTCGTGCCAATGTATTGTAGGACACCTCCAGACGCTATGCATGTCATCTCATCTTCGCCACCGATCAGCAGCTACATCTTCTACCCAAAGCCAAAAGATGGTTTTCGGCATCCACAAGTTTATTAACCGTTAACCGTTAACGGTTAACGGGAAATTTCAAAGAGCGTGATCCTCCAGTCTTCCGTGGATTACCACATGAGGACGTGATGGAGTGGAGCATTCAGTTTCAAAGGGTGTCGGCATTTAACCGGTGGGGTCCTATCCAACAGCTCCGCCATATTGAATTCAGTCTAGAGGGGGTGGCGGCAAAATGGCTATCGGGCCTACAACCTCGTCCTGGCACGTTCGACGAGTTGATGAGAGCTTTGCAGGCAGCATTTCGGCATCATAACTATGCGATGGAACTAGAATCTCGACTGCGTTCCAGAAAACAGTTACCGGATGAGCCAGTGATGTCATACTGTTATGAGATCATTTATCTGTGCTCAAAAGTAGATCCTGTCATGCCTGAGGAGCGTAAAGTGCAATTCATTTTCCAAAACATGGAGCCGACGTTGATGAAAAAAGTGTTTCCCCAGATGGACCGGCCGAATATCGATGAGCTGTTTCGTCGTCTAGAAGCTCATAGTCAGGCGGCCTTGATCGCCGAACGATCGACTCCAGTTAACAACATTCTCCCTGTTCCACCCGAGAGTGGAAAAGAGGAAATCAAAAAGCTCGTTCGGGAAGAGGTCTCGAAAAATTTGGACCCTATCGTTCGTAAACTGGAGGAGACAACGCAATCGATGCGTACCGCTGGGGGGTCGGGATTTGATTCGCAAATGAGGTCATCATGGAGAGGGCGAAATTCCCAGCGGCGAGATCGTCCAAATAAAAGGACAGTTGACGGGCGACCGATTTGCAATAACTGCGGGGATTCCGGGCACGTAGCGCGCGGTTGTTCAAAGGAGAAAGGATGCTTTGATTGTGGGGATCCTGGGCATTACTCACGTGAATGTCCCAATCGTCTAGTCGCAAAGTAAAAAGCGGGCTGTTGTGAACGAGTTGTGAATTATGAAACTCTAACTATTGTCTTTAGTGAAAGTCGGTGAAGTTGTTTTAGGTTGGCGAAATCCGGGCCTTGTGTAGCACCAACACTGAAAATTATGGCGAATCGTGGAGCCATTGTACGGAAAAAGGAAGAAAACTCTGATTGTGTTCAAACGACAAGTGCGCCGAACAGATTGCCCGTGACAATATTTAATGTCAGATGTCTGCAAAAACAGATGAATCCGGAGTAGAAAACTTGATATGCCTGAATTATTTCAGATTTTTAGGTCCTATAGCGGAATGGGGAAAAAAGTGGGGTCCATGGATTTGGTGCACTTGAGTGGTGGATTGCTTGTTAAGAAAATTTATTAAGAAAAATTTAAAAAAAAACGGCTTTTTCTTCGTTAAAAATTTTGCCCCCATTTAGTGTTTCCAACTAAAATTATCTAAAAATTCTATACTTTGCAATTAAAACTTTGTTTTTCTGAGCATTCTTTTAAATCAAAACAGGATTTTTAAAAAAACGTTGTTTTGGGTGGATTGGGACAGCAGTGGGTTAAGGGAGGTAGATTTTCGTGCCTTCACTATTTCTTGGGACCTTCATCAATTGCTAATCCATTTAAGTGACAGATAACCGAATCCAACCCCCCTTGATTTTTCCCCTATCGCATACACGCAGTTTTTTTCCAATAAGCAATTTTTTTGGTAGACTTATTAAAATGAAAACTATTCTAACATATAGAATTCATTAATGTGGATATTTAATTTTTTATTATTTTTCCGGTTTTTTAATAGACTAAACAGTGTTTCACATCACCAACCTAGTGTCCCAATCATAGGTGAAATCTGAAATAACTTCCCGTGAATTAAAAATTAAAAAAAAAATTGCCAACCCTAATGGCTACGTGCAAAAATAATCGCTGCTTCCGACGAAAATTGTATTTTTGGAAACGCTGAGAAAAACACCCTTTTCCCTATGAATCTCTCGCGCGTTCCCAAACTTTAGGTAGGAACTGTATCATTTATTTTAAAAGCATATTACTGAAGTTCGCATAAATATGGGAAACTTTTTATTTTATCTCCCGCCGTAATAAGAAGCATTATTTTAATGTTAGTCTCATCCCAAATTTTCTATTACCAAATAAATTTTAAAAAATGGAAGTATGGCACGCCGAAAGGGTCACAAAATAATGTTTAAAAATAAAATTTTCACCGCAACGTCATCTAGCGGCCAAATAAAGAACTACATGCAAATAAATTCCCTTTTGTTGCCCAAAAACGCCGTAATTTTCTTCGCTTATTCGTTAGTACGTGAGAAGAACTCAGACCACTCAAACTAAAAAAAAAATGAAAACCACTTTCGCAGTTTTTTAAACTTTGTAGCCAAGGTAAATCATTTCATCTGAGTCATCAGAGAAATAGATCAATAGAAATAAATATCGCATGATTACTAATAGTAATACCATACAACTTATTTCAGTAAATAGGCTACGCTTGTAATTTTTAATTTTAAGCTTCAGGTACATCTAACTGCTACCACCTTGCTACTAGTAACATGGTTAATATGACAGGCCGACAGGTAAAAATAGGGAGACAAGGTGCGTATTTCTATAAGTTAAAACCCGTACGCTAAAAACGATCCGCCGATAGTTGCATTGTTTTGTTTTTTACTAAAAAAAAATGTTTGAATTTTGCATGGCGTTCTATATTTGACCGCTAGATAGCGTTCGGCGTGCCATACAGATTTAAAAAGAAACTTATTTACAAAAATAAAAATTGGTTAAAGTAGTCTGAAGAGAGTGTATATTGCTTTACATGGGTACAATGAGAAAAAGGTTAAGTGGCCTAGTTCCCAAGAAAGCTGCATGATGTCCAAATCGAAAGAAAATTTCGATTTCTGAGTTTCTGACTCTAACAACCTTTTTATACAATTATCTCCTAAACTACAAGACCTACAGGACCAAGATTTACACTAATTGATTTTTGTTTTTGTTTTTTTGTTTTTTGTTTTTTTACGTGAAATTCTTATCCTTGCTGTATATTATTTTATTTGTAACCTATAGCGCACTTTTGGTCTTTTTGAGTTGCGGGCTCCTTGATATAAACTTAATCTAATTACAGGCTGTATAATTACTAGCCTATTTTTGCCATAGGAAAGACCAAACAGTTTGCCTACCTGTAAATGTAATGGCATTCTAAGTTTTTCCGTTCTTGGAATTTAAAAAAATAAGAGTCAGTCAAAATAGAGGTAACATGGATTATACTTGATCTTGTACGTGTGTCTAGTTATGCTGCAAACCCAGTTGAAACCAGAATATCGTTTAACGAAACTCGTGATGAAATATGTCGTCGTCATCGTAACGACACCTAAAAATTTCATGCTTTCCAACACGGTTATTCCCCCCCCCCCAATTTTATTTTTCCGCGAGTAATTTTCAAATTTCACATTTTCGTGTGATAAAATTTGAATAACCCACTTTTTTTAAATAATATAGTATAATATGTCAGCGATGGACAACAAAACCTATTTTTACAAAATCTTCAAGATTTTATTGGGTTTAGAGGTTAACTCTTCGCATCATGGTAAAACTATCAGAATTTAAAAAAAAAAAAAAACTGAGCTGAAATTTACATCAGGTTATATTGACAATAGAGCATCAGCAAGTTGTTACTTCCAATAATTTTGCGTAAAAAATAAGAGAGAAAGAGACGTATAATCATTGTTCGAAGAAGCCGTTGGTAATAGCCTGAATAGCGTGTCAACAAAGGTTCAGATGAAAAGGCAAATTGAAACGAGTTCCAATAAGTCGATCGATTCAACGAGCTGCTGCTTGTACAATAGATTCTCTTGCAGGTTGCCTAAAACTTCTAGTGAAAGGTCGATTAAGTTCCGCTGAACTGGTATTTTTGTATTTCTCGTAAATCGAAGTGTATCCCGCGGTGTTGGGAATGGCGAAATGTCAGCCAGTATAGGCATATATAAACAAAAATATATAGAAGATATCGCTACACGCAGCAGCATACAGCAGTTGCTAGCGGCGCACGCGGTGTATACTTAATGACACCAGATATTTCTGCAAAATGGGCGGTCAGTCGGTCAGCTATAGACGGGAAAGAGTACCGTACTTTCATTCAGTCAACTTTCGGAGGTCGAACGAATAAAACGCGGTAAGTTATTGTATTTAAAAATTATCCATCACTATAACACATGCAGTTCTCGAACCTTACTTGTCCGACCAATATATATAGTATAGATGCTGACTAGTAATAACTAGAACTAGGCAAGAGGTTCGGAGTATATCAACGTTGGGTTTAAAAGGAACTGTGTAAAGGCTATAGCTTAAACGTTGTCACAACGAAAACAATATTTCTCTAATGGTGCTGCATCGATTTTTTTGTGTTCCGCAGTTAATCTCAGATTGATGGATCCATTCGCAGTGTTTCTCATAGCCACTGGCTGTGTTTTGCTGTTACCTTTCTCCTTTTGTCTGGCGTGTATGTGCTGCCAATCAAGTCGACCAGCCGAACCTAGACAACTCGGCTCGCTTTTGGTATAATTGATTGATATTCCAAACGAAGAGAATCACCATTGCAATGGCATATAAGACAAGCAGAAATTTTACATCAACATCAAGGTATTGTGCAGAGTGCTGTCCATCTTATGTATAATTTTAGTACATTAATTTTTCGATTTTCTCATATTCATTTCTAATTTTCTTTTAGACGCGATGTTGCGCTTGATATAGGCGAATAGAAGAAGACCAATGTAGGTGACCGGGCTGTACAGGTTCAATAGCCATCCATCCTCCTTTATATAACGCGCGCGTGTATATATTAAATGGGCCGTGTGCAACATGCACGTGATATCGCTGGCTGGCACGCATTCACTCTTGTTTCGGGCTTCCCCCGCGATGACGCAAGCCTCGCTGTTGCACACTGGCACATTTCGAAAGCAAGACTTTTATCTCTGTATCCCTCCCTTTGAAAGCATGTGCCATTGTCTTCTGATATGTGAGCGCCAGCACGGAGTGTTTGCGCTCTCTTCGAATGACACGGAAGAGAATCTCAAGTCACGGTATGCGCGACAACGTGCAATATGTTTGAGTGCTGAAGACGTATGGGGCAACGACTCTTTGTGTCTGATATTTTATGTAGGCCTACCTTTCTTAATATCTCAGTTATGAATTTTATTTGGTGCTATTAAGGCTATCAACGACTCAGACGATTCAATTTAAAAAATTTTGTGATAGCCTACATTTTGGTTGGAATAAGCTTTCCAAAACTATTGATGATCTCACATGTAGGTAGGCTACTTTATGTGCAGTCACGCGGCTGCTTTATAATATTTTTGATGCATCAATTATTATCTAGCATCCCAAATTTTTTCCTCCATGGCTGATGAATTATGCACATTGCTCATTGATAAGATTTGTGCAATGAGAAAAAATATATCCAGAAAAATTTTTCGAATGTCATTCAACCCACAAATAAAGTAGTTTGTCTTATAAAACATGTTCGACCACTTTTTTTTAAGGCTAGATACTTCGCTACTTCTACTAATGGAGAAATAACAGAAAAATATGATTGAAAAGGTGCGCCAAGGTCAACAGTGTTAACATTTTGTAATGATAATGGGCGGCCGGTATTTATACAAAACAAAAAGAACAGAAAAATTCAAAAAGGTGCGCCAAACTAAAATGTTTATAGAAATGGGTGGTATGGTTCTCAGAAAACCAGCATATACAATTATTATAATAAGTACTTGAGGAAACAATCCCGCAATGAGGAAGCATTAGTTATGCGACTAAATGGAAAAGGTTCCTTTATTTTTTATGATTATACACAAGAGCTCTGCAAGTTTGGAAAATTTAACCGATTTAAATTAATTAGTTTCGGTTGAAGAATAAAAACATTTCCGGGTGATGTAATTATACCGGGAAGATTGATTGCATTGTTTTCTGGTTCATGGATGAAATCACCACTATATTATGTATATGCAATTGCATGCGCTGTGGACACATGGAAAACACGATCCATCGATGCACGACGACATCTGGATCACAAACGCAACAACCTCGAAAATCCCAAGACAGCAAAACCTGTTTATGTATGTTTTCCCAATGACGCAACTCCGAACTACCGATTCCTAGTTGCGCAAAAACACTTTTTTTTATTATTATTATTTTTTGTGCACACGCTGTTTGAAGGACAGAGTGTGAAACTCGGTCAATGTATTCGGGATATGGCTGCAGGCGACAAAACAGCTAGAAGCTAGGCGTCGTTCAATGATGGCAGGACCAGCGAGAGATAGCCTAAAAGAGACTTGAGGCGGTTTTGAAATACTTCATGCTCGTACGGGGTAGTCCCCTTGCCCCTGTGTAGTTTTCCAGCACTGTATAATAGTCTTGTGCTGTTTACTGTAGCTGGAGGGTTCTGTCGCTATATAGACGCCAGGGAAGGAAGTAACGCTCCAGCATTGTTGATTCTTCCTTCCACTCGTTTACATCACAGTGAGTTCGTTCGTCATGGCGATTTCGGAATAACTTTAAATTTAAACACCATACTAATACATCATCAGCGCGATGGAGGAACCGTGGACTTTGGTGGTAGTTGCCATGTGCGCTTGTTTAGTGGTCTGTGTTTTGCTCTTCACCATCATCCGCTGCTGCCTATGCAGTTACAAAGGAATGAAGACTCACCAGCTCGACTCGACTCGCTACATCATACCTTTCGACTATCGCCCAAATGTCGTGATCACAGTCAACGAGGCGTCAACGAATACCATTAACGTCAGCACAGCAGATGCAGCTCAACAATTCCCTCCTTTGACGGACCAAAATATCGCCAAGTTATCATCTGATGACGCTGTTCAACGGTGAAGTTCCTACGCATCTTTTTTTGTATAAATGGCACGAAATATGGACTTGTATACTTTCCCTTTCATTTGACAAATCTAATGCGTCATATAACAGAAGGGCACTTTTGATATTATGTTGAATTCGTTTGTTATACAAAGAGCACAACTTTTTATACTACGTATATATATTTGTTCTATGATGAATAATATACTTAAAAATGCACACGGTAAAGACCCTTGCGCGCTATCACTCAATTTCCTGTTTGTCTCTGAATCTGCAAGTCATTCCACAATTAAAATGATTGCGGTTTTTAATTTTCGTAATTTTCATTGCGATACGCAATAATATAATGAAGACATTGGAAAACGACTTCACAATAAAAATGTCGCCATTTCAAAGGAGAGAGTAAGTTAAGTATAAATGTCGACATGATCTTCATTTGTGTTGGCTCTCTAATATCGCTTCTTAGCCCGCAACTATAATACAAGTGAGAGGGAAAGTTAACCTACATAACCATACCAACTGAAATGCTGACAAAGGAAGGGAAAACGTAATCTCGCTGAATAGCGCACTTAATAGCTAGAATTCTTTCTTCCTAAAGAACACAAGAGCGTTTGCAACAGCCTTCTTTCAACCGTAAACTTGGTCGTTCGCAGTAGGGGCCTAATAATAGCTCACGTATACACTGATTGCTCCGTGCTGGATGCTTACCGAAGTTGAATTTCCGCGACTTTGTTGTATACGCCACTGCCCTACCAGGACGTGAACACCTCATTATTGGGGCGTGAAAATATTGCCAGCACCTATGGTTTGCTTATCACCCCATTTCATCCGCACACGCTCTCATAAAATTAGCGGAAAATGTCGACAGTTGTATGACCTATAATAGTTATACAATTCACGAAAGGAAACAAATTGTGATGCATTTCAAACTTTGTCCGCCATACAGTAGCTAGCTACATATTTTTTCTGCATAATGGAAGGTCAACTATTATAATAAAAATTCCTTGATCTTGGATGGTGAAAGGCTCTCTTTGAAGCCCAGCTGAATTGTTATGTATTTTATACAAAAGGACGCGAACGAATAATCGTGCCCTTGATTGCAGATTCTGTCACATGCTGGAGTCCTTCGCTCTTAAAATAAACAAGTAGTTTTCAAGCCCGGCGCCTATACACT
Source organism: Daphnia pulicaria (assembly GCF_021234035.1). Classification (NCBI taxonomy): domain Eukaryota; kingdom Metazoa; phylum Arthropoda; class Branchiopoda; order Diplostraca; family Daphniidae; genus Daphnia; species Daphnia pulicaria. The sequence continues at coordinate 28,041,191 of NC_060913.1, forward strand.
CGTGCACATTATTTAATCATCTATAGCCTTCAAATGACACGAATAATTAGCTGACAGTGTCCGACATTTCCTCGTGTCGTTGAAAGCAATTTAGCTCACCAAAATTGTTACCGCAGGAAAAAATTCTGATTTTTCAATTAACATTTTAAATATGCCTTCCTCAGTTCCATACTCACAAAAGAAGCTTTCTGCTACTGCTGCTGCATTCTCTAGTTCTCACAAAGTTCAAATTTTATAATAACAATTCCCTCCCACACAATTCACCTCGGAATTATCTTGATGCTTTTTCCTTATAATATTGCACGCTGCTGTGAAACCGCACTGAAATGTAAGTCGAAACAGTTTTTCCCTGTTGCAAAGCGCTCCGTATTTTGTCTATATGGCTTTTAAAATGCACATTACAAAACTGATAGATGAACAAGTTATGCAACCAAGTGCTACTGCTATATAGGCTATGAACGGCAAGCATTCGAACCATGAGAAGTGGTGCACATGGTTACATTTCCGAATTATACAATGTGGGAAATAAAAGTGTGCGCAAGGTTTCCCTGTGAAACGCGGTTTCCCCCTGCAAAACGCATCGTTGATGAGACTTCAAAGTGATTACATTACCACACGATGCGCGACAGGGAACTTTGCCGGAACTTTGTAATAGTATAACTCATCTAGATTGGTTTGTTTCTTTTTCCTCGATCGTGAGTATGCAATTTTCTTTATTACCCGATTCATTTCAGAGCCAATGCGGAATAACCTTCAAAACCATCTAGCGCCCTTCAATCTCAACCGTTCATTGTTTCGGATTATTCCAGATAGCTATCCACATTTTTAAAAGAATTTAAGGCCTTCAAATGGATTATTGCGGTCATAGCAGTTGCACGTGAAGATCACACGAGTATGGGGAAACTTGTAAGATCGTAAATTACGTAATTAAACGACTATATACACTGCATTAAAGTGGAACTCTGAGCATTGGGGGACTTCCCTCTGTTTGAAAGCGACAATTATCAGTTCTTAGATTCGCTATTACAACCAGTTTCGAAAGCACTGCAAATTGCTTTGAAAAATTGTATAGCCAAGGTTTTCTTAGCCGAGCATCACCAATCCGTTACAATGCTCCCACGCGTTACGACAGCATCTGCTGTTACTGGGCTCGAAAAATGGAAAACATCCAAGGCGAAGGACACATGTAGGTATATATGCATGCACACAACGCCAGAATATTTAAATACCAAGCACTGCAATTCAAAGAAATGAAAGTGTTTTTTCAAGACGACTATACTTTGGAGGCGACTATTCTTCACCAATTCTACCAGATACATGCCCTTGAATCCTAATGAATGGCTAACAAGAACCAATTCAGAAAAATAATATTCAATGCTAGATGTTACCATCGTTAAAATCTTTATTTTGTGTTATCATTTGCAATCGACTTAAGAAATATAAGAATACTAGGTATAGGTCATACAGAAAGTTGCCAATAATATTCCGAGGACGACCTTGAATTCTGTTATTACCAAGAAACCTACTATTATTTCTTTAAAATGTACAGATCACAACCTCGACCCTCCCTATCCTTTTCAATCCTTCGTCTGTGGTCCCGGATGTTATTTGAGAGTTTATCGTAGTTTTCCACCTTTTTTTTTGTTTTGTTATCTTGTGAGTGTTCTACTTAGATAATGCGCTGATTTTTCCCGCCAGTAGTGGAGGTATAGTCACAGGCTCACAGCAAATATCAGAACATTTAATTTTGTGACGGAAATAGGGGTACAGCAGTGAAAATCTTTTAAATGCGTTATTTTAAAAATAGGTGTTAAACTGTCATTAAAGTGATCGTTGCTCTTCAAACCCGAAAAAGAAAAACTTCAAGACAAATATTTTAATTTTTAGTTTATTCCATTCGCTTTCGTGCACTTGGCTTTTATTTTTAAAAAGCAGTAAGGAGTAACACTGAAATTTTTTTTTTTTTTTAAGCGCGCGTTTAGAAAAGTGACATCTATGGAGACCAACAGGTGACAAATAAAAAAAACAAAAAACAGCGCGGTTTCGTCTGTTACGAAATTACGAAATCCCAACGTTTAGAGTAGACTACATTTCTCGTTAATTTCATAGTACGTCACCATCCAGTACCCAACACCTCGCTATTAAGAGGAAACTTTTAGTTAAACATTGGTGAGCCATTAAAAACATTTAACATTTACATCTTGGCTTATTAGAGATCGAATGAAGTATTATCGATGGCCTTGACTTAAAACCGACAAATAACATCTCGTTTCAGTAAAAACTTTATCATTTTCATCTTGAGAACTGTTGCTTCAGTATCTTTTAATAGTATGTTGGTATCAGCTTTTTAATGAAAATAACACATATTTTCTATTGGTTTTCTCTTTCAGGTTATAACTTCCTGACGAAGAGAAGGAAAAGTCAACGTCAAACCTTTTCAATGAGAGAAACAATTCCGGAAAATCTTTCAGGACAATCAGAACCAAAATTGCTTGTGCTCTGAAGTAAGTTGTAACAATATTTCCTTTTAATCTGCATTGTTTACTCTCATTCTCACCCCAAAAGTTTTGTAAGAGAAAACTGCCAGTTTACTCTTTGCTAAGTGTATAAGTTTTTATTGTTCGTAAAACTCCTCTCAGTCAAGCCTTTTCACGTCATATTATTGGATCATGTTACAAGAAAAAAAACTTCTGAACATTATGTTACCATTTTTTCCTCTTTCGTGTAGATTTCAACCTATTTCTGTAAGAAAGACATTATTTTTTTCTGAATTATCAATTGTTATTTATATATTTTTTAAATGTTTCTCTTATCTAATTCTAAACTATATTTAAAAAGGAATGGGCGGAGGTGAAAAAAGACGACCGGAAAATGATGGCAAATTTGGGCAGGAAGAGCCCACCAAAACTGATGACCGAGAATTGTACAATTCTCCAAAACCAAAGAAGATTCAGAAAGTGGAAGAAGACGTCACATTCTATCACCATGAAGGCTGTATAAAAATAGAAATCGAGGTTGACGATCAGCTGGAGTCCAATGCCAAAGATTCTGAATCCAAAACTAAACATGATGAGGAAGATAACATCTTGATTAGAGATGATCGAAATTCCTGCTGTAACTCTCCAGAAATCAAGAATGTGAAAAATGTTAACATCAAAATTGAAATCGGGGTTGAAGACCGAGATTCATCTTCTGTTCCTGCGACATCATCAGATACCAGCAATCATGCTGTTGAAAAGAAGGTGAGCTTCAATAGAAATCCGAGCCTACCTGCGGACGAAATTGAATTAATTGACTTAACCGAAGATCCAGCTGATTTAATTACAATTGATTCGGAAACCGATGATGACGTGTCCGAGATCGGTAGGAAAGGATTCGAAGAGCCTGCCACCAACGTATTAGAAAAGAGAGCATCTATCAAAGTAGAAACGCAAGAACTCTCACCAACGTTTGATGAAATAGAAATTGACGAGGAGACCGACTCAAATGTCAATAATGTAGTAATAGTTAAAGTTGAAGAACCTGCATTGGCAGCTACAGAATTCCTTGCAGCACCTGATACCGAAGATGACGTGTCCGAGATCGGTAAGGAAAGATTCGAAGAACCGGCCAGCAGCTTATTAGAAGAGAGAGCATCCATAAAAGTGGAAACGGAAGAACTCTCACCAACTTTTGATGGAGAAGAAATTGAAGTGGAGACCGACTCAAATGTCAATAATGTATTGGTTGAAGAATCGTCTGCATTAACAGCTACCGTATACATTGCAGCACCGTTGATTGAAAATCATATCTTGGAGATAATTGGAGAAGATAAACATTTAGGAGAATGGGCACATCCTCAAGGAAAATTTGAATCAGTCATTGAAATCAACGCGGATTTGCGGATATTCAAGGGAATTATTCCGGTCCCTTCGCAGATTCGCTCAAAATTCAAATTTGTGCACACTACTACCGATGATAATACAATCGAATATGAAGGAGATGGACAGCGGGACAACCGGACGGACGAATTGCTTCCTGACACTTGGCATTTTTTTATTTTCAAGACCAAATCTAATAGATCCGTGATTTCAAAATTTTTGAGAAACTTGAAAACGTTTAATCAGAAATCAGAGCCTAGAGAAAAAATAGCATTCGAGTTTTTCAACATTGTTTTCAACCACACATGTGAAAACTTATTACCAGGTATTAATTATCATGTTGTACACCATATTACCATTAGTAGTGATTAACATTCTTTATTAATGTTTAGATTGGAATCGTGCTTTCGATTTTCTGGTTGATTCTGTGCAAAAGATAACGACAACTGCAGGCACTTGCTCTTCCGATGGTTTTCGGCAGTTTCTTAATGAGTGGATTCAGAAACCAGAACTGCAAGTAAATTTTGACCTGTTGATCCTGTTGCTAATAGGAGTTTACAAGATGGATATTTATTCGCCAAAATTAAGAGAAATGTTGGAGCTCAAAAGCAAAGAATTCTCGAAATATTTGCATAACTTCATTACTAATGTCAAATTCAACCACCAAGATTTTAATGACATTTTGGAGAAAATTGCCATCCGGGCTGGGCGTGAATTTTGGTGGATTCTCTTCCGCATCAATCGTCATTCAGCAGCTATCAAAAGATACCAACGCAAGGAGCTGTTTCAGTCCATACTCAAGAGCCTAGAAGAAATCCCTGAAGTATTGCTGGATAACTCAGAAAGCGCTGCTCGAGTTGTCGATTTTTTAATTCAGTGGAACGACATTGACGAACTTTACTTTCATCTGCGACCAATCTTGACCAAAAGTCCCAAGTACAAGCAACTTCTGGATCCACTTCTGCTGAAACATCTTCTGATACACAAGACTAGCATCGAAGACTTGAGAAGAATTCTTCGGTCTGATTTTATGAGCGACGCCCATCAAACTTTTCTACCCAAAGAAATTGCTGGTGTGAATGGAGGAGGAGAAAAAGAGAGGATTGTATTCGATGAGTCTATCAAGTTCATTTTCAATCAGAGTATTTCGAACTTGGTGAAACTGGCTTGTTGCACTCCCATTTACATGTTGCCAGTTGTAGTGCCCGTCGTCGAAGAGATTGCCTGTCTGAAATTGAAAGAAACATCAAATTTTAACAAGGAAGAATATCGATTCTTTGCCGAACTGGAAGAAAGCGGCCTCAAAAATTTCCCGCAGACTAAAAAACTGATCGAATCAAAAGTGCTGGACATGGCAGCTAAACATGTGAAATTGGGCTTCTTTCAGGATGTTCCTTCATTGAAACTCATTTTACTCGGATTGGCGCAGCGAGAAGACACTCCCTTTCTCGTATGTCCCAGCATCGCTGATCTTCAAAATGCTATGAGCAAATTGCCTAGAAAATTTTTCCAGAACCTGCATTTGATTCTCAAGAAACCTGGTGTTTGCGTGGACAAAGTTTTGAAGCCTTTCCGAAAAGGAGATACCAAGGAAATTGTCGAGAAACTGGAGAATCATTTCGATCAGTTGGAAGAAATCCTCAACAAAATTCAAAGCAGAAGCATTCCTATGATTGAATTTGCTATTCTTCAGGTAGATACACATTCCTCCTCTTCAGAAAAAATGATCTAATCATTGTTTTTCGTCATTTTCAGGACCCACAAGTGCTTGACTGTCTGAAAGGTGTTGGCTTCACAGAGCGGAAGCAAGCCGACTTCCGTCAAGAGGTCCAAGAATTGCGAGGTCGCCGTAAGCTGTTCGTGTTACTCTACAGTAGATTTGCTCGTTTAAATGTAGTCACCACTAGAGAAGCCGAAAGCGACGAACATTTGGAAGATGGTGAAGAAGATGTCATTGCATCCGAAACTATCCAAATCTTACATCCGCTAGAGTGGGAGGAGGGATACCTGAAGGCAGTTGATTCTGGGAGAAGTAGTCTAACCTTGAAAGAAGCACTGGATTTGTCGTTACCTATGCAAATGACAGACGCTCAGTGGCTGTTTGAAATCAGAGAATGTTCATTATTCATGAACAAAGTATGGAAACCAATGGTCAAGGATCTGCAAGGCATCAAAGGCTGTGTCGTTTTCATGGAAGAAGAAGTATCGGATTCAACGGTGTCGGAGAGGTATCCGTTGTCCAAAGAAGATTTTCACGTCCTTGTATGCGAATGTGCCTCCGAATGGAAGGTAAGCCGTAAAATTTTAATTATTTTTAATAAATTCATTTGATTAATTTTTTTATTATTTCCGCCAAGGACTTGGCCCGCACTGTTGCAGAAGGCACCGCATCATTCAAGCAAATGGAAGAAATTATCATGATATCTCCCGATCCCGATGTTCTTTCGCGAAAACATTTACATGGCCTAGTAATCGAAGGTGTTTCTGTAGCTTACCGAAATTTTAAAACCCTTCAAGAGCTGCGACACTTTATTAGTCCATTCGTGACGGCCCTTCGGTTCTTCACCATCTGCGAACGAGGCCCAATTGAAAACATGTATCATTTTGTCCAGAGTAATTTGTTGAATCAGTGGGAAACAATGACTCTGGCGCAAATCACAGAAAAAGGAATCCTCAGGATTTTGCAGGAAGATCTCAACATCGATTCAGAACGGCCAGAAACCCGAGAGGCGATGCAGTTTGTTAGTTCCTTGGTAACAGACGGAAATTCTTCCCCTCTTATTGAATGGTTGAGAGAGAAAAACGAAAATGACATGGAAGCCATGGGGAAAATTCTACAAGGCACTTTGCTTGTTGCATACGGTAATTCTGTTAGTTATTTCTTCATTTGATCTAAAACTTTTGATGCTGTCCGTTTTGCAGGTCAACTCCAGACACTTCGGACTCGAATCGCACCTTTTCTCCAGAAAAAGTTCAAAACGTATCGGGATCTATTGAAAGTTGTTCGGGTTTCAGAAGAACGTTTTGCCCAGCGCCTTTCTGGCCGCGTTCAGCCGATTGATTGCAAATGGCTGGCTAATATGCTTCCCGAAATTCAAGCTGCTGTTCGCGCCAGTATAATTTCACCATCTGAAGATGCCAAAGAAAAACTGGCCAAGCTCCGCACAGTTGTTATCGATCCTCAAAGCGAATCCTACTCGATCGAAATCCGCTTAGAACCGACTGGATCGCTTTCAATGGAAGAACTCAAACAAGCTTTCCAGCTGCTGGATATGGCAGTGGACATTTCTGTGGCGGACGGCAGTCACAATACGGAAGACTTGGTGGGTCGTACCAGACGAAACGTCGGACAAATCGAGCAACTTTCCGAAGTGTTTGGTCTTCTTTTCGCTTCCGGATGCATCTCTTATACTTTCCGTAAGCGGATCGTCATTGAATTGGCTGATTTGGAAAAGGAGATTGATGGACTGAGTGCCAAGCTTGCAGAATGGAATCAACGGTGGAAAGAAATCGAAGAAATGTCTCTTTTAGCGCTCTTCTCTCGCGGTTACCTTCTCCAGTTGGCCGATTTGATTGGCCGGAACCAAATAGAAGATGTCCTCTCAATTTTGAAAATTCTACTGCCTTCGGCGACAGTCAAAATGGAAACACTAGTCAATCAACTGGTTCAAGAAGCACCTCGCATCAGCGACACAACGGGTTGGCTGTCAACCGCTCAGCTGTTTCAAATTCTCCGTGATCTACACCGACTAATTGAAGCCGTCTTCCACGAGAGAAGTCAAGATCTCGCCCTCCCGGCATTCCTCATCTCTTACGGTCGAACATTAAAGTCTCATTTTATCGACAAATCAGTCGTCATCTTGAACGTTTCACGAGAACTACTGGTCGGAAGTGCCTTGGCCGCCTACATTTCACTGACTCGCCAACCATTAGAGCCCAGCCGAATCCTTTTCGTGACGACAAATACGGACAAGCTGGAAGTCGAACGATTCATGAAACTTTGGTCTGTAGCCAATGTTGAAAAAGACTTTTTCATTATTGTTCATGTCGAGAGGCTTACCGTCGCCGGCGCTAGTGCCGTCCGAGATGGAGTTGATCGTGTCTTGCCGGAACGACGTACTAAACTCTTGCTACTAGCTCAGCATCATCACCGTGTCCAGTCAACGAAATCGCTCGGCGCCCGCCTTGGTCTCATTTCCGATCGTCTGCTAGAGATCAACTTCACTACTGACCAACTGCGTCAGTGCTTTTCTAGTCTTTTGCCGAATGCAGCGAATCTTCATTTCTTCACGTCGAAATTGCCCGGTTGCGGCAAGAGCCAGCAAGCTATGCAAAAAGCATCGAATCTAGTGCCAACCCCTGATTATTATCGCATATGTGTGAGGATCGGCTCCGTCGAGGAACTGCTGGCCAGTTTGAAGAAAATCGAAAATCTTTCTAGTCAATCGAGGAAACGATTCGCTTATCTTCATCTAGATATCGCCCATTCTGTCTCCCTCGAGTTCAACGACATTTTGATCTCTTTACTCATCCATGGAGCTCTCTACGATCCAAAAAAAGCCAAATTAGGATTTTGGTTGATCTCTCCGCAGACCAGCATCGCCCTGGAATTCGCCTCTCCTTTCGGAGTGAATGAATTTCCCATCATTGCTTACTTGGGTAAGTTAACTTAAAATTACTTAAAAATTAAAAACTAACTTGACCCATTTTTTTGCGCAGGTAAACATAAGATTTGTGAATGCGAAAGGTCTCTTTTCACCTATGATTTAGCCGAGATGCCACTAGTTGTTGGTCAACCCATTTCCATCAATCGCTCCAACGCTCTTGTAGCTGCTGGCAAATTTCTGCGGCTTAAGGAAGATGGACAAGGCGGATTGAATGCGTGGGACTATATTTGTTTAGAACCCGAAACCATTTCGGCAGTGCCTTTTCCAGAAGAACTAACCTTCGATCTTTTAGTGGCCGCCTTCCAGCATCCAGAAAATCGAACTGCTCCCACTTTCACAGCTCTAAACGCAATGGCCTCCTTCCTTTACCGCCATATCTCTGCCATGATTCATAGTATGTGGTTTAATGGCTCTGCTGTGCACCTGTTTGAACGCGAAGATTTGGCTCGAGTCTTCAAACTCAATGTTTTCAACATGTTACTCAAAGTGGCCAATGACAGCATTGCCCGTTGCTGGTCGATGGTCAATCATGGAAAGAAACTGGCCGAAATGGACTGGACCAATCGTCAAAGGGCAATGTTTCTGCTCGGACTCGATGAGCACGGATTAGTCACCGGGATGAACATTGTCGGACGTGACGCGGACGCTTTGAAAAATATGTTTCACACCTGCTTGCTGCCCATTCTGCAGCAGCAGTGTCTCCGTTTCCAAGAACTCCGCGGATGTAGAAATTTAATGGAAAACACGGAAGGCACCGAAGTGATTCTCAATGCCATGAGGTCTCTCTTGCTTCTGGATGGGACCGCCACTAGTATCTCAAAAGTTCATCAAATGGACAGCCACCCCAAAAACACTCCTGCTAGTCAACGTTTGCTCGAACTCACAGGAAAAGAACAAGGGTAAATTTTAACATTTTTTAAAAACATTGTTGAGAAAACATTTTTTTTATACAAGGACTCTTATTCAAGGTACGTGCTGACGGGTGATAATATCACGAAAATGATGTTCGCCCTTTATCGGATTCGCTGTGGCCTACCGGTGGTAGCTTTTGGAGAAGCTGGCGTTGGCAAAAGCGCTCTATTCCGCTTCCTGATTCAGACGTTACTGGGACATACATTCGAAGTGTTCAACGTCAACAGCGGGACGTCCATCCAGCATGTCAAAGAGAGCATTGAATGTGCTGTAACTATTGTCATGATGAATCCCGAAGCTCAAGTGTTCCTCTTTTTCGACGAAATGAACACGGCCGATCCTCCTGTCATCGCTTTCTTCAAAGAGTTGATGCTCGATCGCCACTGTCACGGAACTGTTTTGCCGAAAAATTTACATTTGATGGGCGCTGCCAATCCTTACCGATTTCTGCAAGAGGCCGATAAGGAAGCCGCTGTCGGATTGGCTTTTCGCTTTGCCCAGACGACCCAAGATGGAAATGGCGCCAGCGCCCGCACTACTGGCGACTTGGTTTACCGCGTCAATGAGTTACCAATCGCCTTCTACGATCACATCTACGACTTTGGACATCTTTGCAGCGAGGCTGAAGACACTTACATCGATGAAATCTGTCAACACGGACTACCAATATCCATCTTCTTCCCGGCCTGCGTCACATGGTTCTCCGGTCTCATTCAAAAGAGTCACCGAGTAGCAAGAGCATTGAGTGTCGATCCAGAGTCGGCCGTGTCTCTTCGTGATGCCACCCGAGCAGTTCAACTCTTCCGCTGGTTCTGTCAATCTCCGGCTGGGCAAAAATTGTCGCAAATTGATGTGGCAAAAGCATCTGATTTGACCATCTATCTAGTCTACGCTTTCCGATTCCGTAATCGTAAGATATTCTTGGAGAATGTCTTTGGAAAAAATCAAACCGCCTCCAAGAATATGACTGAAGTGTCCAGAATTATCGCCCAAATGCTGTACGAGCAGGCACACGGAGCTTCCATTGGTTCCGGCGCCATTGCGTTGAACGACGCCCTTTGCGAGAATCTTTTCGCCTTGTACGTTTGCGTACTAAATGGTAATTATTATCCGTAATTTGGAATTAGTCATCAAATGTTAATTTTCTCCTTTTCGTGTTAACAATTTAGGAATTTTCTTGATTATTGTCGGACGCCCTGGATCATCGAAATCTTTGTCAGTGGAAATCCTCAAGCTGGTTCTATCTCCTGGCAACCACACGCTACGGCACAGTTTAGGAGATTTGCCGGCCATCACTGAACTTTATTTCCAGTGCTCTCCACTTTCAACATCTTCCGGATTCAAAGCTCTTTTCGAATCGGCCCAGCGACTCAGTGTTGACCCGAAGACTATGCTGGCCATGGTGGTGCTGGATGAACTCGGCCTGGCTGATATGTCGCCAGAAAAACCAATCAAAGTGTTGCACGCCGAACTAGAACGCCAATCAGTTTTGACATCCGGCGAAAAGCAACAATCCCCCTACTCGGTAGTTGCCCTCAGTAATTGGGTGGTGGACGCCGCGCAGGTGAATCGCGGTATCCTGATTTTACGTACGCAAGCTGACAAGAAGGATCTACTGGGATCGGCCGAACAGTTGGCCGATTCTTTAATCGCCAAGTACGTGAAAGAATCGAAAAGGAAGCGCATCCGTTACATGTTGACGGAAAGTCTAACAAGTATCGTCAATACCTACGAAGAATTGGATAAAAGAGAAGATATTGGTGGCGGACATTTCTTCTCCATGAGAGATTTTTTCTTCTGCGTCAAGAATTTCGTCTGCTCTGTGTTTGAATCGGCCAACCAGATGGAAGACTTTCGTGAACTGAATATTTCACAACATTTTTTAATTCAGTCGGTCATTCGAAACTTTGGTGGCCATGAAAAAGCCCGAAATCTGGTCAGGAATTGCATGGCGGACTACCTCCGAATGAACGTAATGACCATACCAATTACGTCACCACTGGATCTCATCGTCTCGAACATCCAGGATTCTTCTAAACCGTTATCAATTCACATCGCCAGACATTTGATGATTCTCAACCGATCTCTGATTGGTTTACAACTGCTCAACCGCCACGTCAAAAGTAAATTGGAAAATGGCATGAGCTGGAACGTTCTCTTCGGTTCCTGTTTCCCCGGCGATCTACAAGTGACAGCCGTGACGAGAAAATTGCGCCAAGTGGAGCAAGCCATCCGGACAGGTGGCGTGCTTATCCTTTGCCACGCAGATCAACTCTTCGAATCCCTTTACATGGTCCTCAATCAACAGTACTGGGCCCAGGGAGAGGTTACCATGACTCAGATCGCTCTCGGTCCTTCCATCCGAGCCATTGCTCTTCCCAGCGGCCCATTTCGAATCATCGCCCTGCAGGATACTGACGTAGCACTCAATCGAGAGTTAATGTCTCCAGCCATCTTGTCCAGATTTGAAAAGCATGAATTGAGGCCGTCGCACCTTCTGGATGACGCCGGGCAGACTTGGCTCCACGGTGTCGAATCCCATTCCGTCTGGCTTGCTGTTCCAGAGGCGATCAAGAGACAGAAACTTATTTCTGGATACCACGAAGAATCTTTCGCCTCGCTAGCTCTTCATTTGCAAGACAGAGGCATTCCTATGGAAGTGGAACAAGACGAAGAAGAGGATCCCAACAGTGCAAATTCCATCTGGATGCGAGCTGTCAACCCAATGGCCATGATCAAATTGGAACGTGATTCCATCACCCGCCATCCGGAATTGCAGGGCGTCTGCCGACGATATCGCCACAGCTTTGTTTTGGAAAGCCTCGATGACGCTCTTCAGAATATCAAATCAAAACGGATGGTCGTCATGACCAACACGCTTCGCCATTTGGAGATTAAGCCGATCGACTCGTCCCGTTTTAACCATTCCGTGATCCAACTTTTCGACGTCCAAACTGAGCTTGAACTCGTACGACAGCTGGAATCGATCAGTGACGAAGATTTAAGCGATCCTGACTTTTGTCTCCTCGTCCAGTACGACGCGGTGACTGGTCCGATCGAGCAATTTCAACTGGCCAAATACGAAGTGGAACAGCGTTTTGAGAAAACCGAATGCCGCGTCATTTTCATCGTTCACGTCGATCCTCGTCCAGCTGGTATCCACTGGGTCTTTTCGTTTGGTGACAGTTGGAATTACTGTTTCGTCGACGAAGTCGTTCACAGTGGCCCAGCCGACCAGCATAAAATCTCGCTGAGGGAGTTGGTTCAATCGCCTTCTGACCAACCTTTGTCGAGCTTTATCGAGGAAATGTCGATTGATTCTTTCAAGTCATTGCTGCTGGAAATGCTCGGTCCAGTTTTACAAACAAGTCTGGCTAGCTTACGGTTAAGCTTGGGCCAGTTCTACAGTGGTGTACGGACGGCCTTGGGACTGCAGGGCAATCAACTCTTGATTGAATTACTGAAAGGTGAGCCGAATGTTAACAATTTACAGGAAAATGCTGACAATTAATTATTATTTTTTTAATAGAGTGTTTGCTGGCACAGCTAATGAAGAACCAAATCACCTGGAATGTGGTCGATGCCGTAAACGACGCCAGCTTCGATTCATCGTCGTCGTTAACAGAAGGCTTGTGGGGTGTTTTCAAACACAAAATCAGCAATCCACTGGCTCATCTTTTACTTGTCAGTGACGTCTGGCGCATTTCTGACCAGTCCTCAACAAAGCTGTGGTGTGATTTCGTCAACGCCAACTATCCTGACCGACTGATGTCGCTCAATTCATCCGATTCCCTTGTCCAAATGCCAATTGGTTTCCGCACTTGCACGCAACCCTTCGGTCGCTTACTGGCGTCTTTCGACACCCATCTTAACGGACCGTTACAGTGGCTTCTTGATCGTGTCTCTAAAAGCGAAGATGCAAAATCACAGGAAATTAAAGAAGTATGGTTTCAATTTTTAACATTTTTGATAAACTCAAACTAATTTTAATTGCGTTTTATTAAGGCTTATTTCCTAGATTGGTTTTTACTTCGTATCCCTCCACATTTACACCACTGTTTGAAAAAATTGCCCTTGTCGAAGATGAGTTATATTGTGGACAATATGTTTGAAGACCCGAAGAATTTTTTCATCGAGTGGGAACAGCGCGAAGCTGATGTGGTTGCTGCTCTTGAACTGGCCAGCATTGCGTCGTTCGCCAAGGCGGATGTGACTGATGGTGACATTTGGGGCAGTGCTACTGGCCGGATGCGTAATTGGACATTTTTCACGGAGACTGCGACTCGTTTGTCACTCGCGTCATTGGCTTCTTCAGATACCCTCAATTCTCAAGGGAAATTTATGCAAGCAGTTTCATCCATCGAAGTATGCATTATCGTTCGTTTTCTGTTACATGTGTTGTAATTACTTAACATTCTGGTTCTCTTTTAGGTGAGTCCGGCCCTGTCGAGTTTGTTGGATCGCGTCGACGACTTGCCACAAGTTTGGCTGGGCTTGAGAATCATGAAATGTGTCTTGTTATTTGATCCCGAGTCGAAAATTAAACTTCCGGATTTGCAAGTTTCGACGCCCAAGAGACTCTTTGAGAAACTGACCGAGTTAGTTGTCACTTCGATCATTCGGCCAAGAGTTGCTACTGGAAACGAAGCAAGAAGATTCGTCCGCCAGGCCGATTTGTACGCATTGCTTAAGAGCACGTCAACTTGTGATTCTCCTAAAGAACTTGCTAAAATTCTAAGAGAATGTCCCACAAATAATTCCATCGTACTGCTAGAAGAAAATGTCGACAATGCAGGGCGTTGCTCAAGTTGCACTCATCCCCTGAGTGCAGAAGAAGGCCAGTTCCTCCATTTAATGGCACCCAGTGCCGAAACAGTCGAATTACTATTTCAAGATCACCAAAAATTCATGTTCTTCTTCGAACGAGTGGCCGAGCTCTTTATCCAACAGCACAAGAACAATCCGCACGACATCCGGGATTTCCTGCAATTTCTTCTAAGTTCCGATTCCCGTCTTCGAGTGTCATGGCGCTTTTTGACCGTCATCATACGCACAGTCTTATCAACTCGATCCGGCGTTAGAATCATCGACGAGCTTCTGTTGGCGATTCGTTGCAACTGGATAACTCGAGAATTGAATGTCAATGTGCAAAGTTTCTTGCGAGCATTAATCGCTTGTGCCGACCAAGATGTCTGGAAGAAGCCCAACCAAGAGCCATCCGAAGATGTCATTCAAGCAGCCATGACTGGCGACTGGACTGTTGGTCGCATTCGAAAATTAGCACTCATCCGCCAGCAACTGTCTATGAATGCAGGTGGAGCTGAAACGGCCATCATTCAGTGGTCTCGTTGGCGGAAAAATCAATCTGATCAATCCGTCACAGACGCTTTGCTCTTCTTCATCTTGCGCTTCACTTCCGGCGAAGGAGATCAGACTCGATTGAGCAATATGCTCCGCCATCCAAGAATAGCCAAAGAACTGAGCCACCACAAATTTATTAGTGATTACATCGCTACACTATCTCCGCTCTCTCTCGGATTCCCTCTGCAGTCTGCAGACTTCACGGCCAATCCTTTTCAAGAACGCTTGATGAGCGGAAGTCTCTTGGATGTATTCGCCTTTCAACATTATCCTATTCTACTAGAATTCCAACCGGACTGGGCTCCTTTCATCGCCCGATTGGCCTACCACGCCAACGATGTCTCCGTGACGAAGAAACTCTGTTTCCTGAGAGTAATGACTACTAATCTGATCGCTTCAGCCGAATTTCTGTTACCTGGTGTCGACAATCATCCCTACCTGCCCAGTTTCACCTTGGAACCAACTCGTTGGTATCTTTGCAGCTGCGGTACCTTGAATTGCGTTGGCAACTGTGGGCGGCCAATGGTAACATCTACTTGTGTGAATTGTCGTGTTGCGCTGGGTCACAATCACATTGTTCGTGCGGGAGTTCGATCGGCCACTGTCCGGGATTTTCAATCACCCCATGGCTTTCATGTGACACGAGCGCCAGCCTTGATGGCAACTTTTTTCGTCAGAAATTGTTCACCGATCGTTACCCGATTTGCCCTTTTGCTCAATTCTTTGGCTTTGATGAATGCTGCTTTGAATCCTCGGACGACCCCTGAGGCAATTTCTCAATTTCTACTTACGTTGCCGCTGACTGAGCGCAAGGAAAATGAAGATCGTCGTTCGTTCATTCAACTCCTGTCGAATCACATCGTCGTTCACCTAGACCTTCTTTGCCAGTTACTGGTGACCTCTAGACCGCAACTTAGCATGACGGACAAGTTCCGCATCGGGCACTTGTTACTTCACAAATTGCTGGATTCGATTGACGGCTCGTTTACGGCAAATGCGGCCAACTACGCAAGCGGACCACGGGCGAGAGAAGATTTTGAAAATGGTTTATCCCGACTGCTAATTCAACAGACGAATCTGGATGTCGAACTTGATAACATTGCCGGACCTTCGAAAGCCTTTCATCAATCCTTGCTGAAAAATGAAACTTCCTACTGGGCCTACGCTAGAAGAGTCTTTGCAGATCGACAATCCGTTCAACTAGAACTCGCCAGAAACGGCCTATTGCGCCTCAATTTCCCGTTCCTGAATTTCCTGCTGGATGACGAAAATGGAATGCGAAAGCTGAACGCTTTGCAATACCTTGGCGAAGCTATGCGTTTCGTCGCTCTTGTTCGAACCGTTTTACTTGGCGAAATAACTCTAGAAGAAGCTAATCGTATGACCATCGCCCAGGGATTGGAAAAGATCACGGAAATCGTTTTGCAGAAAACGATCCTTCTGGATCGAGGACGTCCGGTTGCCTCCCGAGACCACGTGATGCATCTCTTTGACGGCTTCAAACAACTGTGGGATCGATTCAGTCAGTTGGAAAACGCGGAGAAGAAAACTTTCTTGGATTATTTCGAGTGCCAACAAGTCGATGTCAATGTCCGACCCAAAACGGTTTTGGACGAAACAGCTCCTGTGATCCTGATTTGTGCCGGCAGTGAATTGCCTGAGACTACATTCAGCTGTCAATTATTGAGTCATGCGGTGGAAGCCGCATCGTCCATCGCTCTCACAGACTTCATCCAGCCTCTTTGCCGGGCAGGCTCGGGCCGTGTTCGCATCTCTTGTAGCAGTGCAGCAGCTTTGGCCGACTTTGATGAGTCTTTATACGCTCACGTGCCCACTGAAGAAGTCGATCGTTTTATCCGTGATCACGTCATCGACCGACTCACCCTCCAACTAGCAGAGTCATTTGCTGTGGCTGCCGTTTTGGGGTCGGCAGGCAGTACTATTGCAGAAGATTTGGCACTTGACGTCATCCCCGAATTTGTTTTCAAAGATGACATGGAATCGGGCAATTATCTGGTAGTCCTTGAGCGAAGATCGATAGTTTGGCAGCCATCGTCGATTCCACCCCAGTTACAAGAACTCATCCTTGCCGATTTGGTATGACATAGTTAATAACTACTTGCTTTTTTCTCTTATTAGAATTTTTTTTTTTACAATTACAGGAGAAAAACCGTAGCTTAGCTGAGGCTCGATCTGTTCTCATATCTGCCATTACACATCTTCACTCGAATACGGAGCCGCTCATCATCAGCAAAGTGCGAAATCATTACATTTCGGACGTTTTGGAGGAGCTGATGCATGCGCAAATCCTGACCGAGCGACACATGTCCAACGCCACACTCAGCGTTCTCAATCGCTATTTGAGATTGCAAGTTCGTCACGTGTTTGGTTTACTTAAAGCCATCATGGCGCGTATGAAAGGTGACGATATTTTTGGCGGACGAATCCCCGAGGGCTGGACTGCGGTTTTGTCTGAAGATTTGGCCAAATTGACGAGCCAGAAATTGCGTGCCGATGCAGAGGCTGGCGGAATTCTAGATACTTTACTGCAAATGGTGAATATTGTTACAACTTCGCAACCTGTCCCTGTGTGGCTCACCCCTGAAAATTCTTTGCTGTACGCCATTCGACAAATTGAAGGTCCCGAATGGGATGGAATTCCTGTTGAGCTAAAAATGGAAAATCTCGGACATTTACTTCTGATTGCCGAGTCACTTGCCAAAAAATAAGCCTTAGTTTCTTAATTGTACTCAGGAACGTTTCAAAACGTCTTTCATTTGTCATGTCTTTCATTTGTCATGTAATTAACTATAGCAAAGTCACCGCAGTTATTTTTAATCATTAATCAATCAAAATTTCTGAAGCCGAGCTTTCTAATTCGAATTGTTTTTATTTCTTGATTGCGCAATTTGAGAATCACTAGTGAAAGCAGTTAAAAGTAATAAAACATGTACTGTACATATGCTCAATTATCTTTACAATTATTCAACCAAGAAAATCAATAAACAATTTTTTTAAATTGTAAATTTATTTTTATTTGAAACTTGCTCATGCATATGAGATGTGACCAAGTGAAACAATATGAATTTATTTTACTAATTCAGTTGGAAAGATAGAGCGAATAGAATCATGGGAGATGGAAGTTGGAACACGAGATACTGGGAGTGGAAATTAATTCAATGCACCGCAATGCACAATAAATTTAGAAATAACCCCCACCCCCTTCCCCAAGAAAAAACTGGAGAAGTGGAAATTTGTAGAGATAATTTCAATTTTATGGCAAGGTCTTAGTGCGATTGTTCATCCCGGCTTCACCCATATTACACATCATCCAACCCAACCTTGTAAGTCCACTAAAGCCAGCTAAAATAAAAAAATTTCATTTAAACCACTTCATTTTTTTTAGATATTCTGTGGTGCATTTCTTGCTATTCGGTACTCTGATGAAACACAGCTGGATAAAAGTTACGTGCATTCATTGAGTGATCTATTCAGTATTCAATAGGTTGCAAGTGGAATTACGTTCATCGATTGTGTAATTACTATATACCAAACCGAACGTCCCCAATAATTCAGATGTGATTAAATTTTAAAACAGTTGGTTCTCGTCTCATTTCCTTAAAATAATTTAACGACTTAAAGAAATGCCCTAGAAATATACGACAGATTGCATCACATCCAGGTAAATACTAAATGGACTCATCACCATTACATGCTTTTTATTCGAGGACGTCATTTAAAAAAGCAATCCTCCCGCGCTAGCAGTTACGTAGTTAAGTTAGTGAATTTTTTTTTTCATTTTGGAGACGGTGGTAAAACCTCTAGTGAAAATGACAGCTTTGATCAAAGTAAAGTTCCATTTCAAGGATTTTTCTAGATATTTTGAATTTTGATTTTCACCATGACAACCTTTTGCGGTTTTGCCTATGTTCGTCTGCTAGTTAACAATCTGACAACTGACAATGCATGTATTTGAATTGCGTTGAACTTTTTTTAGGCGATTGTGGATCGTGTAAAAATGTGACAGAGGATGGCGGGATATTTGAATCTCCGAATTTCCCGGACGAATACAGCTCCAATTTGTGTTGCCTCTTTACAATCAATGCACCTCCGGAAAAGAAAATTAATCTGACTTTTACCGAAGTTTCCGTCAAAGAGTGCTGTGATTTTATAACCGTAAGTCTATTATATAACCTCTTTTAGTTACGTGATGAAAGATTTATTATTTGATTTGATGTAGGCCTACTGCAAATAAATAAGTTGAATTGAATTTCAATTGAACGTGTTACAGGTATTCGACGGATTCGCCAATCCGCTTCGGGTTAGTCTAAATGGTTACGATAGTCCAGCGGATGTGATCTCACCGTCCAGTCAAATGGCGGTAAAGTTTTCTTCGAATGATGAAAATATTACAGAATTTGATGCAACTAAATTAAGACCTGTGTCGAGATGGCAAGCGACATTTACCTTCGTATGAAATTGAAAAATGTTGAATTTTTACTTTGTGATCGACTACGTAATCCTATTAATTAATTTTTAAAAAATGTAAAATAAAAGTGTTTTCAGTGAAGCCCGCCTAAATTTTCATTTTAATAAAAAAGGTTGCCAAATTGGGCTAAAGAAACCGCTTTGAATTATGAAGGATTCGATTTTCACCATGGCAACCATTTTCGTATTTTCGTCTGCTGGTAAACAATAATAAACCAACAAGGCGGCGCAACAGGTGTGCGTCTTCAGAAAGCATCTACTTTTTTTCTAAAAGAGCAACCGGTGACGAACTTGATTTCCCATCAATCGAATCCCAGAAACAAAAGTAATCATTTTTCAGTACAATATAGCTTATATTTCTATCTTAATAAATTTATTGTTAAACCAGCTGTTTTGGTGTTTGGACACCAAACCCTGAAAATGGAAAGTGACATTTTGAGTTCACTGAAAGGTAATGCTTTCATCTTAGCTTTTCTTTTGTAGCTAAAAAAATACTGTCTTGAACAGTAATACAGTGTCAAATTTTTTATTACACAGCTGAATGAATTATTAATCATGCCAAATGAATCTATTATAGGCGGTTATCCTCACTTGACCGAGAAAATTCTTAATCTGCTGGATGCTCGCAGTTTGGCAAATGCTGAGCTTGTGTGTAGACAGTGGAGATCCTTCATTGCTGATGGAAGGTGTTGGAAAAAATATCTTCTGTCCAAAAAAGTAAAACCAAGATTTGATTTCTTTAATATGCTCAATTTATTTGTCTTTACTGTCATCTTCAGGTCACTAGCATTCCAAATATTTTCAGTTGGGCTGAATATTCTGGAGATAGTGAGTCTGAAAGGCATCACAATAAACAAGACTGGATGAAAATCCACAATTTTTATCAGGTTTATTTTCTAAAATTAATTGTCATATATCTAAAGTAAAATAAGACTGTGTTTTACATGCCAATTGAATCTGAAAGAAATTAGAAGATAACTGGCGATCAGCTTCTTGCAGACAGCAGAAAATAGTGGATCATCAAGTCAAGTACTTTTCCATGAACACCAAGAAAATATTCACTGCCAATTACATGGGGAGTCATTGTGTTCTACAAACCTGGAACAGAAAATCTCTTCATTGCGAAAGGGTAAAAAATGAATTTAAATAACATACTGTACTCTACTTTGGTATCTAACTTTACTCTAACGTACAAATGTATTTTTTTTAAATTCTGTACGCAGAATTTCACAGACGGAGACAAACTTAAAATAGTCAGCATGGATTGTGACGATGATTTCCTTGTCACAATGTCAATCGCTTGGTTTAATCGCCCCGGTATACCTTGCGTATCTACCATCTTAGTTCGTGAATTACAATCTGGAGAAGTGGTATGTATATCTTAGTGATTCCCAGATTTGCCTTGGGAATCTCTTTGTCTGAAGCTTTTCATTTTCTCTGTGTAACCTAACTTTCTTTATAGATAAAAAGGATTATGGGCAATTATTCGCGTTCATGTGGATATGAAACGTCTTTCAAGATCTGCGTTGGCCATGGATTGCTCATCAGTCATCAGGTTGTCGGTGAACAGCCAAACGGTCGTCTGATACTCCAGGTGCGGCGTTGGATTGTCCTTTTCTAATATTCTATTAAAGCTCGCCAATGAAAAAGCTTGTCTTTCATTGTTTAATTTTTCATTGTATTTAGGATGTTCTTAAATCTCGTCTGGATTTATGGCGAATGGCGAATGTACGGGAAATTGAAGCTAAAAGCACTGTGTGTCTTGTTCCCATTTCCAAATTGAATGTGCTCTATCCAGTTCGCATTGGCCATGACGAAAATTACATCGTCGTTCACCGCAGCGATCCGCCTCGTTTTGAAATCATATCGACGTCTTCTCTGAACCTCACCAGGACCATCGACGCTTTCGATTACTGTCCCAGTGTTCATTATAAGGACGGATTAATTGTGTCGAGTTCCGACCACATGGACACTCACACACGCACCTGCTGCATCATCAGGTTTCCCCATCAAATGAAAAAAAAAAAAAAAAAAAAACATTTAATGCCATTTATGGTTCGTTAAAAATGTGTTTGAATTTTATAATTTCAGGATATGGGACGCGGAAACGGGTTTGTGCTTGCGGGAAATTCAAGAACCTGAGCCCGAACGATATTCAAATTTGAATCATCTAGTTGGGTGAGAATCAGCAAAGCAACTTCGTCCTTTTTCTATTTATTTTTGTTTTGTTGAGTGTCGTCGATCGGTTTCTTACTTCAGTGTTTTTTGTATATGCGCATAATCCAGATTCACCACCAATTATCTAATCACTGTACCGGCCGACCTGTCAATGTTGAAAGGAGTGATCAAAATCCAAGATCTCAGCGTTGCCATAGACTTGCACAGCAATCAGACTTCCGCATCGACTGTCGTTGCAACTCTTGAACTGGTTAGTAGAGGACTAACTATTCTATTACATGCAGGTTCAACTTATTACCTGTGATTGATTGTCGTCGTTTTTATTTTTCTAAGGATTGGAGTAACTCGTGGTTCGATCGTTTCATAGTTGACGATTTCCAGCTCGTTTATTTTCATGATCAAGAACTTGTCGTGCACAGTTTTGCTCCAGAGGTTTAACGAGTGGATTGCAGCGTTCCTAAAATACCCTTCAAATGTTACTTATTTGGCGGTCTTTGACTTAAGCTTTTTTTTTTTAATTTTTCGTATTGCTGAATCCGGATTAGAAATCTCTGGGCTATAGTTTCGCCCTCGTATTTCCTCGTATTTCGGTTTGAATAAGTGAATAACATTTGTAATATTCGAAAGACAGTTAGGCTAATTTAGATATTGTGTGGTCCATTTCTTGCTATTCAGAGACTTTGAAACACAACTGGGTAATAGTGTACATTTATTGAGTGATCTATTCAATAGGTTGCAAGTGGAATAACGTTCATCGATTGTCTAATTATGTATCAAAGTGAATGTCCCCAATAATTCAGATGCGATTAAACTTTAAAACAGTTAGTTCTCGTCTCATTTCCTTAAAATAATTTAACGACTTAAAGAAATGCCCTAGAAATATACGACAGATTGAATCGCATCCAGGTAAATACTATATGGACTCATCACCATTACATGCTTGCTATTTGAGGACGTCATTTTAAAAGCAATCATCCCGCGCATAAGACGGAAGCGTAGTAGCAGCGTAGCCTACTATACGTAGTTAAGTTAGTGCATTTTTTTTTCATTTTGGAGACGGTGGTAAAACCTCACGAACGAGTAAAACGAACGAGTAAAACCTCTAGTGAAAATGACAGCTTTGATCAAAGTAAAGTTCCATTTCAAGGATTTTTCTAGATATTTTGAATTTTGATTTTCACCATGGCAACCTTTTGTCTATGTTCGTCTGCTAGTAAACAAAAACAAACCACCAAGTCAATCAAGTAGCCGCGACAGACCCCGAAGAAACGAGCAAACATAACATAACTCTGAGATGGACACAGCGTCCTTGAGAAACATTTTAATGACGACCCCCGAGTCCATTTTCCCAGAGTTTTTTAGTCATGTTTTTTTGTTTACCCCGACCCCCATTTGACAACACAAACATTCGGGGAAAAATGGTGACCCCCGAGACCAATCCCCGAGTTTTAGTTCCCCAAACGAGTTTTGGTGACGCCCAGTTGTTGGATCGTTGGAGTTGCGTTTGAAATCAGTACAGAAACGACAGGAAACAGAATCAGACATGGAAAGGGACATTTTGTGTTTTCTCAAAGGTAAATAATTCATTCATTCCACCTTTCCTTTCAGAACTCAATTAATCAAGCAGTAATACAGTATGAAATTTAGATTTTTCATCTGAGTAATTTAATCATGTCAAGTGAATTGATTTATTGCAGGCGGCTATCCCCACTTGACTGACAAAATTTTGAATCTGCTGGATGCTCGCAGTTTGGCTAACGCTGAGCTTGTGTGCAGACAGTGGAGATCCTACATTGCTGACGGAAGGTGTTGGAAAAAATATTTGCAGTCCAAAAAAGTGAAGCCAAAAGTTTATTCTATTAAATCTCAATTGATCCTTTTAACTCTTATTTGTCAGGTCACTAGCATTCCAAATATTTTCAGTTGGGCTGAATGTTCTAGAGATGTCGAGTCTGATAGGCATCACACTAAACAAGACTGGATGAAAATCCACAATTTTTATCAGGTTTTTTTTTCTTAAAAAATCAAATTTCACATACCAAAATAAATAGGAACCTCTGTTGAACCTACTAATTAAATATGATCAGAAATTAGAAGATAACTGGCAATCAGCCTCATGCAGACAGCAGGAAATAGTGATTTCTAAAGTTTTTTGTTTATCTGTGAACGCCTCGAAAATATTCACCGCCGAATACGACCAAATCGAAGATGAATCTCTCATAAAGACCTGGAATAGAAAATCTCTTAATTGTGAAAGGGTGAAAAATGAATTTCAATAACATTTTATGTACTCTGCTTTGGGATCTGTACTCTGCTTTGGGATCTAACTTTATACTTGATCGTACAAATGTAAATTTTTACGCAGATTTTCACGGAGGAAAACAAACTTCGCGTAACCAGCATGGATTGCGACGATGATTTCCTTGTCACAATGTCAATCAATTCGCCTCGTTCTTCCGTAGCAGTAGGAACACCTAAAGTATCTACTATCTTTGTTCGTGAACTACAATCTGGAAAAGTGGTAAATTTCAAAGTGGTTCTTAGATTTGCATTGGAAAGAGCAGAAAGAGCTTTTAATTTTCTCCTTCTTTGCAACCTAAATGTCTTTACAGCTCCATAGGATTATGGCCAATTTTGGGTATTTTGACCTATACAGCCATTTTAATTTCAAGGTCTGCTGTGGCCATGGATGGCTCATCAGCATTCGAATTGTCAGTCAACAGCAAAACGCCAATTTGATCCCCCAGGTACGTCGTGAAATATTTATCCTTTGTTCCTTTCCTATCAAAGCTCGTCAATTAAATAAAATTATTGTGTTTTATTGTTAAATATTTAATTTAAATTTAGGATGATGTTCTCAAATCTCGTCTAGATGTATGGCGAATGACAAATGCAAAGGAAATTGGAGCCAAAGGCACTGTGTGTCTTGGTCCCATTTCCAAAAGTAGTTTTGGCCATCCAGATCCAGTTCTCATTGGCCATGACGAAAATTACCTCGTCGTTCACCGCAGCAACCCTCCTCGTTTTGAAGTCGTATCGACATCTTCTCTGAACCTCACCAGGACCATCGACGCTTTCGATTACTGTCCCGGTGCTAAGTTCAAGGACGGATTGATTGTGTCGGTTTCCACCCGGTTTCCCTCCCAGATGATCCCAGGCACCACCTTTGGCATGATCAGGTTTTGGTTCATTAAATAGAAAAATATTTTATGCTATTAATGGTTCATATAAAAAATTTCCGAATTTTATAATTGAAGGTTATGGGACGTGGAAACGGGTTTGTGCTTGCGAGAAATTCAAGATCCTATATTACAACAGTACAGTCGGGATCATCAATTTGGGTGAGAATGAGCAACGCAATCGCTCCTTTAATAATTCTTATTTGTTTCTTGAGTGTCGTCAATCGGTCTCCTATTTAACTGTTTTTGATGCCCTTAATTCAGATTCACCACCAATTATCTAATCACTGTACCAAATGTGACATTAAACAAGAAACGAGTTTATCATATCCGCGATCTCAGCGTTGCAATGGATTTGCACAGCAATCAGACGAACACATTGACTGTCCTTGCAACTCTTGAACGGGTTAGTAGAGGATTAAGTAATACTAATGCATGCAGTCTACTTATGGGTGATTGATTTTCGTCGTTTATATTTTTCAAGGATTGGAATCTCGCGGCGTGGGATCCTTTTATAGTTGACGATTTCCAGCTCATTTATAAAAATCCGAATTATAAACTTGTCGTGCACAGTTTTGCTCCACAAGTTTAACGAGTGGATTGCAGCGTTCCTAAAATACCCTTCAAATGTTACTGTTAGCGTCCCATAACATGAGCTATTTTGTTTTGTTTTTACTTTTGGTGTCGTTGAAACCGGATTAGAAATTTTAGAGTCACAGCTTTTCACAGTTTCTCCCGTGCACAGCATATTGCAGTTTGATTAAGTGAATAACATTTTCGAAATATACGAACTAAAGTACTATAGATTTTGTGTGGTGTTGGTGTATTTCTGGCTATTATTGACGATTGAAAGAAATGCCCCAGAAATATACAACAAATTGCATCAAATCCAGTTATCAATACTTAGGCTCATCACCATTTAGGCTCATTATTCGAGGACGTCATTTTGAAAAGATATTTTCCAGCATAAGACGAAACCCTACTGCGCAACGCAGATAAATAAGGGAAATTTTTTCTTTTTGGACAAACCGACAAAGTGGTGAAATAGCTGAAGATAGACTGCTCACGCTCAGACAAAGAGAAACGAGAAATGATTGGGATATATATGTAATAAAGACGAATACAAGCCAATATGGTATTTCAAGCTGTAAATGGTCAAACTAAATGGGTTGAAGTATAGCACAAATACTTGTTACTTGCACGCTGCACAGCATATTGCAGGTTTTCGAATTTCGATGGATCGATGGAGGGACCAATCAAATGGCGATCGGAGTAGAAGACACATCGAAATCAAGGCCTGTGACGAGATGGCAAGCGACCTTTATACTTTCATATGAAAAAGACCGCGAATTCTCTATAAATGTCACATGTTGAAAATTAAAATGTCCCAAAAGATACAAAAAACAATATAATGTTTGCAAATGAAATTTCTCCGGAAAAGTTAACAATCGTGAATCATTTCTTGATTTCTTCAGCAAAGTTTTATTTCAAGGATTTTTCTAGAGATTTTGAATTTTGATTTTCACCATGGCAACCTTTTGCCTATGTTCGTCTGCTAGTAAACAATAACAAACATCAAGTCAAGTGAGAACGGACTGATCTCGCTGTCGGGAGTTCGGCCCAAGCCACGGCACCGTCAAGACGTACTTTCTCTCGCTCCAGATACAATAGTGCTTTCACCCAGCCGGCGCGAACCTAGAATCCCGCCCAACCTCCTGTAAAAAAAAAAAAAAAAAAAAAATCGAAAACTTAATTAAAGCTAGAAATTGAACCCCTCCTCTCAAGTAACTGCGCTTAAGAAAGTGGTGTGTGCCGTATCCGACCCTATCTTCGGCATCAAAGTGTCAAACAAGTGGGAAATTCCCCCCATACCACCCTCTTTTTCATCTGAGTAACGTGGCCATCTGACTCCAAACCACCAAGCTGCCGCGCCGTAGCAACAGTAAACCCAGCAGGGCCCGTCAAGCTGCCGGTCACAATCAACGCCGAGAGTCAGCAGGTGAACAACGGGAGCGTGAACGGCAGGCAATAAGGGCGCTGTTGATTGAAGAAAGAAGAGAAGAGGAAAGAAGGCGACTGATTGAAGAACGAACGCGTGAGGCGCAGCGAATCTACCAAGAATTGAAAAAATCGGCTAGCCAACAACAACTACACAGGGCGGAAAATCAAATTGAAGAGCAAGAAGAATTCATCCTGCAGCTTGCGATCGAACCATCCGAAGAATACGGTAATATCAATTAGTCCTAGGCTTCGGCTGGTTGGGCTGTTGATACCCGTCAGTTGGCAACTAGTCCTAGGCTTCGGCCGGTTGGGCTGTTGCTAAATTCACACCCCGAAGCACCTAGTCCTAGGTCTCGACCAGTTGGGCTGGTGCAAATCATAAAGAAAGCCGCGAATACATACCCCATCCAGAACTTAAATTCCCGTCCCCCCAGGTGACGCCCCCCAAGTCCAAAATGGCGTCGACCAGCACCGAATCAACAATCGTACCAATATTCATCAAGAGAGAAGACGGAAAATCATTTAGGCAAATGAAATCGAAAGAAATCGCGGAAATAGTGAATGAATTGGAAGAAGAACTAGGACTCTTCGAAAAAGGAGGAGTCTCAATCGCCACAGGGGGTGACCTATTCATCAGACCAGCCACTAAAGATCAGCAATTAAAACTCCTAAAGATAAACTACGTGCACAAAGGAAAGATTATGGTCACCTGCAAACTTCCAAACGCAGCAAGCGGATCCAGGGTAACCATCCACCAGGTCCCACTAGGCGATACCGATGAAGAAATTTACCACGCGCTCCAAGAAAGAGGCTACAAAATAGTGTCAGTGTATCGATTCAAATCCCAGATAGGCTTAGGTAAAGCACCTACTCCAACAGTGGCCCTCGAATTCGAAGAAAATGCACCAAGTGAAATAATCCTAAACGGAATGATGTTCAAGACAAGGCCATACATCCCTGGCCCACCAAGGTGCTCAAAAAAGTGTCAAAGACTGGGCCACACAAGCCACATCAACTGTGAGGGCAAACACCCAGCCAGCTCGCCGTCATGCCCAAAATTCCTAAGGATGAAGCAGGCAACCAGACCAACAACGACTGCACAAGGCAGATCACCCCTTGCCCACCCCAATAAACAGCTTAGCTATAGCCAGGCACTGGGTGAGCCTTTGCCTCCCATCAATCACGAAACAGAAATCCTGAAAGGGAAAGTTGAGGCCTTACAAACAGACCTCGCCGGAATTAAAGCCGAACTTGCTAAGGTGAAAACTCTGGAAGCTAAAGTAGGAAAACTGGACACTACGGTAAACCATGTACGGGACTCACTTGCCACGCTCAAAAAAGGCCAACAAACATCGAACTCCAAACTAGACAGGCTTGTCTCGCTACTGGCCAAGCTCCTTCCGAATACAGACACCGAGGACATGGACACAAGCCAACCAGAAGAGACAAGACCAGTAGCCACTGGCACAAGACCGGCCGTCACCAAGAGCGCAAGAAGTGAACCTGCACCTGATCCAGCAACCAAAAAACTTAGAAGCGGCACAAGCACCCTACAAACAACCAAAAAATGATGAACCTTAAACTAATTCAATACAACGCAAGAAGTCTCACAAAGTCTAATTTAATAGAATTCAAAGCACATTTGCACCTTCACAAACCCCACATAGTCACACTATGCGAAACGTTCTGGAGAGATTCATTCAGCGTAAAATTCAAACAATACTATGCAGTAAATAAAAATCGCGTAGGCCAGGTAGGAGGAGGCGTGGCAATATTAATTCACAAATCCCTCCAGTTCAAACAACTTCAGCTGCCAGACCTGCAAACAATCGATGTCCCAGAGGACTGGAAGAAAGCAACAATAATCCCGATTAGAAAACCCGAAAAACCAGCAGAAGAACCCGAATCTTATCGTCCAATATCACTAACCTCCTGTCTAGGCAAAGTAATGGAGAGAATCATCAATAGAAGAATGGTGTGGCTACTGGAAAGCAAAGGCCTAAGGCTAAAAACACAGTCAGGATTTAGGAAAGGAAGAAGTACCATGGACAACATCATCGGGCTAGAGCACTATATCAGAAAAGGATTCAACAAAATAAACCCTATGAACACCTACGCAGTATTCCTAGACATCTCAAAGGCTTTTGACACTACCTGGATACAAGGCCTACTGTACAAACTAAGCGCAAAAGGAATAACTGGAAAAACACTAGCATGGTTAAAAAACTTCCTGACAAACAGAACATTCAATGTCCAGATAGGACAGAACGTCTCAGAGGACCGAGAGCTCAAAATCGGTGTCCCACAAGGATCCCCCCTTAGCCCGCTACTCTTCTCAGTCATGCTAGATGACCTGCCCATTATCAAGGAACCAGGAGAAACCCTGCTATTCGCCGACGACATAGAATGCCATATACTCGCTGAAAATGGACGAGACGCGGAAGTTAAACTAACCCCATACCTGGATGAAGTCACGGCATGGGCCAAAAAATGGCGATTCAAGTTCTCCGCCCCCAAATCCAGTCTCATAAACTTCACAAGACAAAAAAAGAAGCAAATAAACCCCCTCCTATTCATAACCGGTTCAAAAATCCCGGAAGTGAAGGAAATAAAGCACCTGGGAGTGTACTTCGACCATGGACTACGCTGGACACGGCAAACGGAAGCCGTGATCCAAAAAACATCGAAACTCAAAAACCTCTTCAAGATACTAACTAACACAAAACACGGGCCGAGCATTGACTCACTAGTAATTATGTACAAAGCACTCGTACGGAGCAGAATAGACTACGGAATCATGGTTGCAGGAACATCAAGCCAAAACAGACAAAAGAAGATCGAAGCCATTCAAAATGGCACAATGAGAATCATCTTAGGGGCACCCCAATCAACGCCCATTAAAGAAATGCTTCTAGAACTAGACCTCCAACCAATAACCACGAGGAAAAGCTGGTTATCCGGACGATACCTCATTAGAGTCGACAAGCAACCCAACCACCCGATGCACCAACCATGCTACAACCTCAGAAGAAAGCCAGTAAATTGGAAGGAGCACAACACACCCGCCCTAAAGCTAGCAACAGCACACACTATCTTGGCCGACCTAAACCTGTATGAAGAAGCGAGGGCTCACGAATCCCGGCGCAACCAACCCCCACCATGGACCGAAATGCCGATCACCCTCGACTACCTGCAAATTGGAAAGAAAGAAGCTCTCGCTAACCAGACGAAAGCCAGGGCGCTCTTTCAAGAATATAAGGCCCAGACAGAAAACGGAACAGAAGCGTACACGGATGGATCACTGAATAAAGAAACAAAAAATACGACCTATGCAGTAGTACTCCCAACGTTAAACATCGAAGAAGCTGGTACACTCACTGAGGGTTCATCCATCTTTACGGCAGAAGCCTACGGAATCCACAGGGCAATGGAAATAGTGTACAATCTCCCTCAAGACATCCAGGAACTAATCGTCTATACTGACTCCAAGTCAGTAGTAAAAGCACTAGCATCACCTGAAAATGAAAAACACCACGTCATTCACGACATAATCCAAACGGCACTTAATCTCAAAAGTTCAGGCACCAAAACCAGGATCTGTTGGATCCCAAGCCATGTTGGCATCCCGGGGAATGAGAGAGCAGACACCATAGCTTCACAAGAAAGCTCATCCAACGAATCCTCAAACAGATCAAATAACCCATTATCAATCTCCGAGCAAACAGCCATCTACAAGCACTACCTGAAAAGAACAAACATGGAAGAATTAAAAACGGGCCACGAGAAAGAAAATATCCACAGAAGAACACAAACCGGATCCCTCAAATGGCACCAGCACAAGTCTAGGAAGATAACACAAATACTCTTCAGGCTGAGAACCGGACACAACAGACTAAAGGCACAGATGGCCAGACTGATGCCACAAGAAAACCCAAACTGCCTTGAGTGCGAAGAGCCAGAAACAACTGAACATGCCCTCTTACACTGCACCGCCCTGGAAATGGAGAGATTAGAATTAACACAATACTTCAGAGAAAAGAACCTCAATCTAAACTTACCAAACGTGCTGGGCCTCAACATCGAACTAGATCACCGCACCCAATTCGAGTTCCTGCATCACTTGGTCAGATACATCAAAAACTCAAGACTCATAAACCGAATCTAAAGAAGGCAAATCATCATAAACAAACAAGTACACAACAATTATAATTTCAAAACATACCTGAAGGCACCCGCCAACGCAGAAAGCACACAAAAATTAGGAAAATCCAGCAAAGCAAGCGAACTAATGGCGTCTCCTCCTGACAACTCGCCAAAAAACCACAAGACAAAGAAAAAAGAACCGAGAAGAAGGTGGGGGCTAAAGGGCTACCCTGTGCCCAGCATCCGAAGACAAATCTGGCCACCAGATGTCCTCCTCGGAGCCCCATCAAACATAAAAAAAAAAAAAAAAAAAAAAAATCTCGCTGTCGGAAAAAACCGATCCTCTAGTGAGGAAAAACGGATCACGTCATAAGATCACACACATGATTGGATCATAGGATTCATCGGATATCATAGACACTTCGGATAAGACTAGTGTCCCGTCCTCTTGCCTAATTAGTTCATGCTATTCCCCGAGTTTTACTTTCCCGAATGAGTTTTAGTGACGCCCGGTTTTTGGAGCGTTGGAGTCGTGTTTGAAATCGGTGATGGAAACAGAAGTAGACATGGGAAGGGACATTTTGTTTTTGCTCACAGAAGGTAAATTCATCATTTCAGCTTTCTATTATAACTCAATTTAGTGTCTCAAACAGTAATTCAGAATCAAATTTGTATTTTTTGTCTGAATAAATTGATCAAGTCAAGGGCACTCCTCACTTGACAGAGAAAATTCTGAATCTACTGGATGCTCGCAGTTTGGCTAATGCTGAGCTTGTGTGCACACAGTGGAGATCCTTCATTGCTGATGAAAGGTGTTGGAAAAAGTTTCTGCTGTCAAAAGAAGTAAAAACAAGTTTTAATTTGATTAATGCTCAATTGATTTTTGGAAACTTTTATCGTTAGGTCACTAGCATTCCAAATATTATCAGTTATTGGGCTAAACCTAAAAGCGGTGAGGAGTCTGGCGAACATTACTGTAAATCAGAATGGTTGCGAATCTTCCGTTTCTATCAGGTTTATTTTCATAAAAATCAAGTGTGACTTACCCATAGTAAAATAAGAACCTCTGTTTTGCATGTCAATTGAATCTGAAAGAAATTAGAAGCCAACTGGCGAACTGGCTCTTGCGGAGCGAAGACAGTTAGGATTATTAATGAAGTGATTTGTTTCTCCATGAACGCCACCAAAATATTCACTGCTGAATATGTTGAAAACAAATTTCTTATCAAAACCTGGAACAGAAATCTTCTATATTGCGAAGAGGTGAAAATGAATTGAAATGGCATACTTTGGTATTTGAGTCCATTTTACTCCTACTTTTTTTCAAACACTTTAAGCAGACATTCCAAAACGAAGGCCAATGGCAATCGGTCAGCATGGATTGCGACAATTATATCCTCGTCACAGCGTCGATCAAGGGCGTTGGTGATGGTTTCATTGATCCAAACGCAAATTCTTTCGTAAATTATAACATCATTGTTCGTGAAATAAAAACTGGAAAAGAGGTAGGCCTATCTATAATAAATGGGGTATAAATGTATAATAATAAATAATGAGTCCCTGATTGACTTTCAAATATCTCCGTCTGAAACTTTTTTTAAATATCTTATTATGACTTAAATATTCTTACAGATAACAAATATTGTGGTCGGTCCGTCGCGTTATTTCGGTCAGTATGAAACTGCATTTAAGGTCCGCGTTGGCCATGGATTGCTCATCAGCCATCATCATCAACTTCAATCTCCACCTTCATCTGTGCGATTCAAATATCCTCCGCTTTCAAAGCTCGCCTTCGTATTTTAATTGTTTCTCATTTTAACCAATATTTAGGATTATGTGGTAAAATCCCGTCTGGATGTATGGCAAGTGACAAAAACCAGAGAAGAAAGAACAAAGAACCTCTATATTGCAGTTAAACCGGTTGAACCTGCTGATGGCGCTGTGCCCTTTCCTAACGTTCTCGTTTCCACTTCCCAACAAAGTTCTACTCATCCAATTTTCATTGGCCATGACAAAACTTATATCGTCGTTCACTACAACAACCCTCCTCGTTTTGAAGTCGTATCGACATCTTCTCTGAACCTCACCAGGACCATCGACGCTTTCGATTACTGTCCCAGTGCTAAGTTCAAGGACGGATTTATTGTGTCGGGAAGCACCGGCACCTCTGCCATGATCAGGTTTTTTCCCATATTCTTCTTCACGTAGCCTACTTGCTTTTACGAGTTGATTGAAATTGATGGTTTTAAATTTTCTATTGCAGGTTGTGGGACGTCGAAACGGGTTCGTGCCTGCGGGAAATACGAGAACCTTGGATATGTAGCGATATTAAACTAGTCGGGTGAGATCAACCAAAAGAACCGCGTCCTTATAGAATTTCCGCTGACTGCGTTTTTTTTATGCCCATGATAATCCAGATTAACTGCCAATTATCTAGTCACTGTCCCGGGTCATCCAGACAACAGGGAAATGAAAATCCGCGATCTCATCTCTGCCATGGATAATAGTCAGACGTCCGATTTGACATTTCTTGCAACGCGTGAAGTGGTAAGTAGAGGACTAAATAACTTAATTACTGCATGCAATTCAACTTATTATCTGTGTTTGGTGGCTGTGTCATTTTTTTTTGGGGGGGGGGGGAAGTTGATAGCTGACCCTGACTCATGGCTCGATCGTTTCATAGTTGACGATTTCCAGCTCGTTAACTTTCAACAGAAACAATTCGTTGTCTACAGTTTTGCTCCAGAAGTTTAGTGAGCGAATGGTGTAGAGCGTACCTAAAAGACCTCATCAAATGTTACAGAGCCATAGTGCATATCTGTGGGCGGTCCTCAATATGATCTGTTTTTGTTTGTTTTTTTCTTTTTTGATGTTGTTGAGCCTTGATTAAAAATTTATGAGTCACAGTTTCACCCACGCTCAGCATTTTTGCAGTTTAAGTGAATAACATTTGAAATATTCGAAAGACACAGTAGCTACTTAAGATATTGCATGGTGTATATTTCTGGCTATTTGGAACACTGAAACACAGCGGGGTAAAGTGTGCATTAATTGAGCCATTTATTGGATAAGTTGCAGAAATGCAGATGTAATAGCGTATCGATCGTCTCATTATGTGCCCCAGCGAATTACCCAAAGAATTTAGATGCGCTTTGACTTTAAGCTAGAATCGGTTCTCATCTCACTTCCCCCCAAAATAATTTTAAAGATTTTAAAAAAAAGATTGCACATCATCATCATTACGCTCATTATTCATCATCACTCTATAGATCAAAACAGAGCTCTTATGATATATGATTTTAGAAGTCGACAAGATCCTCCCTATTATCCTGTTGTATTGCGGATCGATGCGCTGGTGAAATTATTTACCCCCCCCCCCCCCCCCCAAGAAAAAACTGGAGAAGTGGAAATTTGTAGAGATAATTTCAATTTTATTGCAAGTTCTTAGCAGTTCTTACTGCCATTATTCATCCCTTCAGCCAGCTATTACACATCACCCAACCTTGTAAGTCCACTAAACCCAGCTAAAATAAAAAATTTTCCGTTCAACCATTTTCATTTTTTAGATATTGTGTGGTCCATTTCTTGCTATTCGATACTCTGAAACACAGCTGGGTAAAAGTGTGCATTCATTGAGTGATCTATTCAATAGGTTGCAAGTGGAATAACGTTCATCGATTGTCTAATTATATACCAAACCGAACGTCCCCAATAATTCAGATGTGATTAAATTTTAAAATAGTTGGTTCTCGTCTCATTTCCTTGAAATAATTTAACGACTTAAAGAAATGCCCTAGAAATATACGACAGATTGCATCACATCCAGGTAAATACTAAATGGACTCATCACCATTACATGCTGTTATTCGATGACGTCATTTTAAGAGCCCGCATAAGACGGAAGCGTATTACTACGTATACGTAGTTATTAAGTTAGTGAAATTCTTTTCAAAGATGGTGGTGAAACCTCATAAGACCTGGTGAAAGAGAAGACAGCTCAATCGCACAGACAAAGCGAAATAAGAATTGGTCGAGATACTGGGCTATGTGAAAAAGGCGAACACAAGCCAACGCTAAAAGCTAAAGACGACATAATTTTGTGTATAGAGGTTTTTAAGATTCCTCGGTGTAAGGAGAGCGAAAAGTCGTGCGGCTAGTCGACTAGTGCGCACCATGGCGGGGGATAGCCGTAACTAGCTGCAGACTTGGCTTGATTCTTCGAATCACCTTGTTGTTCCCGGATAGACTTGACGGGTAAATCGTGCCCGAGGGAAGAATAGGGAGGAAAGGAAAGAATGAAAAAAAGAGGGACCAGACTTTCCTTTCCTCCCTATCCGCCGAACAACAAGGTGATTCGAAGAATCAAGCCAAGTCTGCAGCTAGTTACGGCTATCCCCCGCCATGGTGCGCACTAGTCGACTAGCCGCACGACTTTTCGCTCTGCTTACACCGAGGAATCTTAAAAACCTCTATAACTCTAAATAAAGTGAAGTGAAATAATATTTCTATTGCACAGCAGAAAATACAGGTTTTCGATAAATTTACCAACCCACTTTAACGGGTTAGTCTAAATCGGTCTAAAAATGGCTATTATTACTTTATTAGCTAATAATCCAGCGGATGTGATCTCACCTGTCAATCAAATGGCGATCAAGTTCACTTCAAATGGTGAAAATATTACGGAATGCGACGCATTAAAAGCAACACCTGTGACGTGATGGCAAGCGAAATTTAACTTCATATGGAAAAGAGTTTTACTTTCATAATAGTATCATGATCGTATTGCTTTACCATTTTTTGTGTAAAATAACTTTCCGTGAATTCATTCTAAATGTGTATCTTAAATGTCGCAAATGATACAAAATACAACATATAATGGTTTATAACGTTTCTAGCAAATGAAATTTATCCTGAAAAGTTAACAATCGTTTCTTCAGCTTTGATTTTAAAATTAAAGTTCCATTTCAAGGATTTTTTTTCTAGGGATTTTGAATTTTGATTTTCACCACTGGCAACCTTTTACCTATGTTCGTCTGCTAGTAAACAATAACAAACGCTGCTGAGTAGCCGACAGACTTCGAAGAAACGCACAACATCAAATAACTGGACACAGTGCCCTTGAGAAAAATTTTAATGACGACCCCCGAGTCTAGTTACTCAGAGTTTTAGTCAATTTTGTTTACCCCGACCCCCATTTGACTACACAAACGTTCGGGGAAAAATGGCGACCCCCGAGCTTAATCCCCGAGTTTTTGTTCCCCGAACGAGTTTTGGTGACGTCTGGTTGTTGGATCGTTGGAGTTGCGTTTGAAATCAGTACAGAAACGACAGGAAACAGAATCAGACCTGGAAAGGGACATTTTGTGTTCTCTCAAAGGTAAATTCATTCATTTCACCTTTCCTTTCATAACTCGATTAAACTGTCTTATGTTAATCGAATACTTAATTAATCTGTCCATGATAGCCAGCGAGCAGCGACCTTTACTTAATGGTTGCAAAAAGAAACCGATTTGATGACGAAGGATTTGAATGATTTTTACCGGTGAAATCTATTTCCATGCCGGTCCGACAGGGCAATAGCCATAGAGGGCTTTTGTCCTGTCAGTGCTAAAACCCCCATCTGGTGATGGCTTCTGGTAGCCTTTTTGAATCCAAATGAATGCTAACTAGAATTGTCAGCTCACCTGCGTTAGCAAGGGATGTTTGCGATTATACCCTTTTCGAAGGACCGCCCACCAAAAATGGCGTGGGGTCCGTTTTAAAATGGGGGGGAGCTAATTTCAATTTTGAAGTGAGATTACGGGGGGAAATTATTATTTTAAAAATATAAAACAAATACCATGAGAATCAGCGTGAAAAACGGATTCTAATGATATTTTTTTCAAACGAATCCCTTATTCATGCACCAACCCTATTGCCTAACAACTAACTGGTGGGTGGTTGTGGTGATGGTGGGTGGTGGGAGTGGGAATGAATTTTGGGCGAGGAGAGGTGGGTGATGAGGTAACAAGGAAGAGTTAGAGTTAGGGTGACTATTCGGTACTCGCGCCCTTTTTTTCCCGATACAACGACTTAAGTACCCAAATAGCTCTTTTAGTAGATTTGCACAAGCCAGTACCCTTTTTTCAGTAGCAAACCGCCACTGTGCGTTAGCGGAATTAATCGTGATTCCCACTTACAAGTTACAATAAACGGGCGGTAGAGTTTTGCACCCACTTGAGAGGGAGAAACACCGTTCTCTATGGCGTCGCTAAGTGCTCCCTCCTCTGGATGTAAGCTTACTTTTTTGGATAGCGTAAAGAAATCGTGCTGGAAAATAGCAAGATACTGGGTTTAGGTTGAGATTGAGCGAAGTTGATTCCTTCCTAGTCATGAGAAATTTGCACATAAGGAGATATTGTATTAAACAAAAACAAAAAATATATATCCAAAAGGTCCAAGTACTACAATCATTGAAAGCTTTCAACATATGTATTTGAGGCAAATCCCCTCTTAATGATGGCAATTCCTGTTACAAGAAAAAATTTACTTCCTTTCTAAGGTTTTTCGATAAAGAACAATAAGATATTCTAATTGCGTCCTCAACGTAGCCAGACCTGCCAACTTCAACGTAGTTCCAAGGGAGGTCTTCCGATTCATAAGCTTCTTTATCTGTTAAAGTCATCAATTTTTCACGGCGTTGATTATTTTTTCCAGTCCGCAATGATCTAGGACAACGACTTGTTCAACAAAGTAATCAGTTTCTGCCTCAAATGTGTTTGTTAGGCACATATTAAACCGATCCCATCGGCTTTGTTTCCGCAACACTTCCGTGTGTGTTTTTCAACATGCATCGGCATGACTTCCTCACAGTTCACACAGGTCTCAAGGCAGACATCGCCTGAATCAGGTTTCCTTCTTCAAATGATATTTTTTTCAAACGAATCCCTTATTCATGCACCAACCCTATTGCCTAACAACTAACTGGTGGGTGGTTGTGTTGATGGTGGGTGGTGGGAGTGGGAATGAATTTTGGGCGAGGAGAGGTGGGTGCTTAAGTGCATAAGTGCAGTCTTCATTGATTTCTCTGTCCCTTTGCAACGGAAACAAATATATGAATGTTTTTGGCGGAAATAGATTTCTACTCATTCCATCAACGATTGAGACATCTCCTATGAGGTGAAACAACTTTCCATTTTTGTTTGGATACTTTTAACATTTTAAATCCACCAATGATTTTGGAAAAGAAGCTGGATAAACAAAAAAAATGAAAAATTTCGAGTTGATTATGACAATGTATTTCATACCTTTCAATTTTCCCTTTTACAGTAACTTTTTCGTCCTGCTAAAAATTCTCAATGTCACGTCCCACAGACCAATTTTTTCCATCAAGAAAGTGTCGTTTGAATTTTAGGCATACAACGAAAGTTTCTAACAAATCTATGCTTCCCTTTACCGTAGGATAATTATTGGAATACAAGTTCGAAACAATCCTAAAAAAGATCCGAAAACGTATCGTTTTTTAATAGATTTTCGTATCTCTTCAACCTTTTTAGCAAAACGCTTCCTAGCACCCCTTTTTTAGCTGTTTTTTTTGCAATTGTTTAAGATTTCTCTTTTTTCTTGGTCCTTCTCCGGTTGATGTTGACGGCTGGGGATATATAAACGTATTTGCTTAGTATTGGTGCTTTTAACAAGAAGCTGCCTCTTCCCACTAAGAAATGGACGTCCATGGTATATCAATGGGATGTAAATTTTGTGATCTGGTATATCCCATTAATAAGTAGCTGCTGTGTTTGGGCTTCCAGATGCCAACGGTATAGTACGTCTACTATAGCACTATTACCAAGGGAAATTAGTACAAGAGCCCCTGATAAACTGCGTCGACTAGCCCTACCACTAAGGAAGGTTGCATAGGAGCGGCTTCAGAGCGGCTAATAAAAGAATAAGTTGTTTTAGTGCTTCGTTCAGCGCTAGTGCGCGCTAGTGACCGATGATCCTTCACAATCTGAGCTATTTTAGGGCGTCTATCAACGCCTTCAGGGACATCTTCTAAAATTTAAATAGTAAAATAAGTTGCCCAAGCATGTATATTAAGTTTTCTTACCAGCAATTTTTTTAGTTCAAGTAAGAAGCCTCCTTTGATAAAAAATTTAGATTAGTAATGGAAAATTGAATCAATACAGAACATGTAACGACAAGAATTAAACAAAGTCTAACCAATTTGCATTGATGTGTTCGCTTCTACCTCTTCTTCACTCGTATCATCAGACGTTGGATTGATGCTGATAAGGGTCTTCATCTTCAGCAGAAAATGCATTAATATCATAACAATACTGTTGAATATAATTGACACGTACAAGGGATTAGCCTTCAATTAGGGCAATATAATGATTGTATTGAATATACCGTCTCTTGTTGTTCAGAGGGTCTCTTTGTGCCGTCTCGATACAGCGAGGGCAAGATGCTCTTATGGCTCGAATACAGTGTGACCTGATTACAATAATAGTAATGTCAAAACACTACTTGAGAACATTAGCATACACAGATAAAGAATTGAACTCACGGTTTGGAATATACCAAGATGAGAAAGTATGAGGGAGAGTAAAACGAGACGAATGTCTTCCAACATGAGACGGGGAGAGAGAGAGAGAAATATAAGAAACGTTTCTTGATGTGAGACACACAGAAAG
The DNA here is from genome assembly GCF_021234035.1 of Daphnia pulicaria. Taxonomy (NCBI): domain Eukaryota; kingdom Metazoa; phylum Arthropoda; class Branchiopoda; order Diplostraca; family Daphniidae; genus Daphnia; species Daphnia pulicaria. The sequence continues at coordinate 28,080,652 of NC_060913.1, forward strand.
GATGCAGGGTCGATGACGACGCTAGAGACGAACAGATGACGTTTGTGTCGTCAAGGAGAGATGGGAAAACAAAAGACGATCGGGATGCGTAGGTATGGTTTTGGTGTTTGAATTCTAACAAATACAAATGAAATACAATAAGAACAACATAAATATTTTGAATAAATTAGATTTAATTTTTCAACAATAATTTTTATTATAATTTTGAGCTCAGTTAATTTAATTTAATAATTTAATTCCGTAAATTAACATTACTTGATTTATTTTTATTTCAATATTATTTAATGAGTAAAAAATATTGAAAAAAGTATTGGTCTGTCAATTTCTAATAACTAGTGATGTGGACAACGAGCTATGACTTCTCTAAGTCAAAGTTCCCATCACTTAGTACAACTCTTCCTATCTACATTTGTTTTTTAAAGTTATTTTGTATTGCCCCCACACAGCAAAAAGTTATTATGATAAAAATTTTGAATTTATTCCATTTTTACTTTTAATAAAGGAAGTGGAAAAACACGGGGCAAAGGTGACGTCACTAAAGATTTCAGCAACTGTAAAAGTCAATAAGCTCAAGAAATACGTCGACAGTGCAGTTGAAAAAATGGTTTACAAAAACGCTGTCTGCTTTCAAGAAGACAAATTTCCGTCAGCCTCAGCAGCTGAAAGTGCTGCAGAAGAAGAATAACAAATGGTTGATCAACATATCGTCTGACGAAGAAGAAGATGCTTTCTGGACCCTCCTAACAGGATTGGGGATTGAGGTTTTTGACTTCTCAAATGGCGAGGATGATGATAGAGAGGAGTTCGAAGATGTAGAGAGATACACGGAAACTTGCATATGCCATCCTCAAATAATGCAACACGCCCAGCAACAGGAAAAGGCTACTCTTTGAAATATGAAATTACGTTCTTCGTGTGTGGTGCATTTATTGCAACTCGTAATTAAGGATGGATTTTCTGCTTTAAAGGTATTATCATTTTACAAATCAGCGGACAATTTCGTGTCAGGTTTTTAATTCTTATTTTTAATTGTAATCATTTTAGACTGATGCAGCTTCTGCCGTAAAGAAAGCAGGGAAGATAGTGTCATATATCAGAAAAGCGTGCTAGACACCAAAACAGTTGCTAAAACCGTTTGTTTACACTTGCCGAACAAAAACTCTACTAGGTGGAATAGTCAATACTTAATGATTAAAAAATTGGTAGAAGCCTTTGAAAAAGCTCCTTCTCTGCAAGACACATTGAATGCCACCAAAAATTTCGGAAAGCTGTGGGCTTACGAGCTTTCGGTTTTAAAGGAACTAATTGCACTACTCAAGCCTTTCAAACAGGCTACAGACGACTTCCAGGCCGATTTTGAATCCATCGGGAATGTCATTCCAGTATTTCTTGGATTAAAAACAGCCCTACAACTTACCGTCAAAGACAGGTATGGTGTTGATAGTCCTAATCCAGCTAGCAACTTATCAAAAACCATAAGACATTTGAAGAATATCGCCGCTGCGCTTTAAAAATCATTGGTGTCCCGATTTTCATACGTATTGTATGATTCTAACTACGTTTTAGGTAATAATTGATGTTTGATTTTAAAGTTAAATGTTCAATCTAACATAATTTGTGGGTTATGAAATCAGGAGCAGTTCTCGACCCGAGATTCAAAAAGGGATGGATGAAACGTTCAGGGTACACAGAGATAGACATTATTGCAGCAGTGAAACAGCAAATATCGCAGCGCTATCGTAACTATCGTAAGTTGTTACGAATATTCCCCAAGTTCTCACTCGGTTACAAAACTTTTCCCTTGTCTTATAGGTGAATGTAGTCACCTAATTACCGACCAAAATTCTGCCGACGAAGAAATTACCGGAGCGCCAGAAACTGAATCTGATGATCCAAGACGTGCTCAAGGCTCACGAAAAAGAAAAAAACAGTGAGTCCCTGCTTTACTCCTCTGTCCTGGAAGAGCCACGTTCCCAGTCCGTTGGCCTTGAAAAAATCCTTGATGAGTTTGAAACATATATAAATGAACCCAACGTTCCATTGGAGCAACCCACGAAACCTCTAGATCCTGAAAGCAAAATGGAGAAATCAAACCCTCACAATTCTGGGAAGCAAACAGTCACCGCTTTCCATTTCCCTCAATTGTTGCGAGGGATTCACTTGCTGTTCCTGCATCTTCAGGGTCGATCGAGCGTTCGTATAGCACTGGCACAGATACACTATGTGCCAACGAAACAGAACAAAACCAGATCTGTTTTCTAACCTCATGTTTATCAAGTGCAATGCGAAAGTGAACGCTGCTACCAATTAAACTATAATAAACTTTTGTTAATTGGTTTATTATATTATATTGATATATAATTTCATTTTCTCGTTTCATTTCCATTTGATCACTATGCTCAGTCCTTGCTGAAGAAGCAGTCAAACAATTCAATGATGCTCACCCACTAGATGAACCAATAACTGTTTCGGACGAAATTTTAGATGAAATTTCAACAACATGGTGGGAAAAGGTAAAACTTTTTCTTTTAATTCTAATTATTTTTGGAATCGAGTATTAAAAATTAAACTAGATTTACATGTTTTTTTAAATCAACAGTATAACAAAGTTAAGGATGCAGTTACTACGATACATGTCATGGAAAAGACAAAACTGTTAACCGAGACTGTTCCCGACTTCAAAACACTACTTGGAGCGATTAATGAAAAAGCGCAACTAATTGGTAAATTGAATTGTGTTGTACTAAATTTCAATTTTTTACAACTGGAAATGAAAAATCGGAAAATCTAGCTACAAGTTCCACTTCCCAAAGTTCGAAAAAAATTGAAGGCAGCAGAACAAGGTTCATTCCGCCACATAATTACAAATGTTCTTAACAGCAATGAATTGACAATCAATGTCAACTGGGCAGGGAAAGTAAATGTTTTCTATGTTAAAAACAAAAAAACTTGGGCCTGAAAAGCATTAATGAAGAGGAAACGAATTCTACCACTATTAAAAAATTGTTTTTTTCTTGCCAACACGGTTTATTTGCGATAGCAATATTAAAAAATTAAGGGCTTATTATTTTGAAGGGAATCTTGAATTTTTTTTGAATGGCAAAAACCAAAATGGGAAAAACATCGTAATAACTATTATCGAAAAATAATTAATCCGAAAGTAAGCAAAAGTAAAAAACGCACAGCAATTGCGTTATAATTTTTTAGGCTTCTTCTCAGTACAATTAAGAATGGATTGATTGTGTCGGGTTCCGGCCTGGTCAAGGGCTTTGAGCCTTTGACATTCCTGCCAGATCAGGTTTCTGCCCTTCAAGTACTCCCTATTTGTAGCTGATTGAAACTGGTTAGAATTTTTTCCATTGTAGGTTATGGGACGTCGAAACGAGTTTTTGCCTGTGGGAAATACGAGAACCTTTGCCAAAATGTAGCGATTTTAATCTAATCGGGTGAGATCAACCAAAAACAAACGGGGCCTTTTAGAATTTTTGCTTACTGTTGTTGTTTTATGCGAATTATTATCAATTTTCACCACCAATTATCTAGTCGCTAACTTCAATATCGACAAGAAACGAGTTAAGAAATTCCGCGATCTCGGCGCAGCCATGGACAAGAATAAGACCTTTGATTCGACGCTCCTTGGAACGCGTCAACTGGTCAGTAGAGGACTAAATTATCACTGCATGCATGTAAACTTATCTGTGTTTGGTGGCTGTGTCATTTTTTTTGGGGGGGGGGGGGGGGGTGGGCTCGACTGACTCGTGGCCCGATCGTTTCATCGCGATATAATATAGGAAAGGTAAACTCTTGGCTATCCCCAAGAACGGCGGATGTTTATTAAAGGGTCCCAAGATGCAAGGTAACGTCCTTAACGCGCCGTATGCCAAGTCCAAATGTTATATCTCTCTCTCTTTCTTATCTCGTCATCCACCACCCACCCACTCAACTTTGAAGTTGGGTGAGTGGGTGTTGGTTGACGAGGACTGGGTGGGTGGGTTTGTCACCAATTCAATGGAAGATACGACTTTTGGATCGGGCATACGACGCGTCAAGGTCATTGCCGTGCATCAGGGTTTAAACCCTAGCGGTGTTGTACCAAAGCGCAACAGCCGCTTCGGTCTCAACCCTACTCACCCGATAAAGGAGTGAAAAACATGTATTATCATTTATCAATCCCTGACATAATTTTCATCGACATCATCACTGTCACTCTCGACTATATGCCTGCAAGTTTATTTAGCAGGCAAACTGCTCTATATGGTTTTATTTTAAGTTGACGGAAGGTATGCGAAAAGTACACCTTTCCTCCTCTTTGGATTTATTTTGCGCTTTTCCATTCCCTTCTTCTCTTCCTTTCGGTCTTTCAACTTCCCACCAGAATGAACGAAAATGAGAGGTACAGTAAGCTTCCTAAGCTATACCTTCCGTCAACTTAACAACGTCAACTCCGTCAACTAAAGAAACTTGCAGGCATGGTTGTATATGTATTTCGCAAAACTGTAAATTTTTCCAATCAGAATGCTAGAGATGGGTTGCAAAGCATACCCTAAATGGTCATGACATATCGCAGAAACCAAATTGATCACGTCGGCTATGGTATAAAATCTCTCACTCTTTCATGAACGCCAGCGCAAACGGCGACAAATGTCTAATAAACACGATGATGTATTTCGTATTTAGCACCATGTTTATCATATTCACTTAAAAATAAAAAATTGCCTGGCGTGAACGTAAATATATCGTAAAATTTATATTCAACAAAGCAGTTCATTAGCGGAATTAATCATGATTCCTACATACAATAAACGTTCGCTAGCTTCTTGCGCCCACATGAGAGGGAGAAACGCCGTTCTCAATTGCTTCGCTAAGTGCTCCCTCCGCTGTATGTAAGCTTATTTTTTTTAATAGCTTCAAAAAATAGTGCTGGAAAAAAGCGAGATGCTGGGTTGAGGTTGAGATTGAGCGAAGTTGATACCTTCTTAGTCATGAGAAAGGTTCTCCAGTCAATCTGTAAGGTCCACCATAGTCCTTGAAAGCTTTCAACATATGTATTGGAGGCAAATCTCCTCTTGAATGACGGCAATTCGGGTTACAGGAAAAATTCGACTTTCTTTCTAAGGTTTAAAAATAAGAACAATAAAATAGTCTAATTACGTCGTCGACTAAGTCAGACCTCCCAACTTCAACGCAGTTTCAAAGAAGGTCTTTCGATTCATAAGCTTGTTTATCTGTTGAAGTCATCCATTTTTCACGGTGTTGATAATTTTTTCCAGTACGAAATTATCAAGGACAACGGCTTGTTCAACAAAATAATCAGTTTCTGCCTCAAATATTTCTGTTAGGCACCAACTTTAACCGATCCCGTCGGCTTTCTTTCCGCGAAACTTCCGTGTGTGTGTCTTTCAACATCCATCGGCATGACTTCCTCACAGTTCACACAGGTTTAAGGCATACATTGTCTAAATTACGTTCTCCTCTTCAATATTAGTAAAGTCGTCATTGATTTCTTTGCCCCTTTCCAACGGAAACAAATGTATAAATGTTTTTGGCGGAAATATATTTAATAAACTCAATTCGTAAACGATTGAGCCATCTCCGATGAGGTGTAACAACTTTAAATTTTTGTTTGGACTTTTAAAATTTTAGATCAACCGATGATTTTGGAATAGAAGCTGAATAAAAAAAAAATTATGACAAATTTAGAATTGATTACGATAATGCATTTCATACCTTTCAATTTTCCCAATTACATTAACTTTGCAGTCGTGCTAAAAAACTCAATGTATTTAACGTCCCCACAGACCAATTTTTTCCATCAAGAAAGTGTCGTTTGGTTTTACGACCGGGATGTCTTTCAACATTTTGGGCATAAAACGAAAGCTTCTAACAAAATCTATGCATCTCTATACCGTAGGATAATAATGGAATGCAAATTCAAAACAATCCCAAAAAATGATCAACAAACGTATCATTTTTAAATAGATTTCGGTATAACTTCAACTTTATCAGCAAAACGCTGATACCCATTTTTAGCTGTTTATTTTGCAATTGTTAAAGATTTCTCTTTTTCCTGTGTTCTTCTCCGGTTGATGTTGACGGCAGGGGATCTATTAACGTATTTGCTTAATATTGGTGCTTCTAACAACATAGTTACATAACACTCTTCACAATACTCAATATACAAATTTTACCGTCGTGGGCAAAGTCGCTATCTATATTTATTTTCCTGATGTTTCATTGACAAAGAAGAGAGACCAAGAAGGATCTATTAATGTTGAAGCTGATGGATCAATTCTTGTTCCGTCGTTGCTGTTGGATTCTTTTTGGGAATCTTAATCTTCTGTGTGTAAGCAATAAGGATGAAATGAAATGTCACTGGTATTACTTGAATGATTCCAGTATATTGCTGAATCAGCACTAAAATTGTGAATTACCATATTAATAATTGCCAATTTTAGATATTTTAACACTTCTTACGCTGTGTTTTGGGCATTCATCAATTAAATTTTGAATAAAACTGCGGTGGTAGTCTAGGACGCGTCTTCCGTTTCTTTGTGCCGACCCAGCTAAAAAAGAACTTCAGTTTAACTGTAGTTTAACTATAGTTTCCATACTAGAGTAATTTGGCCGCAAAACTATAGTTTATTTAGTTCAAATAACTGTAGTTTTTCTTCAATAAAAAATGCAGTTTGATTACTATAGTAATCGTATTACAGTTTCTTTACTACGGTAAACTTACTATAGTTTTTCTTTTACCTAGTAATTTTACTACTCTTATTTTACTAAAAGGAATATTTATAAAACATAATATATGAAGCTTCCATCTGTGTATGTGACAAACAATCAACATTCATTCAACACATAATAATACACAAATCAACAGCATAATAACAGGTCAAATCAAAATTATTTGTAAAACTTAGAACTTAATGGCAAATTATGACTCTTCCAGTTATTTTTTTTGTTTTTAGCTGATGTTGCGCGTTGTTGCGTCTTGCAGGCGTTGTTGAATTTCTGTCGGATTACTGCGCGTATGGCGCTCTCTTTTTCCTCTGGAAAGAAACTCGTCACGCAATCTAAAATACAATTAGGCAGTTATTGAATAGTTATAATAATTAATGAAATTTAAAACTATTACTTATAAGTTGGCTGATTTGTTCCTTATCAGCTACTTTCTTCTCACTATTCATCATATTATCAGTCAAACGATGATCCATTAAATACGCCGCAGAGAATAAATAATCCATCAGCTTGCTGGTGAACAGAGACATTTTCCGACCAACTCGGTTGTAGATCGTTTTCGCGATGTCCATGCAGATTAGGAATTTTGATGGGACGTTTTCTTCGTTAGAAGAGAATGAAGTGGACTTTTGAATATCTTTGATAGAAGATTGAGAACACTGTTAATAATACCTCACGTTTTTCGAGACATACAGTCCTCGGAAACTGGGCAACTAGAAACGTATATTATAATCTACGATAACCGAGACGTGTTTTCCGTCTCGGAAATCGAGAGGAATAACCAACGATAAACAATGATTAATAAGAACTATAATTGTCCACTATTTCCCTACACTTCATCGGTTTCAGATTGTAATTAATAGAAAATAAATAAATTTAACAATTAACGTTCAGTTCAAATGTTTATTGATAAAAGAAAAGACCAATGTAATCAGGAAAATAGAACAACTTTTCCCCATACATGGAATTGTACATTTCTTTAAATTGACGAACAAACAAAGCAAGGGATATGTTTTGTGTGGGTACATCGTCTTCCAGTTTCATGACATCAGTTCTTATAAATCGTAAGGTAGGCAATACCTTTTTGCACCACTGTATATCAAAAAAATAATACACTGCAATTAATTGTAGTAAAGCTTCGGTGCTGCACACAGACTCGATTAATGGCAGTGTAGAATCAACAATGATAGTGAAGCTGGTTTCCCCAATTTTTAAAATAAAGGGGGTCTCTTTCTTCTGCTTCCTAATAACATCAGACATGTTAGCTGTGTCCTGAATAAATAAAGAAATATAATTAATGTAGCTATTAATGAATAGCTCAGTTATTGCACTGATTACAACTAAACTCGTGTAAATAAAAAAAATAATTTCCCCATTTCATGGCTTGTTTACTTCCTGGTGTCAGAACGGGTAGAAATTCAAGCACGGCACAACTTTCACTTTCTACATTTTACCATAAAAACGTATATTACTATTACGACAATTATAAACTTAGAAGTAGGTAACCTATAAGCTTAATTACCGAAATTTTTTTTTTCAATAGAGGATTGATAATAATTAAGTTTTTTTTTCACTGCTGCAGAATTAGACTTCTGAGCAACTGCAATAACGACAGGAACAACCTTTTCCCATTCTGTTCTGAAAAGTTTGCAGGTGTTATCTCCAAGAATTAGATCAAGTTCGGCGAACAGCTACAAATGAAAATGTGTCCATTTTACTTGAGTGAAGAAATATATAGAAAATTTATATATACTCTTACAAAGTTTTGTTGGTTCAACACTGGACATCGAAGTTTCAATATGTCAGTAATAGAAGTCAAATGACCTTTGGTGATCTCGAACCGGCGACCTTTAAATGTTTGTTGAAAAAGAGACTTCATCGCTACTTGTGTTCCGTTTTGTTGATAGAGTTCGATTAGTTTTTCGTAATTGGCTTTGTAAGACACAGTGTCGATGGTATCATCTGTAAAGTAAATGTATAATTTAAATGAATTCTTTAAAACAGTTTAATTTAAAATCATTATATCTTACCAACATCTTCATTATTTCTTCCTTTGGAATGTACACCTGGATCCAAATTGGAAACACAATTTGCAACTTTTGGTCTCCCTCCATTGGTATTTTGTGGTTGACCGGCTGCCAATCTACGTCGTGATAGAATCCTTTGAAGCTTGGCAACAATGGCTCTCTAAAAAAAAATATTTTTAATACATACAATAATTCGAATTAAACAAAATGAATATAATACCGAAGAAGATACTCTGTCTTTTGAATCAATCTGTGTGGAAGGGTATTTCTCGAACATATGATGAACCACTATTCTTAAGGATTCCCCGCATGGACTTAATGAAAATTCTTCTAATGAGTCGACAACGCGACGACAGATAGCAGAAAGATGTGGTTCACTTAGAGTTCCCTGTTTCGCCAAGATATCGTTGATTACCACTCCATAATTAGTAGGCAATTTCCATTTTTTAAAATCGATTCGCACTGATGGTTTAAGAGAAACTGATGACGACTTGCTATCTTTGTTATCTTTTCCACTGCTTGTTTTGTGGGTGATGTTACCTAAATGTCCATTAGAAATAAAGTATTCAGTTATGTGTGCTGCATTGACAAAGTAATTTTACAAAGGAAGAAAGTTTTACAAGGTCTTGGTTCTTCATCGTTGTCATGAACATGAGTTGAACAAGATGGCTGTTGTGAAACAGCTTGGTTAGACATTGAAGGAAACTTCGTAATTTTTACTTTTTTATTTCCAAAGTAAATATCAGGACCTAAAAAGCAAAGTATAGACTATTGATTCCAAAACTAGACAGATATAACTGTAAAACTTACACTGCAGTATTTCAAAATCATCATCATTGCTGTCAGTCATATTAACAGACCCAGAAGATTGGTGACGAGAAGTGGATTGTGTTTTGTTCGGTGACTTGGTAGTTGAAACTTTAAGTCTTTTCCCTTTTTTACTAGGCATTAAGTCTGGAGATGCATTCCCATCTGCCCAAAAAAAAATAATATGTGTAACTTCTAACATATAGAAAGGCCATTACCAGATAGTTGTTCTTTGTCGTGGCAAGAATAGTTATCAACATTTACTGTCTTGGACTTGCTGCTGATTCTTGAGTCTTTCGTTTGCAATTCTTTTTCTATTTCCTTATCATCATCGAAACTTAACTTTTTTCTCTTAGCTAAGGCACATCTTAGCACAGTTTTGTGCTTAATCGGGGAATTTTCCCCCACGTGCGTCCAACGACCAGGGAACAAAGCGACACTTTCTTTTAAGAATTCACACAACCCTCCTTTTGATAGGAAATTTCTAATTTCTTGTGATTTAGAGCAAAGTTCCTTTTGTATCGTGAGGATGTCCCCCTTACCATGTGCTACAGACTTAAACGTCAACTCGTAATCCTTTGTACTTTCATCTGGATAAACTACTTGTACCAAAACAGTTTTTTTTTCAGTTTCATTCATTTTTCTATTGTGGCAATTTGTAGAAATAATTATTGTTTGGTTATCAAATAACAAAAGTGATTTGATTAAAAATACCTTGCAATTTCCAATGTAAGATAAGTGAAGTTTTACCACGTATCCACGTTGAGAGAATCAATCGCCATTTTCCTTTTCACTATTCGTGAAATGTTTATACGGTTGTCAGGTTCTAAGTTATATTGAAATAGAAATTTGAAGGCATTTAATATTTTGTAATTAGAATTACACTCATTATTTTTCATTACATAACATTTAAATTTTTTCATTTTTTTTCAATAGTTGTGAAAAAAGAATTAGTGGCACCATACGACCATAGTTAGAAAACTGACATCAGAGGTGCCTGTTTTACGTTTGCATTAATGTCATACGTTATTGTGAATTAACGTTTGGCAATTTTCTCGATTTCGTTAAAAATGGCAAATATAACTAAATTTCAAACGCCGTTTTCCCCACTTGATGACAATAATTGTCAAGTGCAGAATTGTGATTTCAAAACTTCTTCAGGAAAAAAGCTACTTCGTCATTATCGTGTTTTTCATAAGTCGGACCCTGATTTCACAAGTTCTTGTATTTTTTCTAAAGAATGTTTTCATTTTGAGGCGTTCAAAACTCCGGAAAATCTAAATAGCCATCTACATAGATATCACCCAGAGTTTTTTAAAGAAGAAGTTACATCCCTTACTGCAGCAATTACAAATGCCGGTATAACTTTTCTTCATTTAACATATCTTTTTTCAAAGAAATTATTATCCATTTTTAAACATTTCAAAAGCAGACTCAGATGGTAGCGATGATATTTGTTATGCTCCAATACCTTATGTTGACAATAACTTGGAGAAATGTGAGCAAGATGATGTTCCACAAGTAGCTGCTGCAGAATTTGTTCTCAACATGCTAGGAGACAATAAGTTAAATCAAGTGCATTTACAATCAGTGATGGATGGAGCTAATTCTCTTGTTCGAGATGTCGTGAAGAAAACATTAGACAGTGTGAACCACTTACTTACACAGAGTGGTTGTGATCATTCAGTGATTATTGGAGATTTAAAATTAGAGAACAAAATGTCCCTTAATTTCTTTCATGAATTTCGGGATCAGTATAATCAAATCAAGTATTTTAAACAACACCACGGTCTCATAATGCCACAGAAAATAAAGTTGCCATTTCTATCTACAAACTTCGGTAGAAGACAAGTTGGACAAGGACATTTCTTTTCCGAGGACTTTGTTTTTGTGTCACTACTTGACCAAATTGAACAACTGCTTAACATACCAGAAATTTATAGTATGATAAACAGTAAAACGACAACACAGTCAGGTAACCATACATTGTATAACAGTTGTATGAATTTGAAAAAATTGTGAAGTATGCATTCATTATTCATTATCAGGTTTATTTTCGTCTTTCGCTGACGGTAACAACTTTCAGAAGAGCCTTCTTTTTCAGAGACACCCAAATGCTTTGCAGATACACCTCTACTTAGACGAAGTTCAGTTATGCAATCCTATTGGAAGCTTTTTTCACGCCATTGTCCCTCTATCCCACATAATTGAATTCCGATCTTTCTCATTACATGTCCCCGGGTTCATAAAACCAAAAGTCTTATTTTGGAAGAGGTATATCATAACTAAAACTGATCTTTCTTACTGTTTTGTTCCATGAAATCCTCAAAGTTGTACGTGTGAATATGTTGTGTCGTCATAAAATCTGTCATGAAATCTCATTTCAACAAATGTATGTAAGATGAGCAATATAAATAAAAAGTGGCAGGAAAAATGCTTAACAGATGACGTCAGCTAGTAGTCGCAGATATGTTGTTTAAAATCGAAGGTTATAACTACCGAAAAAGGTATTAGGTATCGATTAACGGAGTTCCTACCGATTTTAGAGACCCAGTAACATTTTTCGTTAATATCGTGTACCCAAATACGAGACCATTTCTTAACAGTGAATTCAAATTCTCTGTAGACCCTGACGACAAGAGAGATTTCCTTTCTCCATAGACCCTGATGCAAAAGGTATCATGTCACCACTGGCGTGATTGTAGTACTCAATAGTAGGTGTCTTCCGTTGGCCATTATTGGCTTGAAAATTCGGCTCCCTCATTGGAATCTAATGAAATAAATTAAATTTTCAAAGTATTCTGTCTAGAACTGTTCGTCAGGTCTAGCATGGTAGATGGATGGGAACTGCCAGGATCTCCTGAACATTCAGCAGCGTTCGTCAACTCTGTGTGAAGTGAATTAATTGGACCCTGAAAAATAAAAATACGTGGATTTTTAAAACATTCCATATTCCATTATAAATATTGATAAATATTTTTAACCTTTGACACACTTAACAAAAATGTTAGGCTTGATTGCGCCTCATCTAATCGTCTACTGCTGGCATGTTGCTGCTGATAGCTCCCGTAATTTGAATGATCCTCACTCAATTGTTGAGAATTATTGCCGAAATTGCTGTTCATCTCACCGAAAAAACTTGTCGTGGGATGTGGGTCGACAGCATGTTGACTTGTTGACGGTGCTGCAGAACCCCAATCATAACTTGAATAGCCTGACGAAACATATGGGGTTGAATAAGACACAGCCAAAGGATGATTGAAGTGATTACGATGACGAAACTCAATCATTTCCTTCTCCAGAGTTGCAACTCCTACATTTACCAATTTAAAAAACAATTAAATATAAATAAATGATCAATTATTGAAAAAAAGTCACTTACGTTCCTCCAGCTTCAACACATCCTCTGACTTGGTAGAAATGGTTGATGCTGCTGATGATGATTTCAAAATTTGTTCTTTTATTTTCAACATTATATCTTCATAATCTTGAGATGAATTAGAATTCTGATTATCGTCACCGACAGCAACTGAAGGCGATGAAGCAACTGCAACTGATGAAGATGATGGTGACGTCACTACTTGTTTCAATATTTCATTGGCCAGCTGACTTCGGTCAGCCTTCTTCTTATTCTTCTTTTCAGCCTTTAAGGCCAACCTCTCCTTTTCAGCTATATCAACGGCAGCCTTTTCTTTCTTGTCTTGTTGCAGTTGTATAGCTTTTTCAGTTTGGGCCACAGCTCGGTGTCATTTTCATGTTGGTTCAGGTGTGACAGCATCAGTTTCAGCTTCATCAAAAGAGGAGGATGGATTCTTCGTAGAGCCATTAATCTCTCGAGCTGCTGCAAGACTGGAAGCTTTTTGAGTTAGCCACAGCTTGTCATCTGTAATTTGACGTACACACAAAATATATATAGATAACATATGGAAATTTTACGAAGTAAAAATAAGAAAAAATGTTTACCGCTGGAGCAGATGATAGTTGCAGCCAACCTACTACATTTTGCTTTAGACGGCCTCCCTTTCTTGTTGGTTTTACGACTTGATTCATGATGCTGCTGGTTAGGCCAGTTGAGGATGTACTCTTCTTCAGCTGAAATTTGTTCTGCTGGATAATTGGCAAACACAGAGACAACTCGAGTTGGGTTGAAGACTTCCAGATCAATTATGGCAATGGCCTGAATTTATTTTGCAAGTTTTGCAATTCAATTCCTCTTGGCAACAATTTGCTTCATGCTGACCAGATCAAAAATTTCTCATAGGATTTTGCTCGCCTGTAGATGCCCACGAAGAGAGATCAAATTAGAATCAATGATCAAATGAAAATCAATGAAAAACTGAGTTCAACCGTACTTTAACTATTAGTAAATTTTAATAATTACTAAAGACTCTATCTCTGTTGAATTAACCCGGCTCAGTGGATTGTTGGATTGGCTTCTTGATAGAGAGTTAACAGTTTGAGAAATGAGATTCAGCATCAATGAAAAATCTCTTTATGGGCGTACGTATTTGCCCCCGATATTTGTCCGGTTGGCAAATTTGATTATAGTGAAGAACACAAATGTGTTTCAGACAAAGTTGTTAACATGGCCACCCCTTAGCAATGGAAACGTAATCCTCATGCCAGGATCACACAATTGTACAGGGAATATCTAAAATGACTTAATTCCCCACAATCCATTGCCTGTTGCTACATACAAGCTACATCCTGAATCCCAGAAGTTCAGTCTTGCAGTTTTTAGATGGGCGTTTAACGAGCTTCGCAGCAAACATGGATTGGGATGTATAGGTATTTTTGTACAACTTACAGCCTTTTTTTAATGTTTACATTTTTCTCATTTGCAATGAAAGCAAGTTATTCGGATGCCGGCTGTGACTCCGAGAACAGTGCTCGTGTTTGTGTCAGTACCACAAAGTGTTCTAGGCCGTCTGACCCAGAAACTGTCAGCGAGGAGGAGGAGGATATGGACTCAGAAGTTGTCCACAAAAATCAACCGGTATTGATGTTGGTGTACAAGGATCCAGAAACTGAAGAGGAAAACTTGTGTGTTGCTGTAACCCTACATGATGGCGTTTCTGACGTGGAATTTTCTTTAGTTGGCAGTGGTCCTGTCAGTAAAACAGCAAATATTTCCTCTTCCTGACCCCAAAACCCAGTGTTTGATATACCGGACATCTTCAAGAAGGCCATCGACGATAAAAAAATGTCATCTTCTCACCCCCTAATTTTGTCCCCCAAACAATTTGGAAAACCACTGTGATTCAATCGACTCCCCCCCCCCCCCTTCAAGGCGAGATTGAGCGGACTTTCCCGATTTAGGTTCAGACAGCTGCTGGCTCTTTCCCCGTTAAGGTGGGAAAGCAACTGACTGAACTATGGTTTTGGTTGTACAAATAAATGGTTTATCGAACTCATAAACAGACAAACAAATTTGTAACATTGTAACATAATTGAATTGAAGGACCTGTAGTTTTTTTTCGTTTATGGGCTGTTTTTTTCGTTTCCTTGACTAATTGGGCTTTTGGGGTATATTATACACTTTTTATCATCATTTTTTTATTGTCATTGTTTTATTTACTTTTCATCACGGTTCTTAGTAAACATAGGACGTAAATATACTTAATTGTGTATACCTCAATTATAACTCTCAGTAAACCAATTGTTTTGCCATTGCAAAAAAACATGTTTTTAACAAAAAAAGGTATTCAAAAATAGGTGGTTCCAAAAATTATCACAACTATTCCGTTTAATTTTACTCTTGGAAGATTTCCTGATAAAACGTGTAAATTTTTATTTGCAGTCTAAAATATGCAATATACTTAATTTCAGTTGTCTAATTTTCAAAGCTCATACTGAACTTAGAACTTTTTTATCCCTTATAGATATTTGTTATCATCTCAAAAAGCAAAAAACATTTGGAAAATGTGGCTTCCCCCATTATAAGTGCTTACAATCCAAAGTTTGGATGTCTTCTCGTGCTAGTATTGATAGTTTTATGAAACATTTCCAAGAGTATAATTCTGATGGAGATGTTGCCATGACATATTCGTTACATCCCCAACCCGTCCCCAAAAGTTGCGGTGAAAAAAGTGATTTAATATCCTTGAAAGATGGAATTCCTAGTGTAGCGACAGAATCTTATGTTCACTTGATATACGACAAACATCCACATTGTGTTTGTTCCAAACCCGTCCTTCTTGACTATCGCGATGAATTTGTTTTGACAGAAATAGCAGGTTTCGACGAGTCCCTGTAGGAATGGTTATCGTTGTAGTGTGGCGCAATATTGTCAAATGCTGTATAACGTCATTTGGTTCTATTGAGGGAAAACACGCCTAAGATTCCCGCTACACGTCCTCTTGTTGATTGCAAATGTCCTCGTCAAGACAACAATAAAGATGATTACTATAGGAAAGCATGCAGGACAATTTCATAACGAGGATAATAAACCTTGTACTTCGACTCGTTATTTGAACTCGAACCTCTGTTTTAACACAACGTGTAAAGTAGTTATATATTTTACATTTATTTTAGCGTGGACAGAAACAAAAAATATGTCTCTTGACAACACACTACGCTCCTCCCCGAAAGGATCTTATTTCCCCCAACTTCTCATGTCCAATTTCTCCCAAGACGATGGTTCGCAAAAAAAACGATTAATTTTTCAAAATCTTAAACATAAAAAAATGAAAAATGTATCGCTATGGATAATATAATGCCCATTTAGTTTTATAATATTTTTTAATGGTCTCTAAACAATCACTAGAACGTAAAACCCAAAAATTAGGTAATGCAAAACATGCAAAAGAAAGTCAAACTTTTATTTTTTAAAAGATATCTGGAAAATATAAAATGTATAACAAATTACATTCCCAAATGGGGATTGAAATTCTAACCATACTAATATTTTTATAAACAATTAATTACAACTATTTTAATAATAAATTTATGTGTCCAATCTTGGCCCGTTGAACAGTGTGAATGGATGCCAATAATCGCTACTGATGAATTCGCTGTTTTCCCCATAGAAAACTTGCAAACATTTACAATATATAACTGATTCATTGTTATTTGTTTGTTTTTTTCGTTATTTTAGTGGAAACATGCTTCTTAAGCCTAATTTGAAGAAGAGCTTGACCACCAATCTTCATCGAGTTGGTACAAGAAAGCGTGTAGCTAAAAATTTGGGCGACTATGTGGATGCTACTTTTTCTGTCTGAGCCCCCAAATTTACATAAAATTTCAGTACCACCAAATAAAAACATAAGACCACCGAAGGCCTCAAGGACGTCAGCTTATGCCGATAACACTTTCCAGGATGGTTTGATTGGAACTTGTAATTTTTTATCGTTCACGTAAATGTATTTTCGTTCTATTTATTGTTAATTGTTATTTTATATAATCCAGCGATGATAACAATGACGGAACAATTTTCCGAACGCAACAAACAAGCCAGGGCACCGAACAGTGGTCTTTTAGAGATCATAATATACTTAGCGAAGATGAATCATTGGCTTTACAAGATTCCGAGGGAAGTAACAAGGATACTGCATCCTACTACATCCACTACTACTACATCCACCAATTTTGAAGCAGAAAGGGAATTACAAAGAATGACATCACAATCACCAGATAACCAATTAGGCTACACTGAATTGCATTCTTTAGAAGTCGAGAATTGTAATTATGAGAGTGACTCACTAGAACAGGTTATCCTTCCTCGAACGTCTGGAATTGTGAATTCTCATCCGCAACTGAAGCAAAATTACGACCATGAAAATGAAGCACAAAACCATTCTGTTATCAGGCCTTACTCTTCTCGGGATGAGAATCCCGGTTCAAAACTGAATCAAAAATACGGCCGTTGAACGGAGCAACAACAACAGGTTACTCGTTCTGTTCTGTCTTGGAACGATAATAACTGCCCAGAACTGAATAAAAATGACGGTCATGGATGCGAACCACAACAACAACTGGTTATCCGCCCTGGCCCATCTCGAAATGTGAATTGCCAACATAAAAATGCCCGAAATGTAATTGAACCACAACAACACGTCATCATGCCTTGCCCGTCTAGAAAGGTGAACTCTCATCCTCAACATGAAAAATTCCTGTCATGGAAGTAATCAACAGCAACACGTTATCCGGCCTGGCCCGTCTCGAGAGATGAATTCCAATCTGTCGCTGAATACACAACATCATCAGATTATTCAGCCTGGACCGTCTCGGAATGAGAATTTACGCCCAAAAGTGAATTCAAATGCAGGCCAGGGAAGTATGCCCTCTCAAAAACAGTATGCTCCCTCTAGTCCGTCTTCACCAGTTAATTCCGGTCAACAGTCATCCCAGAGTCTTCCTAAAATGCCGAATGCAGGTGATTTTTTCAACAATTTCTTTATTAACACTGACACCACTCAATCAGTCCTAAATTGGGGGTTTTGGGGGTTTACAATTTTTGGAAAAGGGTGACGAAGGCATCGATCTTGGGAGGTCCTGGGGAACCAAATGTGCTGTGTGGGCAATGCAGCCTCCGATGACCGTGGCCACGGTACACGAACACGAACACGAATCAGCCTACACCTAGACCGTTCGTATACAGTAATCCCGCTGACCATGCTCTGTGGCATTCCAGCTCCGGCAAAATCATGAACACAAACACATACAAAATAAAGAAAAGACTGAGAACGTACTTAATAAGGTAAACGTAGGCTACAATCGGCTGAGACCAAGAAAAAGAGGATGTCCAAAGGATACAAAGGTCCAAGGATGTTCACAAAACGATGAATCTGGCTGGGGAGACAAGAGACGAGACAATAATCAAAAAGAACGAGAGAGGGTAACAGAGCCAAGCTGGCGTTGTCATCACGTCGATTGACGTTCGGATCGTACGTATGACGACTGGTTTCGACAGAAACAGAGCGAGGGGAAAAGAGTTCAACGGAGGGAGGTTGGCTGAGGGGCGCAAACGTCCAGGAAACGTTACACGGCCCGTTATTGCAGTCGACCTAGAAGCTATATTTCAACAAGAAATTCTAGCCGGAGATATCCTTTCCTGTCACCCCCTCAATAAAAATTTAGAAAACTTTCGGTCGAGTATTGAGGAAATCCCCAAAGGTTTAATGGAAATAACGTTGCCCATTTCGGTGTAAGCTGTGGTTAACTCCATATCCATTACGGAGAAAAGAAACAAAAATGGAACAAAGTTTCTTGTAGCCTTATTGACGGAATATCAGACTGCGTATACCATAAAGTAAAAAGACAAAACCGTTGTTTTCAAGGATATGTGAATACTTTGTTTACATTTTGCTTTGTTTATTTGTTCTCTTTATTTTATAAGAATCAACATGTTTTTCGGTAAATTTCTTGTTTTAAACATCGATAAACATTTCATAAGATGGCTTTTACTGCAGCTTTCAGAAGAAGTAAACCTATTTGGTTAACACCTCCGCTCCATTCATTATAGCAGGCGACTTTAACGAACATCACAATCTTTGCGAGTCCAATACAACGGGCGATATCGAGGAAAAGGGGAGACCGGACCCATGTTGGACACAATAATGGTAATGATGGTAAAAATAGTAAATATTAATTTAAAAATCTAGGTTTTCAACACAATATTTTTATTGAGTAAAGTTATTTCGTACAAAGTTCCATTGATTTTGGACAAAAACTTACGGAGTAATTCAAGAAATTAAAAAACATAAAAAACAAATATCAACATTTTTTCACCTCTAAATCTCTAATTATGCAAAAAAACGGAAATAAAGACAAAGTTGTACATACCATTGCAGAGCTAATCCAATTGCCTATCAAACAATAAAAAATGTAAATGTTTTGTGCAATTAAGGTTGAGCCTTATTTTTTATGTAAACAGAGGATAGTACTTGGAGGTCACTTTGGACAAAAATTGTGGGTCATATTGTACCACACACCGGTTGGTATCGTTGTACCCACCATTGTTTGAACATACATCAAGAAGTGTAGAAAAATTCAACCCATGTCTGGTCCTACAAGTGCGACCGTTCGCTCAACGTGTGCCCCACTTTTTCTCTCTTCGTCGTCGTCGTCTGATGACGAATAACGAAAACTCGGTATTCTTGAATTTAGTCTGGTTGGCAAAGTGTCAAAAACAGCAATAGTTAAATGGGAAAAGCTTTCGGTAGAAGAAAAGGCGGATAAAAAGAAATCCACTCAGCCTTCCGTTTGTGACCATATGTGACGATTTTCAAGAAGGAGAAAAAATTTGTTGACAAATAACCTTTTAGTAAAGCTTCAAAAGTCATCTATGGCCAAAGCTGATTTACTCTTTATTGTTATACACTCTAAATTTTTCCAACCATACTAAGTAGTATATGTATGTACGAAGCCGCTTAGTACTAGCTTCGTAGTTGTATCTAAAATGTTTGTTAGTCTCTCTCCGTAAGAAGATAACGTACTAACAACGAAACGTAGTTAGTACGTTTTACAGCCCGTACTAACCAAGGTACCGTACTAATTGGTGAATGAACATCATGGTTCCCTAACAGGTTTTATCCTTTTCATCTTATTAACATTCATGGTTCAATATCGGTAACATCTCAGTAAATTTTAAGGATGGCTGATGCTAAAACTAAATTTAATTATTCCATAGAGCCTTCATCAAAACTCTTTCTTTGTTCAAATGTAATCCACCGAGTAATCTTAGAAAAAGCACAATTATCCGGGTTTATATACAAATTTGTGTGGAGGTAATTTTTTCTTACTTCTGTGATACGGTTGAACTCAATTTTATGTTTTTTTTTCTTTCTATATAGCAAAGAAGAAGTCCATCCAGGAACGGGGGATGTCTAAGTTTGAAGAGCTAATGAAGTCTTTAACAAAAGGATACAACTACGGCAAAAAATAAAGCTCCCAAACCTCCTTCTGAGTCACTAGGAAGTCCATCGTCTTTATCAGAGTCCTCATGTGAACGTGACATCCCTCAATCTGTGTTTGATGCAGTTAATGTGGTGAGTGGTACAGGTGAACCTCATCAATTCAGGATTCAGCGCATGAATCCAGTAAATTCCCAATGTTAGCCTGAGTTGAATTCAGGTAACATTTGTTATTGTTTGATCCAGGATTCTGATTCAGCATCACCTACTTCAAATACTGAATCCCAGCTTGAAGACGTAAAGGATCAACTTGTTCAAGTAACCAGAGAGAGGGACCAATTCAAATTGGAAAATGAAGAGTTAAAAAGACATAACCTAACCTTACAAAGAGGTATTTATTTTGAGTATTAGATAGCAAAAGGAATTACAATCTAATTCTTTCTTATCTTCTATAGACCTTCCGTCTTTTTTCTCAACTCTGCAAAGGTCTCATCTAATGAGGCAAGCCTTGGAAAAAAACAGGTCGACTAATTTCAGTGACTCATCTGAAAGGGCATCCAGCCCACCACCATTGAGGCCAGTCACGTTGTCCAGCTCTTCAGATGGATCTAAAGTATGTTTCTCATTCTTTTCTCTCTAAAAATTGTTTTATCTAACTCTATTACTTATTTTGCAGTCCAGGGCCGATGATTACACAACACAAATGCTACAATATATGTCCTCGGAAGATTTTGACTATTGTAACATGATGGCTCGAAATAATTTCGCGAAGTTGATCTCACTTATTATGGGCAAAGTATTCACAGTAGAAAAATTGACAACAAATCCCTTACTGGGAAGCGAACCACAAAGCCTGCGTTACCCGTTGAGAAAGTGAACGCTGTTGCCCGTAACAAAATTTTAAGTTTGCATTTAATTATTTTTTTCTGATCATTCCTTATTAAATATTCACGTCTTAAACGACATCCTGAAAAACACATTGGAGAGTTTAACCAGAAGGAGACCAATTATTTACGCGACCAAGCATCAAAAGAAAAACCCGAAAAAAACCGGGAATCGGACACTGGCTACCTTTTCCATTCGCATGGGGGCGACACTTTCTACCCCGACAGTGGCTACCTTTATAAAGTGACACCGGCTACCCACAGATGGCGACATTTGCTACCCGTTGCTTAGCTACCCAGTTCGGAATGTGACGGGCTGACGGCACACAGCATACACAAGGCCACCAGTTTCTCCATTTCTGAGAGCCAATACGGAACCTTCATGTGATCTTACCGGCGGTGATCAGCAGCCGTAACAGCTCCGTTTTGAACTCGCCGGAACGGTGCGCAACCCCTTGTTAAGTCTCTTAGTTGTCGATAGCGATCGACGTAATTGTATTTCACAGAGCCAGGTGCGTTAGACGCAACTGAGTACAAGCGAGGCCTAAACTAGACTGCCCGCGGTGGGCTCGGCCGGTGAAGAGGGACATTTACCGGTCGGTGGGGGAAACCCACAAGACGCGTACATAACACCCCTTATACAACCTTCTGGGAATTCTGAGGGTGATTCTCAGCGTTAAAGAGCCGAGTTGTCTGCCTTTTTGCAAGGCCGCCACAAAAAATTCTAGGAAGTTATTAAGTTGGAAAGTTTTCTATTTTATTCCTAAGTCCTTTTTTACTTGTATACAACAAGTGTTTGGCTGATATAATTTACACTTAACAGGAGCCCTCGATGACATGAGCCGAAATTCAACAAATAACTTCCTGGTCACATCATATTGGTCATTGGTACCCTCTTAACTTCGCTCGTCACTCCTGAATATCATACAAAACTTATTTTCCTAACAAAATTATTTTTCTGGGACCGTTGAGGCCAATAAATAATCTGTCGCCATGGCTGTTATGTAAATGCCTCAAATAAATGCGCGTTTCTGATCAGCCAGCATTGATCAGCCAACGAAGCTGTGGTGTGATTTCTTTCGGATTTTCATTAAGCTTAATAGTTGTAATTGCGGTTCATGCTTCGTATCGCTCCATATTGATTTCACTGTTCAATGAAAAAATTACCATTGCCATGAAGAATAATCACACAATGTATAGGGCTCTTTCGGATCTGTTTTCTTTAGCCGTTTTATCTGGCAACGCAGCATGGCACCTTTCCTTTTTAGCGCGAGAACGGGGAGAAGAGGGAGAATGGGACGAATGGGAGGGAGGAGGGCGTACGAAAGAAAAGGTGACCCACGTTTCCTCTACTAAAAGGTGGAAAATGCGTAAAACATAGGACTGCCTACGGTCTGGAATGCGCATTGGTTTCGAAAATTTAATAAATGAGAGGGCTGTGGGCCGGGCGATGAAAACCCGGTCCACTGTTTGGGCTAAAGAAAAAAAAACCCAACCCAACTCAACCCACCGAGGCATTTTTTGTACGTGGCGGGCGATGGGTTGAACCGCCGGGTCCGCGGGCCAACCCGAGATGTAGCGCCATCTATTAGTCAAATAAAGAATCTCACTGCAGCTGCAGCTAGAAAATGCCAAAAAGATAAGGAAGGATAGCCGTTAAATCTATGCAGACATTCGATGATTAGTCACCACGTTTAAAGTAGACGCTGTAGAGTGTAGAGCTTCATAAGTCAGAACACGTGAAGGCAATATGTCAAAACGTAAATCTACTTCTAATAATGGCGAGCAGTTATCACGTAACGTCAAAATTTGTCTAATTCGAGCAATTGTGCTGGGAAAAAGAGAAGTTTACCAAAATACCAATTAACATTTTAGTTAACCAAGTTCTTTTCGTTTCATTGATGTATGTTCACATCAACTCTCATGAATTAATGTTTTTTGGGGGGGATCATTTAAAACAAAGAATACAAATTCAATTTGTAAAAGTTAGGAAATATTGCAATTTATTGATAAACATACTGATGACTTTTAAAAAAGTATGTTCGACCCGTTAAAAACCCAAGCCATGACCCGGACGATAATTTTTTTGTGACCCATGGGTCGACCCGGGTCGAACCTATAAACGCTATTGACCCAACCTGCTCAAACCCGTGTTTAAAAAAAAAAACATCTAGGCAACCCATTAAAAAAACCGCCCAAATACCTCCGGGCCACAGCCCTAACCGATGGAGTGATTTGCGTCATCAAACACGAAATTCGGAGAATGCAAAACTCGTTTATTCAAACAGGTCATTACGAATAGAATTTCAAGGTTACTTTCATCTTGTGACGTCATCTTTCCCTTTGAAAAAAAAACTAGTGTGCGTGTATCAAAATGATATGCGTGACTACGAACTGCTATGACGTGGGGATTTTTCAAGTATAGAGACAATGCGGGATGGGTGGTTTCCTATATATTCTCCCATTCCAGAACATTGCACCAGGATGTCAATGAAAATTGACGGCGATGACGTCATTCACAAGTGAAGTGCTGAGGGCAAGCGAAGGCTGATGATGCTTTAGTCTGTACATTTGCGTCATTCACGCTTCCTTTTCTTATAAGTCTACACTTCCTTTGCTAGTGTAAGCATTCAAAATAATAGTGAATGGCCATTTTCCCCGCATTCCCCGCTGTGCACTGCTTCTACATCAGCGCGTGAGGTATTAAGTGCTATAGTTTTTGTGTGTTTGTTAATCACGCGGAACTGGTTTTCCAATTCTGGTTTTCCGATTCTGTGGTTATAACCTTCACCGCATGACGCTAGCGTTCACTCTGTCGTGTCTGTATAAAAATCGGCAGCGCTGCAACTTACAGCCATTGTTTCATTGAGAGTCAGTCTCGTTCAGCTCATTTCAAAGTGAAGTTCAGATCCGTTCAGATCTGCTGCAAGGAAAAAATAAGTGAAGAATGGATGACTATATTGACGATATTCCGATTCAGTATCTCTTAGTGGCTGGTTTCATAGTTTTTTTCATTTGTATCACGCTCTCCCTGTCGCTTTACTACTTTTGTTGTTACCGCCCGAAAGCCAATCGCCGAAAAGCCCACAAAATTCAGCGGCTGCAACTGATGCAAGAACAACAACAGCCAGCACCAGCCGCTGTCGTCTCCGTTGACTCTCATCGTACTGCAGCAGCAGACCTTCATCAAACTGAAACTCAGCAGTCAAGAGCTGGTGATGTCACGATGACGCAAGAAATTCCTGCTCATGTGTCTTTGATAATGGAATACGACGTTCGCTACGCTCCCCCACCTTATTACGCAAAAGAAGAAGACCTACCACCGCGTTATTCAGAAATTCAAACTCCCGTTGAAATAATGACCGAGGTAAATATCACAGGAAATCAATTGCTATTTTTCTCATCATTCTTAATTTTTGTTTTCATATTAATAACTATATTTTTCCTTTTGTGTAGAAACCGGCCTCTAGCAACTGGTAGAATTCTTTCAAGGACATTCTCTTGACTCGTCGATGGTGCGCTTTATTACGTGGTCGGAGTTGTATCATCTGCGATCTGCACATAAATCACAAAGCTGAAATCCCAAATATTGGAGTCTCAATGTTGTTTTAAGTACAAATACGTTCCATAACAATAACCCAAAGTTTGAAAGTGGAATTGTCAACATTCGTGCGACTGGAAAAAAAATCAGATCACAACATATAAAAGATGTCAAGGTTTTGTAACGACAATTAAGCTAATTTGCTGCACCTCATTAAAATATGAAATACTGTAGATATATCTGAGTTATCAATAAAATAACAATGTCATGCAAATATCACGTATTCAATTAAAAATTTATTGATGTATTATTTCACAATGCTTCTTCAAGAAGATATAATAATTATAAAGTAGGCCAGTTTGTTTCTTATAATAAAACGTGCAGAGAATTTAAAGCGAAATTATTGCTATACACTCATGCGGTTGGAACTTTTTTGACGTCGACCGAAATGCTCATTGATGTCTCTTCAACTTGAGAATCCGTTTTGGCGATTGTAACTGACGACAAAGTAGATGACGAAGCGGTTGATACCATAGGTGTTGAAGACAACGTAGCAATATCTATCAAATTCATCAGACCATAAGAATTTCGTTCTTTTTCGAGTCGATTATCGATTGTTATTTTAAAACAGTACCTTTAAGTAATGCGTCTAGATCCATACCGTCGCTGTGGACGTGCAGGTCGCAGCCTATGCCAGACAAAATGGGCAAAATTTCTGGTTTGGTCTTAGTCAAGACGAGTTTGTGGCCGTGTTTCTGCAGGCTCTTGATCATGTTGTCGAATCCCTGTGTATGCATAACGTTTAATTCATTGGCCAAAGTCCCTTTTTTTCAAATAATCTTTCAGCATGAATTTACGTAAGCGGTAGTGAAATCCGCCGCCGAAACGTGGCTCATGTCGATGACGACTATAATCCCAGGATAAAGCGCCGAGGCCTTGCGAACACTCGACATGAAATATTCCATAGCTGTAAACACCAAGCTGCGATCCGGGGTGAAGATAAGATATTCCGTGTTCGAAGTCTGTTTAAACAAATATACATTGAAAACCGACATATTTTAAATGCCAGAATTTAACCTTTTGGACCAATCAAACTATTTCATACTTCAATTTTGTGGATCCGGATTCTCGGTCGAGCTGTGCTGTACAACAGCATTCCCAAATTGATAGCCGTACCGATTAAAATTCCTTGTTCGAGCCCGACAAAGACGCAGAAGATGAACGTGATTCCAAACGGAATCAAATCAATTTCTGTGCTCACGAAATAAACAGTCATTGATTAATTTAGAAAAAAAGGCTAAAGTTAATAAGCAAGAATATTTACTCTTCGATTTCCAAACCATCTTCACTAAATGGACTTCGACCATGAAGATGACGGCGCAAATGATGACAGCCGCCAAACAGCTCTTTGGAATATAAAAGAAATAAGGCGTCAGGACCGTGATGGCCAACAGGACGAGGGAAGCTGTACAATAAATAAGAATTGAATGCTAAATATTTTATGTAACCTCTATATAGTCAGTTAAAGCTTGTTAGTACCGGTGTATAGTCCACCGAAGGGTGTTCGTACGCCGCTGGCAGCATTGACTGAAGTGCGCGAAAACGAGCCGGTGACTGGGAACGACGATGCGAACGAACCCATAATGTTGCTCATACCGATGGCAATCATTTCTTGACTGGCATCGACTCTCTTGCCTTTAGCTGTAGGCAGTAACAAAAAAATCACAAATTAAATTGTTTATTACGTAAAATTTTAAATAGAATATTGCGCTCTGCAGCATTACCAAATGATTTAGCGATTGCTATCGATTCGAGAATGGCCACAAGTGGAGTGATGTAGAGAGCGGATCCAAGGTTTCTGCAGATCTCCACAAACGTATATATTTTGTCATCGCTTTGGAAGGAGAACACTGGCGCCTTGAACGGGGGAAATCCACTGGGAATTTTGCCTGTCAGAAATTCAAGCCAAATGATTCCGTTTTAATTTAGTATTTATAATTATTATAAGTTTGCAGTACCTGTTAAAGTGAAAGGGAAAGTGGAATTTCCAGGCTCGGCCAGACTGTAAGCGATGATGGAACCAACGATGATGACGATTGCGTTGCGGGAAACCGAAATCAGCCAGCATCCCGTGTTGAACCAAGTTTGCCATCGTTTCCTTTCTCCTTCTTTACCCAATTTAACTTGATCCAGAACCTAAATTTTAAAAAATATTTTTCAGAATTCACTTTTCACAAGAAGTGTTATGATTGAACGTTTTTTAAGTTACCCGGAGGAGAAGTAAAACAGCGATGGAAGAGAAACCCAAAACGGCGTCCCATGTTTTGGTCTCATCGATGTGTTCAAACACGGCGATCCAAGTATTCAGGAAACCTTCGGCGTCAAACTTGAGCCCTAGGAGTGACTCAATCTGAGTTGTGGCGATAGTGAAGGCGGCAGCACTTGTAAATCCGGCCACGACTGGAGCCGCGATGAAATCAATCAGGAAACCTGTAGCGATCGGATAAAGGTATATAACGATACAGCCATCAGAAATGTTTCCATTCTCACATTGATTCAATCGTCATACCGAAATTCAGAAGCCCAAAAAGGAGAATGATGCATCCAGTAAGGAAGGCGAGTAGGATGGCCGCTTCGGGTCCCATTTGCGATGCGCCGGAATCGTATGTGACGAGAGCCATGAGAGCCGTTGGTCCGATGGTGATTGCGTGTGTGCTGCCGAGTAGAGCATAGACAAAGCAGCCCATGTAAGCAGCGTACAATCCATACTAAAATTTAAAAAATTTTAATGCTAGTAATAATGTTTCACACACAACGAGTATAGTCGTTGAAACCGGCGTTCAACTACTACTATTAAAGCACTCCAAATAAAGAATTGGCAATAAATAATAACAGCATATAAGCTCTTATAATGCTATTACAAACATAGGTATAGATGAACTATACGGACATAAAAATAATTTTAAAGTTAATACCTGAGGAGGAAGTCCGGCCACGGTTGCGTAAGCTAAACCTTGTGGGATCACTGTGACTCCGACAGTAATACCGGCCACTAAATCGGCCACAAAATCCTGGAGTGAATATTTTGGTAGCCATTTCAGAATTGGAACGCGCATGTGCAGCGTTTTCTTGCGAAAAATGCGCTCTTTCCGCGTCCTCCACCAGGATTTCGGTTCCGAACCGTCTCCGCCGTCATGTTTGGGCTTCAAACGAATGACAGTCACCGAAGTCTGTTGTGGCCCTTCAACGGGAATGTCGTCGTCGTCACTGTCGCTACCTGCACAAAAAATATGATTAAACTATTGATCAATTTAAAGTTCAACACTTAAAAATGCACCACCGCATTCGTGTTGAATAGCCCTACTTGATTCAGCTCTTCTGTCCGTTGCCATGGCCGACAAAGTGTCGCGATCGACTGCGGTAAGTCACTGGGAAAAAAATAAGAACAATCTATCGACGGACTGACGTGCTATATGGAAAATCCAACGATATGTATACACCGGACAACAATTGTGTTGGGAATTAAGTTTGTGTTTATCTAATAAACTCCACAGTAAAATGATACTTTTCCAAGCGATAACAACAAGGCAAACATTGTTTCGACTGACAGCGCAGATAACCTCCCGCGTGCACCGCTCGTACTTGCTAATAGAGCTATTTCATTTGCGCACAATTTATTTCTCTTTCCAGATTTGGATTTATAATCAATCGCTAAAAATCTGTATACCCTTATTTTTATGAATAAATGAATGGAACGCAAATTATTTCTGTGAATTTCAACAATTTTCAAAATTGCCATTAGCGCATGTTTTTCAATGAGTTTTGACAGGATCAGTACATAACTACACGCTATCTAAAGCACGCCTGTAATCTACGCAAGTTCTCAAATAAAATATCTCTTAATCTCCTGAGCTTGAAAAAATATGAGTGGATACATGGTTTAATTTATTTCTCCACTTTATTTGCTTTGACACATCTAACCAGAAGTTTCTGGACTAGAACAACATGCCAAACAGCGGGTTTTACCGCGCAGCCATTTGATATGTGATTCTCTTGCTGTAAATTGAGATTAACTCTAAGCCGTTGTTTTTCAAGTGAGGAAACAGAACGTGATGGAATCCGTAATAAATATACGTCTGATTATCAAGCCCATTCTATAACGCAGGTGTTTCGGGTCAGTTGCGAATAACGAACTCATTTAACCACGGTAAAATAACACCAACAAGAAATTTCTTGTGTATACTCAACAAGGGTAATAGCAGCAGGAAACATTCAATCCAGCTAGAATAGAGCGAAGCGAATTATGCATGACTTTTGGCTGGTTTTACCTCAAAATACGAAAGGCTTTCGTTTCGGTTGCATAAAAAACGTTTTTTCAAATATCTCCTACACATGCCTACACAGGAATGTGTTTTTATTTTTTAGCTATATTACACACTGTCCTATGGAGTAAGTGGAAATATAGGTTGAATTGTCCTTCAAATTCCGACGAAAATTAATTATTATATAAGCTGGATGCATAATATTAAACACCCACAAGTAAAAACTAACTAGAAAATCCGGGAAAAAACCGGATAAGTCTGGATATTTCAACTCGTAAAATTAGGAAACACACTCAGACTTTGTGCTGGCAATATTACTGATAGCTAATTTATCTATGCATAGCGTATTTACCCAACGTAATTGTGACAACAGCCTGTTATTTTATAATGACATACATCGCACTCAGTTACAGTTTTTTTCCCACTTAACATAAATCTATATTACGCTTTAACTCAAGCGAATAAAAAATAAGTAAAATTGAGACCGATTCCAAAAGTGGTTAAAATGAAAGATTGAAATACGATAAATAATAATTAACGTAGAAAGCAAATTCAGCTAATAAGTTACTTGCCAATGGAGTTAGTATACAGATTGTCGTGTGAAAAAAAATATTCACTTGCGTTCTCCACTACTGTTCAGACTATAGTCTACTTCTACTTGTGTAAATAGAACAGACTATTGACTACAGTCTACTCTACACCATCTGGCATTTGCACTTGCAAAGAGGAAAAAACGCCCTGAATATTTTCGTCCTATAATGTTTACTTTTTTTTTTTTGTGTGTGTGTGTGTCGAGTCCAAGTTTCGGGGAATGACCCACGATTCCCAATTCCTCATAGAGCATAAAAAGAAACTATTTCGAGGAATTCGATCAATTTAATTTATTTCGGTATCCTCTTTTAAGAATAAATTTTATGACGCCCATTTTTAGACGTTGCGAAATTCTCTCCTGGGATATTGTTTTCGCCGAACTAAGTGCGAAACTGAGAACTAGTGACTTGTCATTCTTGTGAATCTCGTTTGCGAGGTACGGATCTCATTTGATAAGCTATGCGTGCGCGCCAGCTGTATAGACAGCCTTGTATACGCAATACAAACGTAGTTGTTTCAATAATGTATGCACAGCGTAGTTTCTTTTTATTCCCTTTCACGACAGATAAGGTGAAGACGTGACGTGTTAACAGTATATACATATTTTTTGTTTTGTTTTTTTTTCTAAAAAGGCCTTCAAAGTGTCGGAAAGACGATCACGACAAAACACAATTTTCGTTTTCTGCACGCGACCTAATAAATATACAATTAGGTGCAAGTCTGTATCTTGTGTAGTATTTTTACATGGAAAAAATTAACTTACAATCATCTCGTATTAACTATTTTTTTCTTTTCGCCATTTAAATAAAGTTATGAAGTCATGTACGTTGTAAAATATGTAACCTTGTTGTTATAGCAAGCTGCTCGTTGTATTCAAGTTTATTGCTTATTAAATAAGTATCCACCTCGAAATTTATATGCACTTCATTTGCCGTCTTTTCATTCCAAGAATGAATTTACGCTTGCCGAACCTGCATGATACATACGGCCCGCAGCTTATTATTAGCTTGTTAAACCAACAAAAAACCTATTGGCAAACGGAATAATGGGCCAGAAAGGCGGAAGTTGTCAAGGTCTGTGGGTATTGATTGTGCATGCTCACCTTATATAATAGAGCTTTTATACATAGCAATATATGGATACGTGCCAGTCTCACAGACTTATAGCTCGTGCCAAGTGATACATATATTTACTCTAATAAATGAACACAAGAAAGTTACAAAACTATGATTAGATTTTTTCTGATTTTTCTCTATATAGAAATGTGATCTCACATATTAGGTGTTTTGACAAAGAAGAGGTTGTGGGTTGAAACTATGCACAAATATTTAAACGTCGTCCAACAAGGATTGATGTGATGTTATTTAAATAACGCAATCTCATCAGTTTAGGATAGCATTAAGACAAATTTAGTACTTGATTTCGTACCCCTGCACAAAACTCAGAGATGGTTATATTTCACCACATAGACGTTTGATGTCGACATCAATCCGAGCAGGTGGGGGACGTTACTTCAACTTCAACACAATCCTCCGAATTGCTGCTAATACTGGAAGACGATGAAGATGATGACACTTTAGGCGTTATTATTGAAGTTGTCAAGGTAATCTCTGTTGCAAGCGAGATGAACATCAGTATTCGTCAATAAACATTTAGTATTTTATTAACGATTATAATATACCTTTAAGTAGTGCGTCTAGATCCATTCCGTCGCTGTGGACGTGCAGGTCGCAGCCTATGCCAGACAAAATGGGCAAAATTTCTGGTTTGGTCTTAGTCAAGACGAGTTTGTGGCCGTGTTTCTGCAGACTCTTGATCATGTTGTCGAATCCCTGTGTATGCATAACGTTTGATTCATTGGCCAAAGTCCTTTTTTTCAAATAATCTTTCAGCAAGAATTACGTAAGCAGTAGTGAAATCCGCCGCCGAGACGTGGCTCATGTCGATGATGACGATTATGCCGGGATAAAGCGCCGAGGCCTTGCGAACACTCGACATGAAATATTCCATAGCTGTAAACACCAAGCTGCGATCCGGGGCTATGAGCAGATATTCGGTCGTTGGATTCTTTTGGGATGTAAATTATAAGCAAAGAAATTTGATTTTTTTTTCTAAAAATTTAATTTATCATATGAAATAAAAATACCTTGATTTTGTGAATTCTAATCCGTGGTCGAGCCGTGCTGTACAAGAGCATGCCCAGATTGACAGCTGTGCCAATTAGAATGCCTTGGGAAAGTCCAACGAAGACGCAAAAGACGAATGTGACTCCAAACGGAACCAAATCGATTTCTGAATTATTGCGAATATAAAAACATGAATGTTCACTAACACTAAGTACAGAATTTAAAAATATTTTTTCATACTCTTTGACTTCCAGACCATTTTCATTAAGCTGATTTCCACCATGAAAATCACGGCGCAGATGATGACAGCCGCCAAGCAGCTTTTCGGAATGAAGAAGAAGTACGGCGTCAAGACCGAAATGGCCAAAAGCACCAAAACGGCTGGATATGGAAACATAATACGTATGAGATTTTGGTAATGTAAAATTTAAAAAATCCAAAATTTGTGCTGTGAGCTAAATTTGAATTTACCGGTATAAATTCCATTGAAAGGTGTCCGTACGCCACTGGCGGCGTTGACAGCTGTGCGAGAGAAAGAGCCAGTGATCGGATAAGATGACGCAAAAGAGCCCAAAATGTTGCTCGTCCCTATGGCAATCATCTCTTGGCTGGCATCAATTCTTTTCCCTTTGGCTGAAGTATTGGTTCAAGTTCAAGATATTAATTTAAAAAAATGAACATTTTTCACATTGATTATTATTACCTAAAGATTTGGCGATGGCGATTGATTCGAGAACGGCAACCAAAGGACTGATGTAAAGAGATGAGCCTAGATTTCTGCATACCTCCACGAACGAGTATGTCTCATCGCCATTCTGGAAGGAGAACGCGGGAAGTTTGAAAGGAGGAAATCCGCTAGGAATGTCACCTAGAATATCCCATAAAAATTCCATTAGAAATTTTGTTAATTGCGTAATTTTTTCAATTCTTTTTTTTTCTCACAGCTAAGACAAATGTTAGTTAAAGAAAAAAGCCTCAAATTAAAAAGTAATTACCAGTGAGCGTAAAAGGATAATCACTTCGTCCCGGCTCTGTAAGAACGTAAGCAATAATCGACGCAACGACGATGACGATGGCGTTGCGGGAAACCGAAATCAGCCAGCATCCCGTGTTGAACCAATTTTGCCATCGATTCCTCTCGCCTTCTTTACCCAATTTGACTTGATCGAGAATCTAAATACCATAAAAGATTTTTTTTAAGAATTAAATTTTACCAATTTTATGATTGCCCGTTTTTTATGTTACCCGGAGGAGAAGTAAAATGGCGATGGAAGAGAAACCCAAAACGGCGTCCCATTTTTTGGTCTCACCGATGTGTTCAAACACCGCGATCCACGTATTGAGGAAACCTTCGTCGTCAAATTTCAACCCGAGTAGAGCTTCGATCTGAGTTGTGGCTATGGTAAAAGCGGCGGCGCTAGTGAACCCAGCCACGACTGGAGCCGCGATAAAGTCAATCAAGAACCCTGTAAACAAACAAATCAATCAATAGCTAAGTTATCTTTTTATATGTGAAATTATTACCGAAATTGAGAAGCCCAAAGAGAAGAACGATGCATCCGGTTATGAAAGCTAAGAGTATGGCCGCTTCGGGACCCATTAGCGCCGCCCCGGAATCGTATGTGACGAGAGACATGAGAGCCGTCGGGCCGATAGTGACGACGGGCGTGCTTCCAAATAGAAGATAAACAAAGCAGCCCATGTATGACGCGTACAGACCATACTGAACGCACAAATCGTGATGATAAAAGTGTCAACACGGAACATTTATTTTCCAAATCAACATCCTTGTTTTATAACTATATTTATTTATAGCTATAGCCTTGAATACTATTTAGTTAATACCTGAGGAGGAAGTCCGGCCACGGTTGCGTAAGCTAATCCTTGTGGGATCACTGTGACTCCGACAGTGATGCCGGCCACTAGATCGGCCACGAAATCCTGGAGGGAATATTTTGGCAGCCATTTCAGGATTGGTACGCGCATGTACAGCGTTTTCTTTCGAAAAATGCGCTCTTTCTTCTTTTGCCACCAGGACGCCGGTGGCTTATCATCTTGCCCCTTTTTCAACCGGATAACGGTCACGGAATTCGGTTCTCCCGCAGTCTGACTAGCTTCGTCACTATCGCCTGAGAAATATAGTAAGTAAATTATTTTAGTCTTCAAAATAAAAATAAAAAACGATTGAGACATTTTTGTGTATACTAGAATCGTTGCTTCCTTCCGTTTTCGCCATGAGGGAGAAAAACAATAAGAAAAACGTCTCGTTGAAATTGCAACTTGTGGAACGTCCCAGACGCGCGTATGGACGACTGGCAAGCGAAAGCCAGACTAAATCAGCCAATAAATCTATCTGCCGAAAGCGTAATAAAACGATCAGCGTTATCGGTCGATTAGTTGTGACACTTTTGAAGTTGATCTCAAACAAGAGATTATCTGACTTATATTAGGTTCGGCGCTGATAACATCGCAGAATGCGCCACAATATATATCATAAAACAAGTATAAGTACTTTATTCTAATTATTTTTACTTCCTGCTCATAGACAGTTTCTGACAATAAGAAGATATTATTTGTAAGTTTTGTCACGGGTGGCTTTTGCGGGGGTTTTGCGTTGCTGTGGTCGATCGGCGGTGCAGTTTTGAGGCCCTCTATTTCATACAATTAAGCCTCTACGGCCTCTAGAAAAAAACGTGCACTGTCGTCACACTGAACACACTCCGACGACAGTGCGGTAGTCCCAACAGCAAACTGAACAGAGGTTTCAAACCGACAGCAATTTTGGGGGGTAACATTTATGTAAGGAATATAAAGGTGACGCTTTTAACGTTTTTCGCCGTTTTTCATATAGCTAGTCGTTTACTAAACGTCATTTCCAGGAATCCAGTTCGATTATTTAACGTTGATTATAAGCAACTGTATACGCGACAGCAGTATTTCATGTTATTTTATTGGAAACTGGGCAACTTTCATTGTATTTGCGAACTGATTTTGACTAAATAGATATATCAACAGTATTCCCAGTCCTTGTGATCTGGTGGTCGACATGCTTCTGGACATTTTGATGGGGTTTCATTAGAATTTTCACCAACACCACCGATGAAGTAACTGCCGTTGCGCATTGTGGGAAACGGTAAGACTTTTAGCGGAGACTTCTTTTTGAGTTCATCTCTTTGGCAATGGTAGCTGTCTGAGACATCTGATTATGGTTGAAAGAGAAAAAGGCCGGAATATTAATTTTTAAAAAATTGATTACATTACGTATAATTGATAAACAACGTATATTCACGTACCACATCATACTGGGCTGAAGGCCACACGATTTTATCCAACAAAGTTTGATCTATATATTTTTTCTCATCTTGGCCGGCCAGTATCATAGCTCTCGTCAAACCGGTGATCCCTCATAACGTGAAAGGTGTAATTGGAGCGGAGCCATTCGTCAACAGCGTCGACTTCTCTCTGCAAGATGACACTGTACGAGTCCCTTGAAATGAAAACGTCGACATTGGGATCGAGCATAACCAAAAAGCGGAACATCCTTCCGTTGAGTCCTCGAAGGAGAGCTGGGTGTCAGTGCTGGGATGTTCGCTGTGATATCTGCAACATTGCACAGGTCGAGGTGATTAAACTGGCAATTCAATTCGCACAACTGTTTGGAAACAATATTTTCTGGGTCGTTTTCACTGTGAAAATTGTGATAAATCCGGACGATCCAGCCGGGATACAGTTTCTCCGCCGCAATCAAAATTTTTCTCAACAGCGAGTCGTAGCGATTAATTGACAGTGCCGACACATTTCCTTTACTCCCATTGCCGAACAATGAATACGCGAAAACTTTCTGGTGTGCTCCGCGTGCGGATGAATCCGCACTACACCACCGGAAACCGCCAAGTGGCACTGTTGAAGTTGATTCGTTGGCAAATTTAGTCAACGTTCCATTGCAATTGCATTTCGACGTGACTTTGACATCAGTGCTGTTGGTTTGCTTCACTTTTGACGGCTGAATGTTTTCAACTGAATTTCCGGGTACATTTTGTTGCGATAGTCCTATGAATTGCCGGCAAACAACAAATACAACAGCGAATACAATAAATAGTAAATTTCCAAATAGTAAATTTCGAGCGTTGGACTTGGCCGATTTGATCATGCTTATTGAAATCTAATGTAACTTCTCGAACAGGGTCTGTCATCGAACAGAGCTATAGGTAGCGAGTCCTGTGGAGTCTTGGGGTGACTACGCTTTATAGCGCAGAATCTGCTGGCGTGGCTTGTGCAACTTACATTTGGCACAACCTTCGTCTGTTTTGGGATCGTCTCGATTGTCAGGTAGACAATTACCAAATACGGTTCGTCTGTGGGCCTGAGCTTTGACCCCATCAGCTCTCTTCTCCATCTCATTATCGAGAACTGCCGTCGCTATGTGCGGTTGGTGACACTGTTACAAAGCTTCTGCGATGATTTTAGAAAATTTACATAATAAATATCTTTTAACATCAGTGACTTAACATATTTTTTAGAGTACGTCAAAGTAGGCTGACACTGTATAAATTACATATTGATTTGAATTGATTAATTGCAGTAATATGGTCGAGATTAAAATTGGAGAGAAAGATTTAAAATGAAAAGCGGAGTCTTAGGGTCACTGCTTGCTATATAGTTGCTTCACATATTACACGTTATTAATTTACTGGGTAGAATTAATTGATAATTTTTTATAATGATGCATGCTGTTATAGCTTAGAATTCAAATGATAGCATTTGTTGTCTTTTGGCAAATAAGTTTATTGCTCTCGGAAGGCATTACATGACAATCTGTTTAGGGTTGCTATTTCTCACTGATGTTATGTTTGCTATAGTTGCTTCGTTTAGTATGGCAAGAAATTCCAAGTGATTATTACTGCGGTTGATTAAAAGGCGTGGCTTTATATGTATGAAAAGTAATAAACATAGAGAGTGTACTTGCTACGCACGTTTATAGACGACGTCTGTGGATTCACATATTAGGTGTTTTGACAAAGAAAAGGTTGTGGGTGGAAACTATGTACAAATATTTAAACGTCGTCCAACAAGGATTGAAGTGATGTTATTTAAATAACGCAATCTCATCAGTTTAGGATTTATAGCATTAAGACAAATTTAGTACTTGATTTCGTATCCCTGCACAAAACTCAGAGATGGTTATATTTCACCACATAGACGTTTGATGTCGACATCAATCCGAGGAGGTGGGCGACGTTACTTCAACTTCAACACAATCCTCCGAATTGCTGCTAATACTGGAAGACGATGAAGATGATGACACTTTAGGCGTTATTATTGAAGTTGTCAAGGTAATCTCTGTTGCAAGCGAGATGAACATCAGTATTCGTTAATAAACATTTAGTATTTTAACGATTAAAATATACCTTTGAGTAATAAGTCTAGATCCATTCCGTCGCTGTGGACGTGCAGGTCGCAGCCTATGCCAGACAAAATGGGCAAAATTTCTGGTTTGGTCCTAGTCAAGACGAGTTTGTGGCCGTGTTTCTGCAGGCTCTTGATCATGTTGTCGAATCCCTGTGTATGCATAACATTTAATTCATTGGCCAAAGTTCCTTTTTTTCAAATAATCTTTCACAAGAATTACGTAAGCGGTAGTGAAATCCGCCGCCGAGACGTGGCTCATGTCGATGATGACGATTATGCCGGGATAAAGCGCCGAGGCCTTGCGAACACTCGACATGAAATATTCCATAGCTGTAAACACCAAGCTGCGATCCGGGGCTATGAGCAGATATTCGGTCGTTGGATTCTTTTGGGATGTAAATTATAAGCAAAGAAATTTGATTTTTTTTTCTAAAAATTTAATTTATCATATGAAATAAAAATACCTTGATTTTGTGAATTCTAATCCGTGGTCGAGCCGTGCTGTACAACAGCATGCCCAGATTGACAGCCGTGCCAATCAAAATACCCTGGGAAAGTCCAACGAAGACGCAAAAGACGAATGTGACTCCAAACGGAACCAAATCGATTTCTGAATTATTGCGAATATAAATACATGAATATATTAGCCTCACTAACCAAGTACAGAATTTAAAAAATATTTTTTCATACTCTTTGACTTCCAGACCATTTTCATTAAGCTGATTTCCACCATGAAAATCACGGCGCAGATGATGACAGCCGCCAAGCAGCTTTTCGGAATGAAGAAGAAGTACGGCGTCAAGACCGAAATGGCCAAAAGCACCAAAACGGCTGTATGTGAAAAACATGAGATTTTGGCAATTTAAATCCACAGCTGTATGGACAAAATTTGAATTTACCGGTATAAATTCCATTGAAAGGTGTCCGTACGCCACTGGCGGCGTTGACAGCTGTGCTAGAGAAAGAGCCAGTGATCGGATAAGATGACGCAAACGAGCCCAAGATGTTAGTCGTCCCAATGGCCATCATCTCTTGACTGGCATCAATTCTTTTCCCTTTGGCTGTAGTATTTGTTCAAGTCCAAGAAATTGATTTTTAAAAAGTGAACATTTTTCACAAATTGATTATTATTACCTAAAGATTTGGCGATGGCGATAGATTCGAGAACGGCAACCAAAGGAGCGATGTAAAGAGATGAACCTAGATTTCTGCATATCTCCGTGAACGGGTATGTCTTATCGCCATTCTGGAAGGAGAACGCGGGAAGTTTGAAAGGAGGAAATCCGCTAGGAATGTCACCTAGAATATCCCATAAAAATTCCATTAGAAATTTTGTTTTGAGTAATATTTTCAATTCTTTTTTTTTTCTCACAGCTAACACAGATGAAAGTTAAAGAAAAAAAGCCTCAAATTAAAAATTAATTACCAGTGAGCGTAAAAGGATAATCACTTCGTCCCGGCTCTGTAAGAACGTAAGCAATAATCGACGCAACGACGATGACGATGGCGTTGCGGGAAACCGAAATCAGCCAGCATCCCGTGTTGAACCAATTTTGCCATCGATTCCTCTCTCCTTCTTTACCCAATTTGACTTGATCGAGAATCTAAATACCATAAAAGATTTTTTTTAAGAATTAAATTTTACCAATTTTATGATTGCCCGTTTTTTATGTTACCCGGAGGAGAAGTAAAATGGCGATGGAAGAGAAACCCAAAACGGCGTCCCATTTTTTGGTCTCACCGATGTGTTCAAACACCGCGATCCACGTATTGAGGAAACCTTCGTCGTCAAATTTCAACCCGAGTAGAGCTTCGATCTGAGTTGTGGCTATGGTAAAAGCGGCGGCGCTAGTGAACCCAGCCACGACTGGAGCCGCGATAAAGTCAATCAAGAACCCTGTAAACAAACAAATCAATCAATAGCTAAGTTATCTTTTTATATGTAAAATTATTACCGAAATTGAGAAGCCCAAAGAGAAGAACGATGCATCCGGTTATGAAAGCTAAGAGAATGGCCGCTTCGGGACCCATTAGCGCCGCCCCGGAATCGTATGTGACGAGAGACATGAGAGCCGTCGGGCCGATAGTGACGACGGGCGTGCTTCCCAATAGAAGATAAACAAAGCAGCCCATGTATGACCCGTACAGACCATACTAAATAAACAAATCGTGATGATAAAGGTGTCAACACGGAACATTTTTTTTTTTCAAATCAACATCCTAGTTCTACAACTACAATTTACAGCTATAGCCTTGAATACTTAACAAGTATACTCAAATATACCTGTCAGTATTAATTCATATTTTAAAATTAATAAAGAAAATGTCCAGTATAATAATATACCTGAGGAGGAAGTCCGGCCACGGTTGCGTAAGCTAGTGCTTTGGGAATCACTGTGACACCGACAGTGATGCCGGCCACTAGATCGGCCACGAAATCCTGCAGGGAATATTTTGGCAGCCATTTCAGGATTGGTACGCGCATGTACAGCGTTTTCTTTCGAAAAATGCGCTCTTTCTTCTTTTGCCACCAGGACGCCGGTGGCTTATCATCTTGCCCCTTTTTCAACCGGATAACGGTCACGGAATTCGGTTCTCCCGCAGTCTGACTAGCTTCGTCACTATCGCCTGAGAAATATAGTAAGTAAATTATTTTAGTCTTCAAAATAAAAATAAAAAACGATTGAGACATTTTTGTGTATACTAGAATCGTTGCTTCCTTCCGTTTTCGCCATGGGGGAGAAAAACAATAAGAAAAACGTCTCGTTGAAATTGCAACTTGTGGAACGTCCCAGACGCGCGTATGGATGACTGGCAAGCAAAAGCCAGACTAAATCAGCTAATAAATCTATCTGTCGAAAGCGGAATAAAACGATCAGCGTTTCGAGTTACCGACCGATTCATGGGACACTTTTGAAGTTGATCTTATCCAAAAGTTCCGACTTAGCTTATTATTCGGCGTTGATAACAACATCCACCAATATGTCATAAAACAAGTCTAAGCACTTTATTCTAATTGAATTTAGTTCCTGCTCATCACCACTGATTACGACAAATAATTTATTACACTTATTACAATAAAATCAGATACATTTTTGGTCACGGCCGGGTCACGGGCGGCTTTTGCGGGGGTTTTACGTTGCTGTGGCCAATCGGCGGTGCAGTTTTGAGGAGCTTTTCAAACTGACAGAAATTTTTTGGGGGGTTATGCTTATATAAGGAATATAAAGGTGACGCTTTTACCGTTTTCGTCAGGTCTCCTATAGTCGTTTACTTAACGTTATTTCCAGGAATACACTTCGATTATTTAACGTTGATTATTATATAAGCAATTCTGCACCGCTGTACGCGACAGCAGCATTTCATTTTACAGTATTTTGTTGATGGAAAATGGGCAACTTTCATTGTATTTTCGAACAGATTTTGACTTAATAGATATCAACATATCAACAGTATTCCCAGTCCTTGTGATCTGTTGGTCGACATGTTTCTGGACATTTTGATGGGATTTCATTAGAATTTTCACCAACACCACCGACGAAGTAACTGCCATTGCGCATTGTGGGGAACGGTAAAACTTTTAGCGGAGATTTCTTGTTCAGTTCA
This sequence comes from Daphnia pulicaria, assembly GCF_021234035.1. Lineage (NCBI taxonomy): Eukaryota > Metazoa > Arthropoda > Branchiopoda > Diplostraca > Daphniidae > Daphnia > Daphnia pulicaria. Next base: position 28,121,556 of record NC_060913.1, read on the forward strand.
TTTCTTTCGCAATGGTAGCTGTCATGAGCCATCTGATGATGGTTGAAAGAGAAAAAGGCCGGAATATTAATTTTTAAAAAATTGATTATATTACGTATAATTGATAAACAACGTAACGTACCACATCATACTGGGCTGAAGGCCATACGATCTTATCCAACAACGTTTGGTCTGTACTTTTTTGCTGATCTTGGCCGGCCAGTATCATGGCTCTTGTCAAACCTTCAATGAGATCTCTGCGTTGGTGAAGTTTAACTCCCCACATTCCTACACATGTATGCAAGGAATGGGGACAAATAATTTTTTTTTTTTTATTTAAAAATAGAATTATTCGTGCTAATTTCAGGAAATTGCAAATTCGCACCTGCCAAAATAATTGCCGTGTGATTCTTGTGATCCCTCATCAGATGAAAGGTGTAGTTGGAGCGTAGCCATTCGTCAACAGCGTCGACTTCTATCCGCAAGATGACACTGTCTGTGTCCCTTGAAATGAAAACGTCGACATTGGGATCGAGCATAACCAAAAAGCGGAACATCCTTCCGTTGAGTCCTCGAAGGAGAGCTGGATCGATGGGTGTCAGTGATGTGATGTTCGCTGTGATATCTGTAACACTGCACAGGTCGAGGTGATTGAACTGGCAATTCAATTCGCACAACTGTTTGGAAAAAAAAATTGTCTGGGTCGTTTTCACTGTGAAAATTGTGATAAATCCGGACGATCCAGCCGGGATACAGTTTCTCCGCCGCAATCAAAATTTTTCTCAACAGCGAGTCGTAGCGATTAGACACAGCCGACACATTTTCTTTAGTCCCGGTACCGAACAATGAATACGCGATGACTTTCTAGTGTGCTCCGCGAGCAGATGATTCCGCACTGCACCACCGAAAACCGCCAGGTGGCACTGTCGAATTTGATTCGTTGGCAAATTTTGTTTGCGTTCGATTGCAATTGCATTTAAACGTGACTTTGACATTGCTGCTGGTTTGCTTCACTTTTGACGGCTGAATGTTTTTCGATAGTCCTATGAATTGCCAGCAAACGACAAATACAACAACGAATACAATAAAACCAAATAGTAAATTTCGAGCGTTGCACTTGATCGGTTTGATCATCGTTATTGAGATTTATATACCTTGGTGAGCAAGCCTGTCATCGCAACTGCTTTAAGACGAGATAATAAAATTTGTTGGGTATACGAAAAACCACCTTAGGTCTATCTGTGTAGCGTTCATCTGATAAGATAAAAGACGAAAAAGTAAATTCATTATTTCTTATCAGGATTTCAAAATCGCGCACCATATTATCAGTTGTGTTTCACTTTCGGACTTCACGACGGACAAAAATATAAGTAGATGAATAATATAGTGCACAGTGTTGGTTATGTTTTAACAAAACCTTATTACGCAATGGACTAAATTGTTTCTTTTTTTTTTATTAGTTTAACGGCATATCGACCTAGGTGAAGGAGTCTTGGGGTGACTGCTTGCTATAGTTGCATCACATATTACACGTTATTAATTTACTGGGTAGAATTAAGTGATAATGTTTACAATGATGACACTGTTATAGCTTAGAATTCAACTGATGTAGCATTTGTTGTCTTTTGGCAAATAAGTTTATTACTCTCGGAAGTCATTACAATCTGTTTAGGCTTGTTATTTCTCACTGATGTTATGTTTGCTAGGGTTTCTTCGTTTAGTATGGCAAGTAATTCCAAGTGATTACTACTGCGGTTGATTAAAAGGCGTGGCTTTATGTATGAAAGGTAATAAACATAGATAGTGTACTTGCCACGCAAGTTTATAGACGACGTCTGTGGATGTAGCGGATGTGCCTAAAAGAAAAAGGAATTGGGAGTCTCCGGCCTCTGTTATAAATTACCTGCCTCTGTCTTTAGCCCCAGTCCTTGGAATAGTTGCCAATGGGTATGATGTGCTTCTGGGTGGATTTGATAAAATTCGGAGATTTCACTTACCATAAGAAAAGTTCATGGCGTTCACAATCCTAATGTATGTGAAAGGGAAAAAGGTATGTGAATGTGAATGTGAATGCCGATATTATTTAAGGGGGAAATTTAAATGTTGGCCGTTGCAAAGGTCATTTAAAAGAAGTTGAGTGGCTTGCGACAGGGCCGAGTACCCTGGGTGCCTGCAATCATTGCAGTTAATATAGGAATAATCTGGATCTGTGACCAGGTACACTCCAAGTTGCAGGCGCTGTTGAAAGACAACACATCCGCGAATGTATTCCTCAACTAATGAATTACTTGAATCCCACAAGATTCGCATTTCTGGATAATTCCTATAAAGAAATCAAATTTTTAATTTAATCTATAGGTTTCTATGCGACAATATGATTTACTCACTGAAGTTCAGACCGAACGGCTTCATTGTAGTGATCGATCTTTTCCGAAAAAACCTCCGTGTTCATAGCGCCAATGTTACCATACTTTTCTACGACTGGGTATTGGTTGAGCCAGATAACTTTGCTGACATTCGCCAACTGGTCGAGGAACGGAGCGAGTCGCTTCAGTTGTTCCCGATAAACTTTATGGTCGTCTTCTTTCGGCGTTGAAAACATATGCCACATGGCAATACCTGTGTATGAGAAATTGATTAAAAAAAACTGCTGTTAATGTTAAATCCGGTTATAATTTATATGATTGCCGGCATCATTAACGATATACTGTACGATCATCAAAATTAGTGTGACAGTCATTCAGATAGAGCTCACGACTACGCCGGACTACCCCATTCTTAAATTTCACCTAGAATAATCAAGTCTGGTCGATCAGTTTGACTATAAGTTGCCCACTGACGTATCGTATCGATAACACTGTCATTAATTAGAGGTCGCCATTGAAAGGATAAGCGTAGTCTCATTATATCGCTAGTAACTTCCATATCACCGTGATAAACAAATGGGAGTGGGCTTGGTTCTGATTTCCGGTCGTAGTCTGGAATCAACTAATTAATATAAATAATTTAAAGATTGCACAATAATTAAGTAGGATTAAACCATGAACTTATTTTTTTTTTAATATTACCTATCCACAACCGGATATGTTACCGTATACTGTATATTACCTTGAGCAAGTTAAAAAATTGTTGTCGAATTCTGGAATCGCCTATGAATGCAAAATGCAAATTTTTATTGGGTCTTTTGATGAAATTCAGATTATTAGAAGGATTCCGGTCTAAGTAGTATCGCTCATTATTTTCATTAAGCACATCATTAAAACAGCCAACTACTTGATTAAAAGTGTAACGCATCAGGTGGCAAGATCCCAATTTGGATATCATTCGACTGTTGTCGTACGATCCATCAGCTTCTTTTGCGTAGTGGTGATCCCGTTGGTCTAGTAAATTCCCCGAGCACATCACCGGAGCCGGAGACTCTTTTCCCATTTTCGAAATACGCTGATTTCGGGTACAAATGCACACGATAATCACGACCAGAATCCACTTGAACACACCCGATATTAATGCATTGCTCTTATAAGAAGTTCTAATGAAATCCTTCTGATTGAAATAATCGAAATAATAGCACAGCAAGTTGGGCATAGTGAATAGTGTACGAGCTTCGCCACCACTGTATCACGTTTATCTTCTAGGTTACACTTATAAATAAAAAAAAAAACAATTAGGCACTATTATACGTCACCTATAACTGATCAGCTGTTATTTTGATTGCTCGCCGTCTGACTGTGAGTATATTATTGTAGAACGTTGTTTGCCCCGTGAAAAAAATGTCTCAGGTATAAATTGTTTCCCAAGTGGCGCACTCTTGTGAAACTACACGCAACTTTTTTTACTGGTTGTCGTTGTAACAGTTAGGACGAAAGTTGTCGACCAGCAAGTTATACGTGCATGTCACATACTTTGTTCAGTCATTACTGACATTCTTATCAGTACCGGGATTACCAGAATTATAATTGCACATCCCTTATACCTTCGACAGGTGATGAATTCGGCTTAGATATTTTAGTATTTATAATGTTACCGGTCTATGTTATTGGGAAGTGGAACTATGTATATTTTCAAACAGATTTTTACCGAACAAAAATTCAACAGTATTCCCAATCCTTGTGATCTGGTGGTCGACATGCTTCTGGACATTTTGGGGGGATTGGACTGTCTATTGCATTTTCACCAACATCACCGACGAAGTAACTGCCACTGCGTATTGTGGGGAACGGGAAAACTTTTAGAGGCGACTTCTTGTTCAGTTCGTCTCTTTGACAATGGTAGCTGTCATGAGCCATCTAATTGGTTATAAGTGCGTTTGGTCTGTATATTTTTCCTCATCTTGGCCGGCCATTATCATAGCTCTCGTCAAACCCTCAACGAGTTCTCGATGTTGGTGAAGTTTAACTCCCCACATTCCTGTACGTGCAAACGGATGGAGGCAAATTATTATTATTATTATTTTCAATTTCAAATATAGGATTATTCGTACTTTCTTTTAGACACCACCGGATAGGGATAGACTATATGAAAGCAAACTCGCACCTGCCAATATAGCTGCAAAGTGGAATGGGTGATCCCTCATAACGTGTAACGTGAAAGGTGTAATTGGAGCGGAGCCATTCGTCAACAGCGTCGACTTCTCTCCGCAAGATGACACTGTCTGAGTCCCTTGAAATGAAAACGTCGACATTGGGATCGAGCATAACCAAAAAGCGGAACATCCTTCCGTTGAGTCCTCGAAGGAGAGCTGGATCGATGGGTGTCAGTGCTGGGATGTTCGCTGTGATATCTGTAATATTGCACAGGTCGAGGTGATTGAACTGGCAATTCAATTCGCACAACTCTTTGGAAAAAAAATTGTCTGGGTCGTTTTCACTGTGAAAATTGTGATAAATCCGGACGATCCAGCCGGGATATAGTTTCTCCACCGCAATCAAAATTTTTCGTAACAGTGTGTCATAACGTTTAGACACTGGCAAATTTTCATAATTCTCAGTAGCGAATAATGAATATGTGATGACTTTCTGGTGTGCTCCGCGTGTGGATGAATTCGCACTGCACCACGGGAAACCGCCAGGTCGATTTTCCGTCGAATTGTTGTCTGAATTGTTGTTGGGAACTTGTTTTAACGTCCGATTGCAGCTGCATTTAAATATCAGTTTGTCACTGCTGTTATTTGTTTTTGGCGGGGTTTTTGGCTGTTTAATTAATTGCCAGTAACTAATAAACACAACAGCGAATAGGCCTACAGCAGTCACACCAAACAGTAAATTTTTGCAGTTGACCGGTTTGATCATCGCTATTGAAATCGATACCTTGTCGAACATTTCTCGCACGGCAGCTAAATGTGTATTTATGTGATGAAACGAGATGAAAGTGGCAAGAAAGACTATCTAGTATGTGCAGCACTCGGCATCAGATAAGGAAAACAAACGAAAACGTCGATTACCTTTCCGTATGGTCCAATCGTTATTGGTTATTCCTTATCAGGATTTTAAAATATAATCATGATATCCTACTATATGATGTAGGTTGTGATTCACTTTTGGGCTATATATGTATGTCTCACAAAAAAAAAAAAAAAAAAAGATTAGTGTGTAATTTAATTGGAAATGTCGGGAAATGTCTGTTCCACTTTCGCGACTTTCAAGGGCAGCAACGATGAATTGTTTATCGCTTTACAGCAGGCTGCCACCTCTCTTTTAGAAAATAATGCTCCGTTTCTTATGTAGGTTTCGGTACGCTGTCTCTGTCGTAGTCCTGAGGCCACCTTACATCAACCAGCAGAAATCCGGCATAAATTGTCTCCGCCGAGGTCTCCGTATAGACGGTATGGAAACTTAGCAAACTAATGATCGAATTTATCATTAATCTTGTGCCCCACATAGTATAAACAAATCTTTCTGGAAACAAATTAATATTGCAAATCTGAAAATCTCGTTCTTTCTAAAACCCAAATTTTTCTATGGAAATGCACATATTCTTACTAGAAAGATCATGTAAAACACGGTAAATGCTCCATCGCCAAAGACTAAGACATACAAAAAAATATCAAGGAGACACTTCAAAACATTCAGGATAAATTTATAAAATGTTTGCAGTTTTATAAGGCAGTTGTGGCCGAGTGGTTAAGGCGATTGACTAGAAATCAATTCCTCTCTGAGGGCGTAGGTTCGAATCCTACCAACTGCGAAACTTTTTAATTTTCGAATCTATTTTTAAGAAAGAAGATAGTTTAATCTATGACTTTATATTAAATATGTGTTCAAATACAACTGTCATTGGAGTGGCGTACAAGGCTAAAAACCATTGTGAAAATATCCTTTAACCTGAAGACCCGTTGGCTGAATAGGCTGCATCTCCTTGAGGAAAACACACTGCAGCCTGGCACAAGTGAAATCAGTGATTACTTGTATGTTTGCTCATCGAAAGGTGTGTGGCGTTCGACATTCTAGCAGGATTCTAGTTTTGAACTTTCATATTCTTTTATTTGGAATTTGTTAGTCTAAAATCCTGCTCAGTACATATAATCGTATATCTAATGACTCATAGGCGATGTATGGGCATACATACGCATATGCATTTTGGGTTTTGTGTATAGGCCTAGTTCTCAAGCGGTTCAAACTGGACTGTGAGGCCTTTAAATGCTAAATAGAAAACAGGTCAATCGTTGGACATTCTATTTTTAAAATCTATAACCTCGAACTCTCGGCGAGACAATAGCCTTTATAGCCCAACAAAACAAAAAGGTGAAAGCTCAACTTCATTTTTGAACGAGGTCAGTTTTTTTCCCCTGGATTATTGAACTTTTTTCCTACCCCAATGGAAATAGAAAGAAAAGTTTTCCGTGTTTTTTGCTGGGTGGTGATGCGCCTGCTGCTGGACCGCGGAGTATAGGGTATAAAAAGAGCTGCAGATTTCTTGGAATATCACACTTCACCTTTACAAGTCCTTCAGTCAACACTCAAGTTCACTCCTCAATTTAAGATGAATACCTTCAAAACTGTAAGTTATACAAACTCCTTATTGTAGCCTAATCGAATTTAAAATAGAATCGTATTGAATTGTTTCTAACTAATATATATGACTTTCTGGCAGGTCGTTATGATTTGTGCCATGTTGAGCGCTAGCTGCTCCGGCCAGTACCTCTCCCAGCAGTAAGTTGAACTACATTCTAAGTAGATTTTTAATGTGAGATTAAAATTTGACACTGATTGTCTGATGGATTTTGTTTTTGATATGATTAGCAACCAGGGAAACCCTGGACTCGGTGGAATGATGAGCGCTCCCCCGGCCTATGCCGGTCAAAGCCAACAATTGCAAGGTCCATCGCCCAGCAGCCGCCCGTCATTCGCTCCGGTTGATCAATCCAGCAGCCAGCAGCAACAAGCCAGCCCAGCAGCATCGGCCAGCTCTGCTTTCATCAGCGGAGTCGCCGCACCGGCCACCACCCAGCAGATCTGCACTTGCATCACCGTTAACCCAACAGCCTCAGTAGCAGCTTCATCAGCCCAGCAGCAATCAGCCCAGCAATCCGCTTCGGCACCTTTGACCGACTCCTTCGCTCCTGCCGCCCAGCAACAGCAGACCTTCTCTGCTCCCCAACAACAACAATCCTTCGCTGCTCCCCAACAGACCTTCGCTGCTCCTGCCCAGCAACAGCAGGCGTACGCTCCGGCTCAATCCGGTCCAGCTCAGAGCGGCAACGGACGTTATTAAATCATACCGACATATACCTCTACTGCTGGTGTGTGAATAAATACCTGACGGTCATCTTCTATAATTGACTGAAAACTCATCTGACAAAATAAAATTCAATTCATAAATCTCAGAAATCTGGCGCGCGTTTCTTTTATTATTTCGATTGGGTTGACGACGCAATTTAAAATGCGCGCTAGATCTCTGTAATAGACGCCCTTGAAATGGTTATACACACCACATTGTCGGTTCACACGACGAGATTACGTCCATTATATTTCTCCCGCCTGCACGACCATCTTCCCGGGACACAGCAGCAGTGCATCCCATCAATTCGCCTTATTCCGTAAAAAGAAAAAGTCCGGGCCATTCAAAATGTCTCAAATCAATTCCGGGATTTCATTTCACAGAGTGTTTATATGCCACAAATGCTGTTCTCACCCCCGCACCTAACACCCGCATCATTAGAAATAGGCCTACCGCTTATATTATTGTTCCTTACGTAAAATAACAATCCTTTTCATATATATTTCTCCGTCTGTTTGATGTTTTACAAGAGACTCGGGACCCTGAAACACGGGTGCGCTTGCGTGTGGCGCGCCCGCGGGACACCGTATATTTCTTCCTGGAAAAAGATATATAATACAGCGACAAAACAGTCAAAAGACCAGGGCGACGACATAACCAGTTAACCACCACCGCGTCAAATGTTTTTGTGAATAACCGATCCGACAGCGGACCAGAAAGACATCTCACCACCGCCCACAACTCGGCCGCGATAGTTCTAAATGATTTAATTGCAATTGGTAGTCGGTATGTCGGTAACAACATCGAGTAATGCCGGAAAGCTACAACACTCATCCGTGGGTTAATTGTAATCAGAATAAACCCGGAATAAACTCCGCTGGCCCTCCCCTATGTCGCTTATCGAGTGCTATCGACAGACAAGATGCGAAGGTGAAAAAAATCTCGAAAAAATTACATTCTTTTCATTATATTCGTTACGGTCTTTAGGATATGAAAACATTTAGGATGGATTAATTATTTTTTGCGTGTTTTATACTCAACTTCTCTGATGCCACTTCTAGATATTTTCGGATATTTTATTATTTTTACCTTACCTTTGCGTCCATTTACAAATTTATTTTATTATGCCCAACTAATATAAGTTTTTCGCTATAGCCAAAATGAACAAGAAAGGGGAAAAGTATAATTGTGTTTGAACTAAGATGTAACCAACTATTGTCCTCTTCTCATATTAATTTAAACACTCATTTGCAGAGTTTGTTGGATGAAAAATATTCCAAACGTTGATAAATTGGATTCTCCAGTTCAAGAATGAATATTTTTCTGAGAGCGTGGCTATAGGCCACATCAATTTGAGAAACACTAAGACGAAATTTGATTCAGGTGTTCACAGGTAATGGTACGCTTGAGCGAAACAGTTTTATATCAGCAGATGTGGCCGAGTGGTTAAGGCGATTGACTCGAAATCAATTCCTCTCTGAGGGCGTAGGTTCGAATCCTACCATCTGCGAAAATTTTTTGTTTTTGCGAATTGTTGAATCTAAAAAAAACTTGGAGAACAGTTTTTTACAAAAGGTCAGGGTTACTCTAGAATGTTTTCTTACGCAAATTAGCAACGCGAATTGTAGGATACACAGGTTTGTAACAAAATGTTCCTCAATCGAAATATGTTGCATTTGGAAATTTTACGCAAAATCATTTAAAATTTTCACGGCAGTTGTGGCCGAGTGGTTAAGGCGATTGACTAGAAATCAATTCCTCTCTGAGGGCGTAGGTTCGAATCCTACCAACTGCGAATCATTTTGTTTTTGCAATGCACACAAAACCCGAGGCATAACTGACAGTTCCCGTGTACAAAATATTCTGTATTATAAATAACAGCTAATAGTATGCTGACTTCTGCTAACTGGTTCATAAAATTCCGTAAAATTCCTTTCTAAAGTTAAATGTTTATCAAATGAAAGCATTTAACAATTGTTCGGTGTGTCCTGCTCTGTGTGTATACTATTCAGTTAATTACTTATACATTAAAATTATGCCCTTTTTCAAGTTGAACTATTAAGCGATTTCGTCACTTCCTCAGGTTAATATATTTTGCAAGTATCATCATCCGCAACTTTTCCTCCTTCACACCGAAGACCGAAGTTTGAATGTTTTGATTTTTTATTTTGTTTGTTTGTTTGTTGGATTTTTTTGCCGATGAATTTTGAAAACCCGGAGCCTCATGACACGGGCAGTTGTGGCCGAGTGGTTAAGGCGATTGACTAGAAATCAATTCCTCTCTGAGGGCGTAGGTTCGAATCCTACCAACTGCGAATTATTTTATTTTTGCAATGCATGCAAAACCCGAGGCAAAACTGACAGTTATGCACTGTTTCAAGTTGAACTATTAAGCGATTTCGTCGCTTCCTCAGGCTGATATATTTTGCATCAAGTATCACCATCAACAACTTTTCCTACTTCACACCGAAGTTTGCATGTTTGTTTTGTTTGTTTTTTCTTGCTGAAAATTTGAGAAATCCGGAGCTCTGCCTACATACAAGGAGATGTAGCCGAGTGGTTAAGGCGATTGACTCGAAATCAATTCCTCTCTGAGGGCGTAGGTTCGAATCCTACCATCTGCGCGTTTTTTTTGCGTATTTGGAAGAAATTACTAGTCTTATTAAAGTCATTATGGCCTGAGAATTCACAGTTTACTAACGAATGAATTAAAATTGCGCGTGTTTTATATTAACGATCCTATAGTTTGGAGCTATGAGAGGATTTATTTAAAGTTCCAGAAGTCCAATTTTGTCCAGCACAGCAGATGTGTCAATTAGAAGGTTAAGGAATATATTCAAAGGAACTCGATATCAAAAGTAAGAAGTAAAGAGAACCAGAAAAACACCTACCAAAAATTCGTTTTGGTTCATTCATCTTTTGTAGAAAGAGTGGAAATCAAATATACTACGTTTGGTTTGAATGTAAATTCATGTGACATTTAAGAACGGATGAGTCGGTCAAGGTAGAGATAGCTCAGAATTCCGGAAGACTTTTTCTCGCTTCCAGGTTCAGCACAAACTGGAGTCGGGATGGTCTCCTTGCAGCTTTTATCTCTCAAAACGTAGGACTGGGCTAAATCGGTGGCGTTCCTCATGATGCAACCCGACGGGCCAACCAGTTCGTTGGAGAACTGCCCATTGTAATCTCCGCATAGACCGCACAACTGAGACCGGTGGATAGACGGAATCATGGTGACGATATCATCGCCGGTGTAGCGTAAACTCAGCTTGAGAACAGGAACCTGGACAAAATAGCGGGCTCCAATCCTGTTGACGATGGCGTATTGCGTAATGTTATCCTTGTCGCTCAAGACGAAGGGCTTGTTAGTCTCGATCTTGACTATCTTATCGTTGGCTTTCAGCTCAACGCTACTGTCGGTCATCGGGTTGAATTCGAGCGTGTGCCCTCCGACGTGAACCCTGGCAGCCATCGGCAACGAAGTGTTGGTTTTCCTAGCAAAGATAGCGTAGCGCGGAGTGGGGGAACAGTCAGCTGATATGAGCGTGTAGCATTTCGGAAGGTCATAGTTCATGTTGGTTTTATCAAAAGTCACCACCGCTTTGGGCGCCACGTCACAAACGCCCACCCAGCCGGCCTCGATGGCCGTCAGATGGGACATGTCCAGCCGGGCGTTGCGCAATTTCACGCGCGTACTCTTGAGGAGGTCGATATTCTCGTACTGACTGTGAGCTTGATCTGTTTTGACAAGAAGATTGATGTCGTCTTCTCCGACGTCCACCTTCAGCTCGATGTGCCCAGTCCCGGCGACGTTTTTGGTCGGAGTCAACGGACTATTGGTGCTCAAATAAGGCAGCAGAACGGGCCTGAGCAGAGTGTTGATTCGATCGAGAGCCGTCTGACCACCGGGTGACATGTTTTCATACTTGATGTCGAATTTGTAACTGCGCGGAGTGGCGTAATGAAGGACGGCGTCGTAACAAGCCTGTGGAGTATATAGAAAATGTTTTGTCAAATTATTTCATCATAGAATCAAAAAATAATACGCACCCGAGTCATGGGACCTGCAATGCCAGTGCGTCCAGCGTCATTGCGGTCCAGATCGCAGCGATCGTAAGGGTACGAATTGCGGATGGTGGCGGCCTCTTGCTGAGATTCCGTAATGTTTCCGACGACTTTAACCGTCATCGTAGAAATACCTTTGGCATTGGCTTTGGGGCACTCGTTGGCAGGAGCGTCACCCCAGACCATAGTGACATCACGATGGACGGAGGGCTGGACGATGGACGGGGTCTCGAAAATATCTTGCGGTAGAGCGGACCAAATTGTTTTCACGTTGACGCAAAGAGCTCGGCTGGGAACGCCCAGCGTAGGATTAGCTAATCGGGCGATCTTGACAGTTACCGACGACCGAATATTAAACGGCTCCTTCTCGACGTTGATTTCGACGTTCCATTTGCGTTCGGGAGTGCCGAGTAGAGTGACGGAGCCTTTGACGTTGTTGTACGTCACTCCGGGTGGCGCTCTCCTCCAAGGAGGTGGGTTCGAATCCGCTTTCAATCTGATTTCAATCGCTTCGGCCGGATTGATTCGAGTCCGGTGCAGAACCGTTTTCATGGAGCAAGTACCGGTGGGTGGGTAGTGGTAGAAGTAGTTGCGCATCTGCATCAATCCCATGACCAAGAAACCCGGAGCGCTGCCGTGTGAATTGATCTCGGAAGGTTTGAACGACTCGTACACCAGTTTGGCGATGGAAGCCTTGCCCGTGTAAGTTTCGCAGTCGCTAACCTCGACATGCGATTCCAATCCCAGTCGAGAGTTGATGCTTTCACGGACCACTAAACCTGCACGTAAAAATGTTCCAAAACGAATTTTATTTCTCTACTTTCTGTCAGCTGATTTCTCTGTACCTTTGCGGAATTTCTCGCCTCGAGTAACCAAAGCACTGGGTTCACATTCAGGGCAGCTGTCTTTAAGGTAAGAAAGGCCTTTAGAGTCAGCATCTCGACTGGACACGACGGCCGAGGTTTTACTGGTAAACAGTAAAGACAACGGCTTCTCTTCTGTTGGCGTGCTCATTTTGATTTCGATCTGGGTGTCGGCCGGAGAAAAAGAAACCTGGACGTTGTCCGGCCAATGGAAGCGCGACCCGCGCGTCTTGACTATTCCTTGACTGACGCCCAGTGGATTGTAGACGGCTAGATAAGTGGTCACCTATTGAATACATTATCGCAGTGTTAATAAAATCCCAAAATTTAGATCGACAATTGTTTTTATACCTGGAAATTCATGCCGAGATCGATCTGAATGGAGCGACCAATCTTGTTGGCTGTATTGACGTTTCCGTAGGATAACTGGTGGCGGGCGAAAGCAGGAGTGGATAGACCAACGCCGAGGGCTAAACCGATATCGTTGGGCCTCCAACTGAATTGATTTCCACCCAGCATGACCATGCTGCGAGTCAGCTTGACGCCGCGAGAGAGCAACTCTTTCATGGCTTTGCCTTCCATCAGAGCCCCGAGTTCATCTCCACCGATATGATGGTACATCAAATCGTAGCCTTGTGATCGCAAAACGATTTCCACCTTGAATTGAGATTTCTGGCGAGGAGCAATTTTCAACGTTTTCTGCAACAGATCCTTAAGGGTATCTAACTTAAAGTCCTTGGGATCCAGCTTGCGGAAGAGACGGAGATAAGCATCGTCAACACCTGCGAGAAATTTAACCAAAATTTTTAAAAACTATTAATCACAAAAAATGAAATGAATGGTGCTGGGATTGTTTTACATACCTTCGAAGCGAAGCATCATCTCCAAGGGAATGTGTCGATATTTAGAAATGTGATAGTTGGCTCGAGCGGAGATGATAAGGGGTGCGCGGGATTCTTCGCCGTATACTGTGGCCAACTGAACACCGCCTCCGAAGCCATATTTCCCATCTTGAAAGTCAAAGACGCGATTACTGGACCGGAAAAAGTCAGTTTTCAAATGGTCGACACGACGCATCAGCAGCTGCAGATCCGACGAGGTGGACTGGAGGCAAGGATTCTTAGTATCGGCATAGTTCTAATAGGTAAAAAGAATAATAATTAATGATAGTTTCAAACCAAAATTTCGATTTTATATCAGCTTACGCGTCCGGTGGTCAAGATGAAGTTGAGTACTTCTTGATTATTTTCATTGAGAGCCACGCCAATCAGCTCTTGCAGCTCGAGGGCGGTAGGTTTGGAGCGGAATAGAGTGGAGATGGCGGCCATTCGGATCTCGGTGGCTTCCGTCGTGTTGTGAATGATGGGCATGATGACAGACAGGAACTTGTCGCGATTGGAAACAGCCACAAACTGCAGGGCGAAAATGACGTAAGGACGGACCGCTTGCGGAACGGTTTTGACGTACGGAACGAGACGCTCGATGGCGGACGGAAAATTGGTGTTGCGCAAGGCCATGATCGACACCACCATTTCGTGGTGGGTCTTTGCCGATTTGAAGGCATCGTAAACCATTCGACTGTACTTGTTGATAGTGTCGTTCTTGCACGGCCTTAATTTGCTCTCGCAGGTAACTCCAACAAGGTGACCGAACGCGATTGCGATGGCAGACTTCAATTCCCTGTTAAGATTATTGACAAACGTTACTACATGAAAACAGGAAAAATAATAAACTGATTAAAATATTCCATTTGTACTTTGTCTTGATGCTGGAACTGCCTTTCAACAGATCTTCCCAGGATGCCAGCAGCTTTTCAGATGGCAGGCGCAGGTAATAAGGGATGAAAGCCACCATGCGCTGAGCTTCCACGTCGGAGAGCTTACCACTTAAAACCAACTCCTTTACCATCAGAGCAGCTGGGTTTGTACCGGTTAACGGAAGGATCTCAGTGAACAAGTTCCTTATTTCAACAGATAAAATTTCGCGATCATCAAGGACCCTTTTTCGTGTTTCTGTTTCTACTCACTTGAGTTCCTCGTCTTTTTCAACACTTTTCCAAACAGCTTGCAAGCTTTCCAAGCTCATGGCGGTTATCAATTGAATGGCGTTCGAGGTGGCAGGATCTATCAGTGCTTCCTCATTAAGAGGCGACCAACCGATCACTTCTTTCAGCTTAGTCAATACGGGAACAGCCTGTTATTAACAAACATATCAGCAAATTATTTTCTTTTACTATAAAAAAAATTATAAATCTCATCACTTTGATACGAAGGGTTTGTTGCGATTGAGGCTCTTCTGGGTGCAAGTAATCTTCTTCGCGGGACAAGTTGATTTCATCGGCCGTCGGAATCGGACGCTTGAAGGTGTAACGAAGACTCGCGTGGTGCTTGGTCAGGCCGGATGCAGGGATGGGCTTAGTAATGGGGCCCGATGATTTTAGTTCCATTGTAGTGCTGCGTTACAGAGTAGTATATCGATGAATAACTCTCACAGATTTAACCGAAAAATAGGATATTAGGCTATATTTCATACTTGGCTCGATTGTAGAGGGGAGATCCTGCCGGTGGGTACCATTGGAGAACTTGATATCCAAACGACGAAATGTGGGTCACCTTCAAAGTTTTGCCCAATTCCCGGCTGAGTTTATAATAAACTTGAGTTGTTGATTGAAGCTCGTCTTCTTGTTTGCCGGTGCAGGTGGTGGTCCCGAAGGTGTTGAAACCCACACGAGGAACATTAGTGCAGTCGTTCTGATTGCGCTGTTTGAAAAGCAAATAGCGACCTTTTCCATCGTTGCTGAAAGTGTAGCTCGTAGTGCAAGCACCGTTAATAGTGTCCTGTCGAAAACAAATCAAAGTTAATAATAAACAATCAAGAAGAGTAATATAAAAATAAGGGTCAGTCTTTTTACCTCAACCGTACGCATGAACGGGGTTTCCCCTTTGCTGATATCTCCGGCAGAGGCATCCATCTGCAGTTTGGATGCCAGGGCCTTCTTTATGTTGACTGACCATTCAACATCCGACGATTCAACATAGAATCCGGTAATCTAATTAAGAAAAAAAAAAAATTTTTTTGATGCGCGTTAAATTTTATTAGTAATTTAATTTCCATACGTACTTTCCCGTTCGAAAACAAAACTTTAAACGGCTTTTCTAAAATAACTAGATCCGGTTTTTTGAGAAATTTGATGGTGTTGAACAGAGCTTCGTCTCCATTGTGCATACCCAAAGTTAGATCTGAAAGCTGTTATCAATCAACAACGCGTCAAATTGAGTTTAACTTAAATCAAATTGATCAGATCAAATCAACGAATATTTTACTTTGAGTATGGCTTCCGCGCCTTGTTTCTGGATGAGCAAATTGCCACGGATACCGAAAGAAGAGTCAAACCAAATCGGTTCACGAACGCCAGTTAAAGTGTATGTTTGGTAGCTGTATTGGTATTCTTGTCCGTTTTCAAACAAACCTGCAATAATAAAGTATAATACAATTAAAAAAGCGGAGCAAGAGAGTGCATACAAATAATTACATGTGTAGAAAACACGAAGGAGAAAACCGAGAAAACAACAAAAACACAACAAAATAGATAGTATAAAGCAAGCAGGGCATTTTAAAAATTACCTTCCGCCTGGCAGTGGGCAGTTTCCAATAAGAAGAACACAAATATAACAAACATACAGCACCGGCGTGCCATCGTTAGATCTATGCAGAATGTTTCACACGTCCACACCAGACGCCCGTTGGTACGTTACTAACGCGCGTATGTATGAGTGACCTCTTTTTTTTCTTGCAGAT
Source organism: Daphnia pulicaria (assembly GCF_021234035.1). Classification (NCBI taxonomy): domain Eukaryota; kingdom Metazoa; phylum Arthropoda; class Branchiopoda; order Diplostraca; family Daphniidae; genus Daphnia; species Daphnia pulicaria. The sequence goes on from NC_060913.1 coordinate 28,137,977, forward strand.
TCCTTATTTAAAAAAAGATGTTCACAGCTTTTATTTGAGAAGTGAAAACGGGGGAAATGGTGACGACGGAAATAAACAAAATTCAAGATAAAGTTTATTTTGACTTTCGTCAAATGTAAACAGACGATGAGTAGAGTTGTCTTAAAGGATACTTGAATCAAATTTATGTACTTTCTATACGTTTCTATACCGAGTGTATCTTAGTAACTGAACAATAAATTGGTTGTTTAAAACAAATAAAGTGAAAGCGCTAGAATTAAGGCCTTGCCAATCAAGCCAATAATCAGAAATCGGAAAACGCATGAAAGTAAAAAGATATAGATATTTTTCTACGTCAAAATTTGGATGTCCTTTTCCAAAATTATATTAATTTATCATTGACAAACACGGGAATTAATTATTGTTTAATACCTTTGTTAATAACATTGATAAAAAAAGTTGAGAACAACAGAGAAAATGAAATTCTTTTTACTACAAATAATTGTAATTTAAATTCGTAAAATCTGATGTTTTAAACCCCTGTTATCAAATATAAAGAAACTAATAACAAGTAAATCTTATGCATGCTAAAATTAAAAGAAAAAATATTTCCGCACGCAGTTGGTAGGGTTCGAACCTACGCCCTCAGAGAGGAATAGATTTCAAGTCTATCGCCTTAACCACTCGGCCACAACTGCTTATAATTATTTTACGAATCAAGTAAACTTATACATATTCAAAAGAATATTGACTAACCTAAAGTATATAGCCTACTTAAGCATAGCCGAATGGATGGACTAGTTCAAGCCTGGAGCTCCCCTATCTTACCAGTGCTTTCGTTTTGACGCTGTCTCTACCTCCTTTTCCCCAGAGTCGAATAGCGCCTTCTAGTGATGGCGAAGAACAACTTAAAAAATAAAACATGCGGCTATTTTGAATTTTTGAACTTATATCAAAATAATTTTCCTTTTTTCTTTCGATTTGTAACATTTATACAGTATAATTAATCTAGTTAATTATATTACGATTTACAAGCAACATTTTTTCTTGAATTTCGTTTATCAGAAACGATCAGAAGTTCTAATCGTCAGTAGCGTTCCAACTCGATTTTCTGATAATCAATTCCAATTGATTAACGAAATTATCGATCCAACGCGTAATCAATTTTTGTTTTTTTAATGCGCTTTTTTCAAAATAGAAGATGAAAGACAAGATTTTTGACTTTTCAAATATCAAAATCAATAAGTGGCAAAATATCTGACATGGCAAAGGTACAAATATGGTTTGGTTAAAATTGACCATAGTTTCATTATTGAATTTACTCAATATTCCTAAAGAGGGGGGGGGGGGGTCTAAAGAGAGCCGTGCGGACCTATATAAGCTGCCTCTGGCAGGCCTAAAGTTACCATTCTTCACTGAGACCTGCAACGAGACGGATGTCTGCTGAGTCTCGTCCCATTAGATATCGGTCCACTGGATCTCGGCCCACCTGGATCTTGGCCCACCTGGATCTCGGCCCACTCTGTTCTTATAAGAGCCAAAAAATGAGAAAGGCAATTTTCTCCGCCAGGAAGGCCACTGGCCTGACCAAAAAGGTAATTGCCTTTTTAAACTCACCTTTTTTAAATTTGCCTTTCTGACTACCAAGGTACAGTACCTACCCGAAGTTTGGGAACGCGCGAGCGCGCGCAAGAGAATCTTATGGGGAAATGTGTTTTTTGTCGAGGATCCGAAAAATCCAATTTTTGTCGGATCGCGACGAAATTTCTTTTGGCCGTAGCCATTATGGGTAGCATTAAGCTGATTTTTTTTCAGATTTTTCCTATCAAGGGGAGGGTAGGTTTAAAATAGATCCCTAAGTTTGGGAACACTCTATAGTGCTCCATGCAAAATAGGGTACTTTGAAGGAGAATAACTAGAGAACGGGTTAAGGTAGGAAGACGCGGAAAACTCTAAAAAGAAGAACTTCACAAGCTGAACAACAGTCTTCATTTTCAGATTTTTCGCGTCATATTGAACTTCGCATTTGGGAATTGAAAACTAAATAAATTTTTTGGCCCGTTCTTCCCCCCTCTTTCTACCCACGCTGGGTTGTCGTCCCCTCATAAGCGCGCGATTTCTCTGTTAAACAGAGAAAAAGGCGCGCGGGGTGGAAATTAATTGGGGGGGGGGGGAGAAAGAGACTACAAAGGGCCGAAACAAAAAAGTGGTTTTCAATTCCCAAATGTGAAGTTCAATATGACGCTTTTTGATTGACGAATTTTTGATTGATTGAGAGAAAAGAATGGAATCGATGTAAAACAGCTGGGCTTGGTTGGCTATCGATAGTTGGAGTTCGAAAAAAAATTACCCGAAGGGTTACTGGTCAAAGTTTCGTTTACAGTTACCCGAAGGGTTACTGGTCAAAGTTTCGTTTGCAGTATGGTTTACATTGGTATGGTTTTTACATGTGGTTTTTTTACATTGGGCACCCTCAGTTCTCGTAACACTACACAGATGGCTTTTTTCAGTTCTCGTAACACTACACAGATGGCTTTTTGCAGTTATCGTAACACTATATAGATGGATGCACTAGTTTTTGGCAATTATTGATTGCAATCAACAATTTAATTGCATTTCAATGGCAGTAATCGGTAGCTTACAATTTTTTACATCTATTTTGAAAATTTGGCTGCAATCGATTCAGGCGTTTGATCAAACGGAGTTCTTGTTACTTTTTGACAGAATTTCAATAGCTGTTACAGCAGACGATAATACAGAGACATGTGACAGCTGACAGGGATATAAACGTAACGTGACAATCGACTTGAAGCCCGTATGATAAAATAAAATTTATAGTCAAAGTAGTAGTACTGTGTTCTCTGTCGGTTATAGTTCAAAACGAGTGTTATTATTTCGTAATCACTAACTATAGCGACTATAGCTGTTGGAGTAATATTGTACGATAGAATATAAGTAACTGTATGTTATCATTTAAACGCTATCAATCTCCAGTAAAAGAAGTGCTGATAGGTAGTTACTTACATTTAATTTTAACAAGATCCGGTGTGACGTGGGGTGGCGGGGCGAAGCCTCCGCCGCACCAAAGTCACGCCTTACCCTTACGCCGCGCCATATCATATTAGGTTTTTTGGAATTGAATTTGTATTTAATGTTTGGATAGAAACATGCGGAAATATGCTTTTCATCTTTTTCTCGATTTCTGCATATTAAATTTCTCCGGAAACTAAGGGCATAACATTTTTGTTTTAAATATTATTAATTAATCTTAATAATAGGCCTACCTTTATAACAGAATATTATTATTATTCTATAACTATTCTATAGCTCTGCCTTTATAAAACTATACCAATACAGCAATACTACTATACCAACTAGTATACCCTTAACATTCCCTTCGGGTACCTTGCGGCGTACGTACGCTGCCTACAGTATGGTTTACACGGGCACCCTCAGTTCTCGTAACACTACACAGATGGCTTTTTGCAGTTCTCGTAACACAACATAGATGGCTGCACTAGTTTTTGGCAATTATTGATTGTAATCAACAATTTAATTGCATTTCAATGGCAGCAATCGGTAGCTTACAATTTTTTACATCTATTCTGAAAATTTGGCTGCAATCAATTCAGGCGTTTGATCAAACGGAGTTCTTGTTACTTTTTGACAGAATTTCAATAGCTGTTACAGCAGACGATAATACAGAGACATGTGACAGGATGGCAGCATCGTCTCCATTGAATATGACCAGCACAGGCTGGTCGCACACTATCTCGTCGATGCTTAGGAACGAATCGCGCAGTCACTTTTTCTACTGAGGAAAGTCAACTCTTATCGACTGTCTATAAGAGTCGACTTCTCCATTAGAGTGTGCCTTTTTGAATGCTAGCTTGTATTTTTGTAATGATTATTGTATTTAATCCTTTGAATGTATTTGAATGTAAAACGTTTGCAGAATAAATTTATTTTAAATTCTCGTTTGTATTTTTGATGAACGGATGATTTTAAAGGTAAATTTTAAAAAGGTGATACTCTCACTGCACTTGGTGCTGGTTGCTGGACTAGTGATGCTTAGGATACATTACAAAAGTGGTACAGGAATATACATAACTGAAGCTTTATTTAATTAAAACGTTAACAGCATTTGTTAATATATATTTAGATCTGATTTAATCTAGATTGCGACGAATCGCACAGTCACTTTTTCTACTGAGGAAAGTCGATTCTTATCGACTAGTCTATGAGAGTCGACTAGTCCATTTGAGTGTGCCTTTTTGATAGCTAGTTTGTAATTATTATTGTATTAAATCGTTTGAATCCAGGGTTTAGATATAAAAACGTTTGCAAAATACTTTTATTCTTAATTTTTGTGTGTATAATTGTACAATGTGGTACAAATTGTTATTCTCAACGCTACATAAGTAATTGATCGCCCCGCCCCCTCCCCGCAGTTAAATACACATGCGTGTGTTTATATTTCACTTATTCTGACTTCAAATTTTGATTCAGCGAAAAAAGTTGACTTAGAATTGTAATTTTAATTAATTTTCGTCGTTCAGCCGCATAGTAGCGCGCGTGAAAATAAAAATTCGTTCACAGTTGAATACACATGCGTATGTTCATATTACGCTTATTCTGATTTCGAATTTCGATTCAGCGTAAAAAGTTGAATTAAATTTGTAATTTTTATTAATTTTCGTCGTTCAGCCGCATAGTAGCGTGCGTGAAAGTAAAAATTCGTTCGCAGTTAATTACACATCGTGTGTTCATTTTAGGCTAATTCTGACCCGATATTCCAACTAGTATACCCTTAACATCCCCTTCGGGTACCTTGCGGCGTACGTACGCTGCCTACAGTTAATGTGGCCAGAAGAATAGTAGATCTCCCTTGCTTTTTTCAAAACCGGCCGCTAGATGGCGTGGCGAAATGACGTCTGTCAATGGCGAAAATCTTCAGAAAATGAGGAAAAATTTTCAAGATTTTCAATTGCCAATATCTCTGCTAATAAGGGTTTAAAAAAAAGGTCTGGTTTGCCCGAAAACTGATGTCAAAAATCCGAAAAAACGCTACAATTTCTGGGGGGTCCCTTAGTTTTTATTAAATAACTTAAAAACTATGCTAGCTAGAACATTGCGGATTTCACCATTGGGTTTTCCGTAAAATTCCGCACAAAATCGTTTATACTAAGACTGGCTGCGAGGCCTTGGTCACGGTTTCCCAAAAATTGTAAACCCCCAAAACCCCCAATTTTGGCCTGTTTGAGTGGTGGACTCAGTGTTAAATATGTCTAAGTTTAGTAATTTTCCTTACTAAAAAATCGGAAGCAAATGCCTCCGTTTAGATTGTTCAAATACACCCAGCTTCTTTAAAGTACCAACGTGTTCACCTTACTCAATTTTCTCAGCACATCTCTAGAAATCCCCGTCACAATTTTGGTGAAGACGGAAGTCGCGATTGTTTTTATATTTGTCTTCTTTTTCCCTTTTTGGAAACTTCACATTCTCATTCCTCTTCTTTTGTCCGGTCTTTTGCTTTTTATTTTTCATTTCCTTTTCTTGATTATCCCTCTTGATCTTTACTATAAAAGCATATTTTTTATTATTTTTTTGCCCCGTTTCACCCAATTATTTTGGGCCCCGATCGTATTTTTACTCAACCCGTTTCTATTTTTAACACCGTTCGTATTTTTTTTTACTCTTACCGTCTTCAGTTCTTGCTCGTTTTTTTCGTCTCTTGTTGAGCTCGGGTCTTCTTCTATTTTCTCAACCAGAATCCCAGTTTACACCGATTAAATAGTTTTTCGTTAGGTTCCATTCAAAACTGTTTTTATCTATATCCTTGTTTACTCAACCGGTAGGGGAAACTGGAGTAAAACGGGACGGTTTTTGTTTTCCCCATATATCTCCCAAACTAATTATTTAATTTCTTTAAAATTTTGTTTTTATGTATTCCATATTGTAATAAACCCCCCAATTTTTTTATATAATTTAATAATGAACCATTTCCCCATAAAATACCTTTAAAGTTTCCTCAGATTTGTGGGAGGGGCCTATTTTTGGGGGTAATTGAGGACACTGGGGTGGGTGGTAAGGGACGTCCTCCGTTTTCTCTTTTAATTACATTTAAAAAATTGAAAAAAATTGAAAAAGTGTTCCTCTGCATAGACTCTTTGAGTTTATAAATGTTTCAATTTGATTATTTTGGTAATGAACCTTATTTCTTATATAAACAAAATTCCTTATGGAGCAGTAGGATATCCTGCGTTGCCAGGTCAGGAAATCAAGCCTCTTTAAAATGCTGTACGCTGATTGGCCCGTAACTGTCCCAAAATAGTCAAAAACAGCTGTCCTAATTTTCCCGATTATGACTCTTTTTTTTAAAGTTCTTACTGTCTAAACTAATCAATCTAAAATTATAATTTCTGTTTTAAACGATCAAGAAATGAATCAGCTTCATTTCCATATTAAATTTACATGCCATTAGCGTTTATTTGTTTCCATAAACATAAAATGGCGGAGACAAAAATTTATAAAAAAAGGTGTTTTTTTAGTTTTGTCAATAACTCATGCAGTTATTGACAAAAATCAACCAAATTTCATGCCTAAGTAGATTATACGTATTTACATAACATACTAAAATTTTTTAAAATTTTATTAACATCTAATATTTTTCTCCCCACTGTCCCTTTTGACCTGGTGTCCCGTTTTACTCCAGTCTCCCCTATTTCTTTTTGCCCCATCAATATCATCTTTTGTAGTACCCCGCTCTTATTTTTTACAAAAAACGTATTCCGTTTTTTCCCCGCCTACATTGTCCTTCGTCTTCCATTTGGCCCAACTTCTCTTCTGTATTTTTCCGATTAGTCTTAGCCACCCTTTTTGTTCTTTTTTCCCTCCTTCAACCTTTCTTTGGTGTTACCTTATTTCCCCATCAATAAAGACTGCGTAGTTCTCTCGTGCAAACGTTCCATAAACTTAGTGAAATAGTGTCCCCGACATTTATAATTTTATGAGGTGTGTTATACATGTTATATGTATGTTATACATCAACGAAAACGCTCATCACGATATTCTACGTGTGGACGCGCTCCCAGTAGACGACTACAGTCCGGAACTTTTTCTTTCGTCTCAGCCTCCCCCAATTCAAGACGAGGCAACAGTGACTGAGCACACCGTCGCACTTCCTGAACCTCGACCGTCGTTCCTTCTGAGTGCTGCTTTCGACGACGAAGTTTCACCATCGAAAAAACAGGATAGCGACAAGGAGTCTTCAGTTACTTCATCGGCAGACTCCGAGAACGAGTCCTCTATTGTTAGAGTGCTTCCTCTACGTATACTTCCATTAACACTCATGGCGGTAAGCGTGCCAAAATTCATTGCGCCACCCGTTTTTCAGCATCGCCTGAAGAATATTCGGTTGATTGGCTAGAGCGGTTTGAATTAGCGGCGACTTACAATCGTTGGTCAGATTCTGATCACGCACGAAATTTCGTGATGTATCTGGAAGGAACCGCCCGTAAATGGTTTCTTGTACATACTCATCCGAACCATTGGGAAGATTTACCAGTACGACCAAACCCAGCTGACCCCACGTTACCCAACTTGCCAGCGGCCATCGGTTTAAAGTCCCAATTTTCGGGGGCTTTACGACAATCAAATTTTTCATTAGTACAGGAGAGCAAGCTCAGGCAGAGGGAACAGGGAAACGAGGAGGATGTGGTGGCGTACTTTTATGACATAATAAACTTGTGTCGCATTGTCAATCCAACCATGTCGCAGGAGCAACAGCTCCAATACTTGTACCGGGGGTTTGAAACCAACTTTTTTACAGAAAATCTATCCCTTTCAGCCGGCATCGACGACGGATTTTTTGGAGTTAGACAAATTACACGCTGAGGCCAGTAGTTTGGTTAATCGGAAAGTTTTATTGCAATCCCTATTGGCTGTAGCTCCGGACGTGTCTCATCCGTCGGCGATGTCTTCGACTAATCTGGTCAATGAATTGGTGGGATTAATAACCGGTCTCCAACAAACTATCCAATCCAGTCCGACGGAAACCGAGCTGTGCTCGTAACCCAATTCGCCGCCTCCACCCTTGTCCTGAAGAAATTCTTACAGCGGACTGTCAGCCTCGTTCAAAAGTCAAAACACATAGCAGTAGACCCGTAGGATATATAAATTCGGAATCATCTTCTGACGACGAGGAATTGGCTCAGGCCCCCACACAATGACTTCCGCTGATCAATCCTATTCCTGCTGTTATCATGGCAGCTCAGTATAAGTTTATCCCGCCCCCTTGTTTTAGCGCGAAAGTTGGAGAAAACGCCGTAGATTGGTTGGACCGTTATTCATTGACTGGTCGCTACAATCATTGGGGCAATCAGGAAATGAGAGCAAATTTTGTGATGTACTTGGAGGGGACGGCCAGAAAATGGTATTTATTCTCCAATCTACCTAGAGATTGGGAAGATCAAGCTGCGGTTCCGGCAACGGCAAATGCGGCGGCAGTTCCGTTTGCGGCAGGGTTGCGAACCGTCTTCCTTCAAGAATTTAAGCAAGACAACTTTGCACTCATTCAAGAGGCTAAATTACGTCAGCGGGTTCAAGGGGAAGAAGAGGATGCGGCTTCCTATTATTACGACATTCTCCAAATGTTTCATGCGGTAAACCCTAACATGCCACAAACTCAACGGCTTGATTTTTTATATGGAGGATTACATAAGTCGTAAGTGAAAAAAATTTATTCATTGAAGCCGACTACTTGTAAAGAATTTCTGGAGCTGTTAAAACTTCACACCGAGGCGTCTTTACTACTGGATAGACGGGTTTGGACAGAGAAAAATCGCTTGATCTCGTCTTCACCAGATCTACAAACGTTCTAGGTGTTCCGTCAGGAACAGTCAGCTTCGAAAGATAATCCCGATCTAGGAAGAATTTTGGCAGGCATTCAAGAGTCCTTTAATGAATTAAAAAACGCTTCTACACAAAAGAAAGTCACTTTTGGCGCGGCATCTTTGTCTCAAAGGGAGGCAGAGGGCCGAATTGTATGTCATTATTGTTCCCGTAGTGGTCACTATGCTCGTAATTGCTTCAACAATCCCCGATCCCAATTGTTTACGGGTAACCGACAAGGTTATGCCGTATCGTCTATCGTATGGGGACCCTCAACAGGGTAGGCTTCCCGTCAATTTTTTAGAAAATGGATCGTTTCAAGAGGAAAATGATCATCAGCAACCATAGCCCACCCTTCCGTCTGAATTTCAACACCATCCTGCTCAGCGGCCGGAACAGGATCAACGGCACTGGCGTATTAATAGCTTGTCTTTCCCAAACGAGGCTTTGATTACTGAAATTCTATGTATGGTAAATTCCTCGAAGCTCATTACTGAAACGGTTCATTGTGGAAGTATGGTTGTTAAAGCGGTGGTTGACACTGGGGCTGCCGTCACAATCATTTCCCCTAAGTTACTGATATGTACAAACTATACGTTGGAGTCATAGATGGCCCCAATATTGTCATGGCGAATGGAGCAACGGTCGCTCCAATAGGAGCTGCCTATATTACGGTAACACTTCATAATAAATTGGCAATGGGAACAGCGCACGTTATGCAGATGGAGGACATGGATCTTTTGTTAGGTAACGATTTCCTGAAGTAATTTGGAAAATTGTACATAGATTATGACGCGTCAAAAACCTTGATAACGGTAGGAGACTTGCCGTTAAGTTTAATAGAACCGCAGAAAATGGAATTGACGAAATCAAACAAGATTCGAACAACGGAAGGAGTCAATATTCCGACATCTTCCATTCGAAATGTTCCGATAGTAGGGGAGAGGGGGGCTAGTTGGCAGGGTCACTTTTTGTGAATTTATTTGAATTTTTTGACCACACGTTTTGCAAATTAAATGAATGAATAAGATTCAGATTTCAATTCTCCTTGTATTGATCGTCCTGCCTTTTGAAATACATTGACACAAATTCAGAAAATAAGAAAAACAGCAAAAAAAATTCCTGCCAACCTGCCCCACCTACGGGGTAAGTTGCCGAATGGGGTGGGGTAAGTTGGCAGCAGGCGATTCTTTGTTTGGATGGATCGTGCAATAGCTACACCGCAGACGATTCCACTGTTGTTGAACTGGCCTTAATCGATGATTGATCTGTTAAAAGAGAAAACCATTAAATTTAAATAAACTTAATAGGTTTTATATATGTTACATTAAAGGATCAATTACCTCTTCTTTTTAAATACTGTCATCGCACCAATAAAACTGTTCTTTGATAGAGATGTCGTCTACGCAATCCTCATGAGCCCATTCACCGCACTTTTTGCATTGAATCCAAGCCGAAATGCTTGTTGAATAAGGCTCTTGGCAAACTAAACAATAATAGGGGAGACTGGAGTAAGCCGGGACGGTTTTCGTTTCCCCCCCATATCTCCCAATATAATCACCCTATTTTATTTTTTTTTACATTTTTATGTATTTAACATGTAAAGGTACCCCCCCCCACATTTTTTATTTAATTTTAGAATAAACCGTTTACCCGTAGGAAACGGCCAAAGTTTTCAAAAATTTTTGGGAGGTGCCTATTTTGAGGGGTAAATGAGGACACTAGGGTGGGTGGGGTGGGACACTTGATTTATAAGCCTTAAAATTTGTTGAAAATTTAAAAAAAAATTGAAATCGTGTTTCCCTATATCAATTCTATATATCTGTAAAAAAAATTGATGAATTATCGTGTAAATTGAGATTTACATTTTATGAAAAAAATAGCTTAGCTACGCCCGTTTTGAGGGTGGAGCTCCCTGCCTATCTCAACTGCAGTAAAATTTGCTGTCCCAAATTCCCGATAATCTCTCTTTTTTTTAAATGCCCATATTTCCTAAAATAATGGGCCTAAAATTCAAATTTTTTTCTTAAACGATAAAGAAATGAACAAAGTTTCCTCCCGTATAAATATATTATGTATTTTTTTTTGTATTTTTTCCGTAATACCTGGTGTGGCGGAGAAAAATTTTTACATAAAAAAGCCGTTTTTTTTATTTTGTCAATAACTCCCACAGTTATTGACAAAAACACACCAAACTTCAACCCCGATTAGATAACATGTTTTTACATGTTTTTACATGTTATACTAAAAACAATTTCAAATTAACTGATATTTTCTATTTTTCCCCTCACTGTCCTTCTTGACCCGGTGTCCCGGCATACTCCAGTCTACCCTACTCTTTATCGTCCACGTTAGGCCCAGTAGGGGTAGTCTTAGTCCGTTATTTTTAGTTGTGATTTCAGTTTCATCTACGTTCTAAATTTCCAGAAGAGTTAATTTGTATTTAGCCAATACAATGTCAAGGTTGTTTAAAAAGCAGTCAACATTGTATTGGTTGAAGCTGCTGGCTCGTGCTAGGGGTGTGGCTTCTGGTTGAATAGAAAATATATTCAGAAATAAATTAAGTTTCTCATGAGATTGAAAACAACTAAGCATTGATAAAAGCCAACCTTCAAGATAAAAATGGGTTCCTTTTGATAAAACTTCCAAACCAGTCTTTTCCAGCAGCGGAAGTAGATTCCCATGACTTGGGCATTTTACACTTAAGAAAAGTAGCGTAGCTTAAAGCTAATTTCCTTACTTCCATGAGACTCAGTCCAAAGTAGATATCACTTGCCTTGGTGATGTAGGCTACGAGCTCTTTCTCTTGGTCTGCAGTGAAGATCTAGTTTTCAAAAAAATTTCTCGTCAACTCACCATTTACCAAAAACAACTGTTTAAACATTATTACCTTTCTTGAAGAATAGCCACATGTTAAGGGAAGTGAATCTTCGTCAACATCAGCCTCTTGATTGGCAGAGACCACAGAGAGGTATCGAAAAAGACTCCTTTCACTCAATTCAAACTCTCTAGCAGCATCAACAACTCCCCAATTGTAATTCTTAACCATATCTATGGCTTTCGAAACATTTTCACGTGTAACATTCTGAACACGAGCGGCTTTTCTAATATAATTTCTCATCAGAAAGAGAAAAATAACCCACGTTATACTTTCTTAAGAACACGACAACTGACAACATGCCCCTTCAAATTTCTGCCAACTTACCCCACAGGCTGCTTTTCGTATTCATAAATCAATAACTAAAAAAACTGTTTAAGGCAGACTTGTCGCGTTTTCTTTAAAAGAAAGATGGACACTAATTCTATGTTTCACAGTAGGTGTTTTGAAACTTTAGAGTTCTATACTATAAGACAAACAAAAAGTTGTGAGAGGCCCAAAAAAAACTTTTGACCAAATTTTTTTCTTTCTGCTTTAACTTCTGTTTGAGGCGTCGTATCCTTTTGAAATTTTGAATGAGCCATCTAGCGGTGGTCTTTCATATTTGGTGTAAAAGGCTTGATTTGTTTTGGTTTTTAAGGGGCCTAACTACCAAACTGCCAACTAACTCCACCTGCCAACTAGCCCCCCTCTCCCCTATCACAGTCTGGGGCAGAGACTCAGCTGCTTACTCCGTCTCGGCGATTTAGGATGCATCAAGCTCAGATGGTTGACCACGCCTTTCTTCCTGATCGTACAACAACGGTGTCAATTGCCAATATTTTTAGTCAAGAAGTCTGGCTTGACAAAGGGTCTACGCTGGAGGAGGCTTAGCTTCGTTTTTTTGAAGATTTAGAACAAGTTCTTAAAGCAGACAACAACTCAGCCGTTCCAGACGCACCAACAGATACGCTTTCGGTGATCGCTCGACTGGAAGCACTGGTGCAACCACTTTCCCAGGATACCAAAATCAGGACACAGTATCGTGGAAACTTAACAGATCTACCACCTCTTCGGTGGTGGCGTCCAAATTTTCTTTTTTGATGGTTACCCTATTGCTTTCTGTTGTTGATGTTTAGTTTTGGGCCACATACCTGTGCCGTTCTCGTACGGGACACTGTCCTTTTTAATGAACAAACCGCATCGCAATGAGTGAATCCTCGTGGAAAATCGTGACGGAGTGGGCTCCAGAAGACGAACTACAAACTATTAGTGCGATGGAATTACTAATACAACAGCTTTCTGACATTTCGGCGCGTCATCGAAGAGATGACATGTGTTTCATGTGAAGGATGTTTCTTCGGCGTTTCGAGATTCTTCTAGTTTCATGGCGGCGGAAAAAAATTGAAACTAAAGTCCTTCTCTTTTCCACACTACTTAGCATGACAAAAAATCGTGTATCAACGTGCACTATGGCCTTGAATAGTGGTAAGATGAGAAAGAGTATACTGGACATCGGAGGAACGGTCTTAAAATGGTTGTTTGGGGTTTCTACCCAACAGGATTTAGTAGAGTTAAGTAGGGATATGGATAACATGGGGCAACATCAACAACAAATAGTTCACCTGCTCGACAAACAAGCAACTATTGTCAATGAAACTCTACAGTGTTCGCCTCTGCGGACTTTACAACTTCTCGCCATTGGAATATTTGAGGTTCCACCGGGGTGCACTGCTCGAACGGAAGATTGGATATTTCCGGCCAGCTTGGAGGGCCAAACGGAAGCAAAAATTTCGTCGATGGCCGCTCCTTATTTAATTTCGTTTCCGTCTAACAGGTCGTTTCACCAGAACGCGGCTGTAGGGGAGAGCGGTGTTGGATGCGACACAAAAAAAGTAACACCGAGTGTAACTTCCTATATCTTTTTAAATATATAGAATTAAGAAAATGTTTCAAATGAACATTAAAGGCATCTACTTAATCTTTAAAAATCGGCTAAAAGAAATTGTTTCTGTAATTAAAGGAACATACATAAAACCCCTCTTTTCCATCCAACCCCTGTCCCATCCAACCCCACTCTCCCCTATTTGAGCTTCCACGGACTAATCATTCCCATCTCAATCAAGTCAGTGAATGGCTGCGCTTACAGGAACGCATCAGCTTTTCATCTACCATGAATGGAGATCAAATCCAGGCCTTCCTAAAACACACCAACCTTGACCTGCCGGGTTCAGTCTCATCGGTCTCCCTGCAGTTACTATCAACGGCGATTGGGGTTTTGTTTTGTTGCATAGGCGGTTCGGCATGGTGCACCTTTGTTTTTTTTTCGTCGTCTACAGGATCACATTCATATCAACACGGAAACCTACGAGTTGGCGTATGCTGATCGCCCCGCGTCTTCCCCTGGTCGGACAGATGGTGCTGGCATGCCTTTGGTGTCGCATTCCCCCGTTTCCCCGTCGGCCGGTTAACGCCATCGGGACGATGGCTACCTAAGGGGGGATCTGTCACGTAAGAATCCAGGGACACACACATGTTAATGGATTTCACGCGAAGCTTTCCACTTTCTCAGATTGTAAGGTCAAGTTGAGTTATCTACTTGAGAATCTTAATTACTCTTCCGCATACACCTTCTACTTTACCCTTGAAAGGGGTTGACACTGCTTAGCGGTCATCTAGACGTTATCTAGATGACCATCTTTCTCTAGATTCTTCCGGCGTCACTCGGTAACAGAGTGACGGTTTCCTTTAAATGCCCCGAGTCATATGAGACTCGGGGTTCAGTCTGTCTTAGGCATCCGTGTAGATTGTTCCAATACAACAAGTCCTTCAAAAGTATCAGCTTGTTCCCTTTACTCGGCTCCTCAACAATCAATCGCAATCCCCGTCACAATACTTTAATCGAACTGCCCAGTTTAGAAATATTCATTGTCGTCAACTAGACAAACAACTTTGCGCTTTTCATACGGGATTCTCCAAACGGGGGGCTCGTACGTCTTATGCCGTGGCCTTATTTACCAATGACATATCTCAAACGGGTTCTTACTGCCTATCTTAATTCATACAGTGGAATGGTCCGGAAGTTGCGTACTTGGGTCAAAACCAATGGGCTTTTTCGGCCGTAACCTCTCATAGTGTGGTTTTCTCTTGTCCACCGGATAGCAAGCGGCCTCCTCCTCATCAATTGCAGTTACCTCCTATCGAATACTTCGAGGTTCCTTCCGGGTGCACGGCCAGGACCGACCATTGGATTTTTCCAGCTAGTTTGGAGGGTTCTACGGTTTCCGCAGCTATTGCACTATAAATTCCAAACTTACCAGATTTTCGTCCAAACATCACGTATAATAAAGCCGCAACTATAATTCCCTTCCCGGCTACCAACGTCTCCCATTTAAGTCGCATGAGTGAGTTGTTGTTACAGCAAGCAGCTGTGGAAGTGAAAGCGTCATTGACACATGACCAGATTGTACGCTTACTAGACTCGTCCGTTCCAGCGTTCACCCATCATTGCGCTTATCCATATAAACGGATGGTGGCGTTTATTATCTTAACCCTTGCTCTAGGTGGTTTGACAGTTTTCACCCTTCTCCTGGCTCGCCGTATGATGGATCATCTTCGCCGAAGCGGCGGAATTTACAAAGTCGCCGATTATTATCCTGTTCTGCCTATTGGATTGACAACGCCGGAGGAAGACAACTGATTTTATCGTTTCTTTTTCTTTTCTTGTAGCCCATCGGGTCGATGGCTCCTTCGTGGGGAATCTGTCACGTGGAATCTAGAGACACACACGTGTTAATGGATTTCACGTGAATCTCTTTCACCCTTCTGATTGTAAGGTCAAGTAGAGTTATATACTTGACCATCTTAATTACTTCTTCCTTGTAAACTTTACCCTTTACCCTCAAAAGGGCTTAACAACCACGTAGCGGTCATCTAGACGTTATCTAGATGACCATCTTTCCCTAAACTCTTCCGGCGTCACCCGGTAGACGCTTTTCCGGTTAACACCCCGAGTAAAAGCAGATTAGGTATCAGTCTGGCTAATGCCTCCGTTTTGATTGTTCAAATACACCCAGCTTCTTTAAAGTACCAACGTGTTCACCTTACTCGATTTTCTTAGCACATCTCTAGAAATCCCCGTCACACTATCTTACTTCAGCAGACAGCTCCATAAATCGGAAATGAATTACCCTACCATCGAAAAAGAAGCTTTGACAGTAGTCGAGGCCATAAAACATTTTAAATACTATCTGCTTGACCGTCCTTTCACGGTATTGAGTGACCATGCCCCCTTACAGTGGCTCAAGACGTTTAAAGATACAAATGGTCGACTCGGAAGATGAGCAGTACAACTAGGAAGTCTTAATTATACTATTCAATACAAACCAGGTAGAATTCATCAAAACGCGGACTGTCTCTCTCGTCTTAAAAAAGCCAACGTCCACGCACGTGACGAATTAAAAGAAATATGTGTTCAGCAAGCACAAGACCCGTTGTGCATTCACATTCGTAATTTTTTGGACAAAGGATTACTGACCGAAAAACACACAAATGAATATCCAATATGGGCGAAAGAAATCTCACTTTTTTAAGTTATTGAAGGAGTTTTATACAGAAAAGAAATACAAACTAAAAAACGAATGCAAAATCGAATTTTTACGCAGGTAGTCGTACCCCTCGCTTTCTGCCCGTTAGTTATGAAACATCTACATGACGACCCGATGTTTGGCCATCTTGCCTACTATAGAACGTATATGAAATTAAGAAATAACTACTACTGGCCGACAATAAGGGAGGATATTAAAGAATACTGTAGGGTATGTCAAAGGTGTTTGGAAAATACAAAAGCAACTTTCAGAACTTTCTTACACCCCTGGAGTTAGCTAAGGCACCTTTCGATGTGGTAGGAATGGATTTTATGGGCCCATTCAAGCCTCCGTCCAGCCAGGGTAATAAATACATCATGGTAGTGACGGACTATTTTTCGAAATATGTAGAAGTTGGGGCCCTACCAGATCAAACGGCTATAACAACGGCCGATGCATTTTTAGGCATGGTCGTACGACGGCACGTCACGCCGAAAGCAATTGTTTCAGACAGAGGCGTTAATTTCACATAGAAAATTTTTCGGCATTTATGCAAAACGTTAGGTATTAGACAAAAATTTTCAACTTCATACCATCCGGCTACAAATGGAGAAATCAAACGTTTCAACCGCACCCTGTCAATGCTGTTAAGGAATTGAAAGATACCAATCACGAAGACTGGAAAGATATGTTAGGCGACGTTTGTTTCGCATATCATTCATCAGTTCATTCTTCTACGCAGGAGACGCCTTTCTTTTTATTATAAGGTCGCGATCCCTATATTCCCATCCATAATTTATTAGACGCTATCCCTCAATCTAACAAGTCTGCTTCATATTTTGTTAGTCTTCGAATGGAGTCTCTTAGGATCGTTTTTCAACGTACGAAAGAAGAGAATGAAAAAGCTAGAGAGCAGCAGCGGGCGGTCGTCGCAGCAGCAAAACGTCGTGAAAGATAGTAAGGGACGCGGCGGATGCCATATAAAAATAGGATAGAATTTGAGACGAGATATAAAAATAAAAGACGAAAAAATGCGAATTAAAAAAGAAAAGAAACTGGGACCATAATGATTTCAGGTTGGACACAAATCATCATTGGGTCAAAAATTTTTCCAGAGAATTATTGTTGGTTTGTCATTCTTGCGGGGAAAAAAAATCAAATGGATAGCTGATTACTTCAGGGTTCATATGGAATATCTGTACTATACCATATGCTACGTAACCCCACATAAAAGTCATGAACATACCCCAAATGCATAACAATACTAACATACAACGATTAGAAAGAAGGTCGAATTCGCTGCTCCGGGAGTAAATAGACAGTATGCTTGGGGCAAGCCGGAACGAATGAAGGACGACTTCCGGAAGTTCACCCGGTTCCGTTTTGACACAAGAGAAGTGTGGCACAAGCAGGAACGGTGCCTGGTCAGACGCCAGCTTAGCTGTGGTTCTTCCGGAAGACCTGCTGCTTCCCTGACTTCCTGGGTCGTCGTCGTTTGCGTCTCGTCCGTCGCCCAAGTTTTTTGAATCCCAGTACAGAGAAGCGTCGCTCGTACTCTCAGTGTCACTTGTGTCTTCCTCTTCGGTGCTGTCATACTGCGGCACACACGAATCAAAAGAACTTGTACCACTACTGGATAAGTCCTTTTGATACTTTGGAGGCGACACTGAAAAACGTTCTTGTCACCACATAAAATGTGGTGAATTCCACACTTTTTCTCTCATTTCTTGTAGTGTAAACAAAACTCTAGGGGGAATTGGCGTGTCCATTTGTTGGTCACATTCACGCATCTGACACATTCCTTCTTCATAAATACCATAAAACGAATGTGCCGCTCGCGGACGACGATCGACCCTTGTGCGTTGTTGCTTTGAAGCAGACATTTGCAGTACAAAAATGAAATCAAGACACAGAATTAGAACTGTCCGTTACGGAAACAAGGAGCAACTTGCCCCTTTTCATGGGTGGGAAACAAGCGAAAGTGACCACCCAACGGTTGAAACAATACCTGACAAGGTAGCAAATGAAGAACTTCCCCCGCAAAACCGAATGGAAAGGAGTAGAAGGTCTATAAAGGCTCCAATAAGGCTTATAGAGGAAAACGAATAAGCAGTTCTTTAAATTTGTTTTTTCCTCCTGCCAGTCTAAAACAAGAACAACATTTTTTTTAAGGACCATATCTGATCTTTCTCTTACACAACAAAACCGTGTTGAAAAAAAATTGAAAAAATCTCGGCAATTAAAAACAACATAAAAATAGTAAATCGAATGAAATATCAGAGAAAGACAGACGAGTAGAAAAAGAAAAGAGAAAAAAACAAACAAACACAAGAACCCAGGCAAAAATTTAGACATAGGGGGATGAGCATCAGATCTAGACTATAGAATCAATTTGGGAGGTCCACACGCCACCATCTCTTCCTAAGTGATTCGTGTTAGCCAAAAAGGTTAAAAGGACGCCCGTTTTTAGCGGACGGTCCAATCTTTTTACTAACGTCCAGCAGGACACTGTAAACGGACAGTTCTAATTCTGTGTCTTGATTTCATTTTCGTACTGCAAGTGTCTGCTTCAAAGCCACAACGCACAAGGGTCGATCGTCGTCCGCGAGCGGCACATTCGTTTTATGGCATTTATGAAGAAGGAATGTGTCAGATGCGTGAATGTGACCAACAAATGGACACGCCAATTCCCCATAGAGTTTTGTTTACACTACAAGAAATGAGAGAAAAAGTGTGGAATTCACCACATTTTATGTGGTCACAAGAACGTTTTTCAGTGTCGCCTCCAAAGTATCACAAGGACTTATCCAGTAGTGGTACAAGTTCTTTTGATTCGTGTGTGCCGCAGTATGACAGCACCGAAGAGGAAGACACAATTGACACTGAGAGTACGAGCGACGCTTCTCTGTACTGGGATTCAAAAAACTTGGGCGACGGACGAGACGCAAACGACGACGACCCAGGAAGTCAGGGAAGCAGCAGGTCTTCCGGAAGAACCACAGCTAAGCTGGCGTCTGACCAGGCAACGTTCCTGCTGGTGCCACACTTATCCTGTGTCAAAACGGAACCGGGTGAACTTCCGGACGTCGTCCTTCATTCGTTCCGGCCGGCCCCAAGCATCCCGTCTATTTACTCCCAGAGCAGCGAATTCGACCTTCTTTCTAATCGTTGTATGTTAGTATTGTTATGCATTTGGGGTATGTTCATGACTTTTATGTGGGGTTACGTAGCATATGGTATAGTACAGATATTCCATATGAACCCTGAAGTAATCAGTTATCCATTTGATTCTTTTTCCCCGCAAGAACGACAAACCAACAATAATTCTCTGGAACAATTTTTGACCCAATGATGATTTGTGTCCAACCTGAAATCATTATGGTCCCAGTTTCTTTTCTTTTTCAATGCGCATTTTTTCGTCTTTTATTTTTATTTCTCGTCTCAAATTCTATCCAATTTTTTTATGGCATCCGCCGCGTCCCTTTCTATCTTTCACGACGTTTTATTAATCGCTTAATTACTTTAGTTTTCATCTTTTATATTTTTCGTCTCTTTTATTATTTTCTCGTCTTTTTAATTTTTCTCGTATCATATTTTTTATGTCGTATTCCGTTTTATCGTTCTTTTCTGCTTATCTTTAACAACATTATTTTGCCAAGGTCGATTTTTGAAAAAAGCCGCGTTTCCCTACCCCCCTAGCCGTTCAACTGAAAAAAAGGCCAAAGTGGCCTAATTTGCATAAGGTCCTCTCGGCTTTCCAAAGACTTTTACAACCGGCCAAAAGTACTTCAGGAAATAAAAACAAAAATCAGAAAAAAATCAGAGGTGTTCTCACTACCTATTGCTATGTACATACTAAATTTGAAAGCATTGGGTTAAAAACTGTAGTACTTAGAGGACTGCAAAAACAGCGTTTGTGCATAAGGTCCTCTCGGGCTTCCAAAGACTTTTGGTAGGTACTGTAACAAGGCAGATCCTTTCTGTAGTTTGACCGATCGGGTGTTTCCGATTCCAGTCAAGTATTACAACTCTCTTTTAATTGTGTGTGTTAATTGTGTTGTGCAACTCGTCAACCACAACTGAGTAAAGGTACTGTCCCTCGTTCACTATTCTTCCTCTCCTATTTAGTTACATATTTTCTATCAATTGTACTTTCTGGACTAATATTAATAAACATTTGCATCGTTGAGTCACGCCTCATATTTTATACATTCGTTCTCGTAAGAGACAAGATGCACGCACCGTGTAGTCTCTTACATTTCCTATCAATTGCATTCTTCTGGACTGAGCTAATAAACATTTACATTGTGAGTCACGCCTCCTATATTTAAAGATTCGTTCATGTAAGAGACAAGATGCACTCGCCGTGTAGTCTCTTACACTTAACTTCCACATATTTCAAAAAATAGTCCGTCACTACCATGATGTATTTATTACCCTTAGTGGAGTCAAGATAATTTTTGACCGGAAACAAATTGCAACACGGAATTTTTTTCATGAGCTTTATTTTTACTATAATTTTATATTTCTTGTAAAAACCCTCCTCAGAAATAATTATTTTTACTATAAAAAAATATAAAACAAAATGTTAAAATTAGAAAATGTATAATAATTGTGATAAGAAATAGAAATAAATTTTTTTGCAGCTAATAAATGTTCCCCGTCTTTTTATTGATCAGGGTTTCAATTTTGAATGTTCTAGCTTTAAATATTTTTTGTAATTAAATATACTGTGAGGGACTATGCCTCAAATTTTATAAAATCACCAAAAGGTGTTTACAAGGGACCTTATGGCGGATAGTCCCTCCGTAAACTCATTATATTTAGTCATGTAGTTGTCCTAAAATTTTGATCTTTTGTACAAAATTAGTTAAGATATCAATTTTTCTAAATTTAAAAGTAATTTTGAAACATATTAAATAGCTCTTAAGTTATTCATTGTTAAAGGTCGCAGAATTTTTTTTTCCGCTCTGGTTCATAAAAACGCCGCCGCATACAGATGGCGTTTTTACGAAACGTGAAACGAAATGAAACGCCACCTGTATGCGGCGGCTCTTTTATGAACCATAGCGGCAAATAATTTTTTTCTGCGAACTTTCTCATTAAATAACTAAAGAGCTATTAAATATTTTTAAAAACGACTTTTACAGTTAGAACAATTGATATCTTAAATAATTTTGTACAAAAGATCAAAATTTTAGGACATTTACATGACTATATATAATGAGTTTACGGAGGGACTATCCGCCATAAGGTCCCTTATAAACACCTTTTGGTGATTTTATAAAATTTGAGGCATAGTCCCTCACAGTATATTTAATTACAAAAAAATCGTTAAAGCTAGAACATTCAAAATTGGAAACCTGATCAATAAAAAGACGAGGAACATTTATAAGCTGTAAAAAAAATTATTTCTATTTCTTATCACAATTATAATACATTTTCTAATTTTTACATTTTGTTTTATATTTTTTTTTATAGTAAAAATAATTATTTCTGAGGAGGGTTTTTACAAGTTATATAAAATTATAGAAAAAACAAAGCTCATGAAAAAAATTCCGTGTTGCAATTTGTTCCCGGTAACCGTAACCCTCCTTTTTTATATCTTGACTCCACTACCTGGCTGGACTTGGACGGTAACTTGAATGGGCCAAAAATATATTGCTACTACATCGAAAGGTGCATTAGCCAACTCCATTGAAAACTGAATTAATTTTTTGGCCCATTCTTTCCCCCTCTTTCCACCCACGCCGGGTTGTCGCCCCCTCATAAGCGCGCGATTTCTCTGTTAAACAGAGAAAAAGGCGCGCGGGGTGGAAATGGGGGGAAAGAAAGGGACTAGAAAGTGCCGTAACAAAAAAGCGGTTTTCAATCCCCAAATGCAAAGTTCAAAATGACGCGAAAAATCTGAAAATTAAGACTTCTGTTGAGCTTGCAAAGTTCTTCATTTCAGAGTTTTCCGCGTCTTTCTACCTTAACCCGTTCTCTAGTTCTTCCCCTTCAAATTACCCTACTTTGCATGGAGCACTATAGAGTGTTCCCAAACTTAGGGATCTATTTTAAACCTACCCTCCCCTTGATAGGAAAAATCTGAAAAAAATCAGCTTAATGCTTCTCATCATGGCTACGGCCAAAAAAAATTTCGTCGCGATCCGACAAAAAAAGCCAAACTCCATAAGATTCTTTCGCGCGCGCTCGCGCGTTCCCAAACTTCGGGTAGCTACTGTTCATGAAACGGTTGGTGACCTTTACATGGTGGTAAATAATTTCTAAACGTTGCTTTTTACTTTCTTTCTTTGAGAAACTGAACTTGATTGAAAATATTTGAATTTGCTTTACCGTACAATTTAAATTGTGAAAACTATACGAAGAAGCAAGATCTGATTTTCAATGAAGTGTATTTCACACTTTCAATATTCTACAAATAACTTTATTTCAAGCGGATGCAATATAAAACTTTTTCGGCAGCACCAATTACGCGAGATGAAAAAATGAACTAGGGTAGGCTTACTTCTGCTGTCGACAGAAGCTGAACACGAAATGTACATACACTCAAGCAGTCCACGGCTTGAAAGTCAGTGGAAGAAAAAAGAAGGCGTGTCAGCGCAGCTTCAAGGGAAAAAATGTAGGATTCTCCAAATACTATTGGGTAGCCTATTAGAACATAAATATACCGGATAGATGCTAACTGCTGCGCATCGTTGGCGGGAAAAGGTTCTTTAATTTTTATATCTAGCTATTGTTGTGGAAAAAATATTTTCAAGTTCCACTGCTGTAAAACGTTGGTTTATAACTATACTTAAAAACCAAAGTTGAAATATATTAGGGGAGAGTCTAGACGATAGCCAGATTGTCAACTGTGATAGCGCGAGAGGGTGTATGGGCTTGAAAAGATATATGCGGTAAAATGGAATTTCACTGTCTCTTCCCGTCCCTAACTTCGACCTTTACCTGTATCTCTTTCAAAGCAGTATTGAGCCTCATTTCCTTTTAGCTATTGACTTCAGACATTCTTCGCAGGATTGTGTGTATAGGCCTGAGTCTAGTCATAAGTGAAATATACGAACTAGATTCAACATTCAGCTTTTTGTTTCCAAATCTGGTTTACAACATTGGGCATATTGGCATATTAAGGAAAGAATAAAACAAAATAGAATTTGCTTTACAAGACGATAAATGAAATACATACAGTACTAATAAATGCAGCAGTAGTGGTAGTATTAGGGGCATTTGGACAAAAATATAATTATAAAAACTAATTGGTTTATTTATCTTTCTAATTATATTAGTGCAGCACATACGTCTAATTGCAATACCGAATGTGTATTTTCAAATCCAGGTTAGCTATTTGAGTCTAATTTATACACTATATCCACGCATGCGTGGATATATGTGCTGCTTGCAAGCAGCATTTAATATAAATGAAAATCGACGCGACGTTTCAAAAACCGTGGCCTTTTTACGCCAATACGTAGCCTACTGTTATCTTTGAAATATAGCAAGCCATGTTATAAAATTACAAACAAAGACTGCAAAGTCTTATCATTTCATAACTATACGTAAAAAGATATAAATATATTTGCTTGTTTATGTTTATGTAGCTTTTTTTCCAGCACACGAAAACAAAAATGTTGTCTATCGTTTGCCTCACATGTTATTTTTAAAAAGTTCATGCCATTGTCTATTTTCTCGTCTCAACTTAACGTTACGTCCGTGACGCAAACGAGCGCGCGAGTGACGCGAATGATATCATTTTTTTTGTTTGACGCTTTGCCCCTCAGTAGCTAAGAAAAAAGCTTCTCAACATTCAAAGGGGGGCGGAAACCCTATGAACTGTACAATATACCAGCCTATGCCTATTGAAGAGTAGGCCTATAAAAGGCTAAAAGCAAATTGAAGAAACTATCTATAGAATTTTGTCAGGCTATGTAGTGATGTTGAAAGCGAGGGTATAAGAAAATGCCGACGGCAACAGATAAAAAGGTTCTCACCGTGCAAACAAGCAAATTAATTCGCATATTTTCAAAGTTTGATTCTGTAAAAATTGACTCCTGGTAAGGGAGATATATATATAATTAGAATAATAATAAGAGAGGCTATATAATTTTCTATTGTTTTTTTTGTTTTTTTTGGGGGGGGGGGGTGTGGCCGAGTAAATGAACATATATTCTATGCATCATATTATGCTAGATTGTGTCGTTATTTTGCTTGTAGGCCTATGCAGTAAATATGTCGACTAGTAAGCCAAACTAAACACCATCTTCATTATTTGGCATCGATTAGCTGAAATTTACGGAAAGTTAGGCCTACATAAATTCCTATAGGCCTACTGTCGCCTATGCAGGCTTCAAGTCTAATAAGACCACGGTATTGAGGCTATAAATAAAATAAATAAATTGCTGGGTGATGCCATTTGTGACGTATTAGCCGACAATATAGTTGCACCTGTCCCGTTGACAAAAGTCTAAACACAATTGTTTAATTATATTTAAAACGCTTCATTTCAATTATTTATGTGTGATCGATCGTTTAGGCCTACAGGCCTATAGTTCAAAAGTTTTTATAGCATGCCAAAAATTCACACGCACAAATTTTAAATATCAAACATCGGATATAACGGATAAAAATATAGAGACTGCCTATCGCTGCCTATATACTTTGAAATCCAGAATGGATAAGATTACTTCGTCCAATAGAAATATAGTATAGTTAATATAGTTATAAAATCTCTTCACTTGGCTCAGTTTTTCAAAATATAAAAAACAATTGACTTGAAAAAATATACTGACAATACTGACAATTTTTATTGCGCAGGTTTCTATTGCTTTTGTTTTCCTCTTTCAATGTTAACGTTTCTTTGGCTTTACATAGAAGGAGAAAGTCTCGGCTCTTTAATATATACTGTTAATATGATAAAAAAAAACTCTCTATCACGGCTTGTTAGCTCAGTTGGTTAGAGCGCCGTGCTAATAACGCGGAGGTCATGAGTTCGATCCTCTTACGAGCCAATAATTTTTCTTTTTATAAATACTAAAAATTTGAATGTTGTGTGTGAGTTTGAATTTTTGATAATGAAAAGAAGTAATTTGTTTGTTTTACTAGTTAATTAACACAGTGAGTTATTTCATTCATCACGATTGCCAATATAGGCCCGGGTATATAGGCCTATACTATATAGCCTAATCTGCTAAAATATTCCCTACAAATAAATATAAAAGGCTGTAAAAATGCGAAATCATCGAGTTTGTTTGTTAGCTATACAAGTTTACAAAGTGATAAACACATTTATCCCGGATTTATCGGAACAGTGTTATTAACAGACTTAGAGTGCTACTTATTTTATTTTTCGTGAAAAGTTTTAAATACAGCTATATTATAGATTATAGCTTTGCTGCATAAGCATTATATTTGAATATTTATCACATTGTTTACCTATTCAGATAAAGCAATGACTTGGCACCAGACCAGTGACTTTGCAGTTGGTTTCAGGCTATTTGTGAGATGTGACGACTCTATAAAAAGAGAATCCATTTGCATTTTACTGTTCATTCAGTAGGTGCTGACAAGTCTTGCCATACGTTACACACAGCATCTCTTATTGTGCTTCTACCATTTTCAAATTCTTCCCCTTAAGATATTTGTGGTAAAATGGACTCCCAACAATTCCGCGCAGCTGCCCATCAAATGATTGACTACGTTATAGATTACTTGGATAACATTCGCAATAGGTACCCTATAATAAAACGGTTCCATGCTATGTGTGAGTGCAATATTGATGATTTATATGTAGCCCAGCATAAAAATTTTTAAAAATAGGATAGAGTTCTGTATATAATTATTCTCAGCAAGAACAAAGTTTTTCAGTTAAGCTCCTAGCACGTGATGATATAAGCATAGTGCTGGTTGTTATCACACGCTGATTATATCATATCAGTAATATCACACATAGTTATATACTTATAGCCTAAATAATATGACTGGTGCTGAAATCAGTGCGCGGCATGACTATTTTTTAAAATTTAAAATAAAGGCCATTTAAGATTGTGTCACGGAACCTCTGTAGCCTATGTCATAAACAGTTTCCAATAAATACAAGAATATTAATTTAAAATAGGCGAGTTTTACCGACAGTTCAGCCTGGATATTTGAGCGGACTCATTCCCGAGGAAGCTCCAGAACAAGGAGAAACATGGCAATCCATATTTCAAGATATCGAACGTGTGATTATGCCCGGTGTAAGTAAAAATCTCTGTAGTATAGTTTTGCGGCATATTATTGAATTTCTAAAAAAAATTAGACAGTACAGCGTAAACAAAAGAATCGCAACCAGATTCTTAACAAAATTTTCGATTATGAAACTATTGAAATTCTACCTCTAATTGGTTATTTATTTATTTTGATAAAGGTCACACACTGGCACTCACCAAGTTTCCACGCTTATTACCCAACGGGCAATTCATGGCCGGGCATTTTAGCCGACATACTGAGCGATGCTATAGGATGCGTTGGTTTTTCATGGGTATACAACTATTTTTGCGTCACAACCTTGTGATATTTCTACACAAAACACATTCCGTATATGGCTAAGAATTTCTTTACATCCTTGAATTTCAAGGTCGCTAGTCCAGCTTGCACCGAACTTGAAGTAGTAATGATGGACTGGCTGGGCAAATTAATCGGTTTACCTCCCGTCTTTCTCGCTGGCTCCGGTGGTAAAGGTGGCGGTGTCATTCAGGTAGATACAAATTTTTTTGCTTTTAAAAATAGCTTAAAGTCTAGCCTATATTGTTTATACATCGGACATTCAAAAGGGAACGGCTAGCGAAGCAATGCTGGTAGGACTCTTAGCTGCCCGATCAAAGACTCTAAAAAGGCTCAAGGCTGAAAACTCTCAAGATGACGAAAAAATGCTGGCTAGTCGATTAGTAGCGTACTCCTCGGGTTTGTCTCAAAATTTAGCTTTAATTCAACAGCATTTTATCGCTTAGTTCATAATTTCAATACAAATATTCATATATTTAGATCAATCACATTCAGCTGCTGAAAGAGCGGGACTCCTGGCTGGCGTTAACGTCCGCGTCATTCCTACCGATGATGAATTTCATCTGCGTGCTGTCGCACTGAAATCTGCCATAGACGACGACGTAGCAAATGGCAAAATTCCATTCTTTGTATATGTTTCATCAGCACTATTCACTTTATTGACCAGACAAAAAATAAATATATTGGTATTCATGCACTCAGGTGATTGCCACACTCGGGACAACCCCTTCTTGCTCTTTCGACAATATGGAAGAGCTGGGCCCCGTGTGCAACGAAAAGCAGTTGTGGTTACACGTCGACGCAGCTTACGCAGGTGAAATCATTTCATCTATTTAATTTTCTCTCTCTGTAGCCCATAATAGACTTCTTTTGATAGGCTCGGCTTTCATCTGCGAAGAGTATCGTCACTATATGAAAGGGATTGAGCGAGCCGATTCATTTAACTTTAACCCACACAAATGGCTTCTTGTTAACTTTGACTGTTCTGCCATGTGGTAAGTTATTCAAAATGATATGTTTCCAGCTGCACATCTGATGCAAGAACAACAAGTTATTGAATTCTGTGTTATTTTGAAGGTTCAAGGATTCAGACGACATTGTGAGCGCTTTCAACGTTGACCCCCTTTTCTTAAAACATGACCACCAAAATAGCGCCCCAGATTTCCGGGTGTGTGATCGATGAATTTCTCAAGTAAAAGAAATGCATTTCTTGACTGAATTGGTTTTTTACTATAGCACTGGCAAATCCCCCTTGGTCGGCGATTCCGTTCCTTGAAGCTTTGGTTCGTGATGCGTTCGTATGGGGCTGACGGACTAAGAGACTACATTCGGAAGCAAGTTAAACTAGCCGAAGAATTTCATCAAATGTTGTCGTTAAACGACCGCTTCGAATTTCCTGTTCCTCCTGCTATGGGGCTCGTCTGCTTCCGACTCAAGGTGCAAAATATAGTTGATTGAATCCTTAATGTTGCTACAGTTTGAATTTTTTTTTCTGATTTTTTATTGATTTTGTCAGGGAGAAAATAGCTTAAGTGAATCGCTTTTGAAGCGCATCAACGATAACGGCCAAGTATACATGATTCCTGCTAAGCTGCACGATAAGTACATCATTCGCTTCGCTGTTTGCTCACGCTACACTGAACTTAGCGATATTCAAGCTTCTTGTGAAGAAATCTGTCGCCATGCCAACGATGTTGTGCCACAGTAGAGAAAATAAATAAATCTGACAGTCTGAAAATATTTCGCCCAATTTATGACATTAATAAATCGACCATTTTTCCAATTATAGGGGAGAAGGGGGGCTAGTGGTCAGGTGCTTTTTTCCTGATTTTTTTTGAATTTTTTGAGTACACTACTGGTAAAATGAATGAATAGATCATATTCAGATTTTAATTCTCTATGAATTGATCGTATTTGTTTACAATGTTCATTTACACGAAATTGTGAAATTGAGAAAAACTGCAAAAAAAAGTCTGTCAACTTTCCCCACCTACGGGGTAAGTCGGCCTCTGACGATTCTCCATTGCTCCAAAATTTCTAGTTCGAATTTTGAAAACTTGCAACTCAGCATCTGGTGAGAAATCTGTATGACAACATGCCCCTCAAAATTTCTGACAACTAACCCCACAGGGTGCTTTCCGAACAAATAAATTGATAACTAAATAACTTTTTAATGTAGAAATGTCAGGTTTCTTTTAAAAATAAGACAAACATTAATTCTTTTTTGCCAATTTCAACACTCTTAGAGTTTTATACTACGAGAAAAATAAATGTGCTGAGAGGAAAAAAAAAAACTTTTTGCCGTTTTTGTTTTCTTTTTGCTATAACTTCTGTTGGGGAAGTCGTATACTTTTGAAATTTTGTATGAGCAATCTGAATGTTTCTTTCATATTTGGTGTAAAAGGCTTGATTTGTTTTGGTCTGAAAGGGGTCTAACTAGCAAAATGCCAACTAGCCCCCCTCTCCCCTAGTCTATAAGGGGTAGATATGGTTTTGGGCCCAAAAATGTTTATTGGGAGTGCTGTGTTCCGAATTTTAACAAGTGATCTCCCACTCAACCGGACCAAAATACCCCCTTTTTTCCGGAGGTAATTTTCGGATGGTAATCCGGAAAGGGAATCTAAAAATCCGGATTAGGTCTATTCTGTTCAGAATCGCAAGGCGATTCCAACGGAATAAAGTCCGGATTTTATCTTTTTTCGTTCCCGAGATATTTGGGATTGAAAATCGTGAAATATCACGAAAACCCAAAGTCTCCCCCTCCGACTACATCACTTTTAGCCGTATATTCGGCTCTTAAAAAAAACTAATAAATTTAAAAAATGTAGCCCTTTCATCCTTCTTTCAGAATCCAAAAGGATTTTTAATAATTCTTTAAGATGTCCACGATATCACGATTTTCGTGATACCCCCATTTCGACAAATTTTATGTGACTTCGCCACCACTCCTTCGCTTTTTCCATTGTTTCCTATGTATCAAGTCCCATCTGTAGGCTATCGATATTGTCGCGTGGTCAATGACCACGCTATGTGAGACGACCGGTATGAAGTCCAATCGGACGTGTTGCATGACTGTGCCGGCCAAGCCGGGTATATAAGCGTGGAGCATCGGACTGATCGGGGCTGTTCCCTGGCTAACCGTTGCTGTCTTACAGTGATTGTACTAGAATGTAGCAGTAGTAATACACCCCTTAACTTGTACGTTACATGGTGAAGATGCAGGCCTCATTGGGTAAGTCCGTTTTTCTCCATCGTATTGTAACTTGTTCGCAGTGTGTGCCTTAAATTGCGGTGGTGCGGATCTGTTCCGGCCAAGCTACGATGAGAAAACGGCGCCTTGAGTGCGATCCCTGGTAACAAGGGTGAGGAGAACGGAGCGGGGGATAAGTAAGAATTTGGGAGTAGTATTTGTTGTTGTCGGCGCACGGTGAGCAGCGGGTTTCAGACCGTGGGCAAGACCCGGGATCGCGTACGAAACGCACGTTGAGCGAAAAAAAGCGTGAGCCTTTTTTCCACAAGAAACGGGGCGTTGGTTTATACGCGCACGGTGAGTAGCGAGCTTTTGGCCACGTGCAAGACCTGGGGTTGCTTGAAAAACGCACGTTGAGTGGAAAAAGCGTGAGTCTTTTGTCCGCAAGAAACGGGGTCGTTGTTGGCAGCGCACGGTGAGCAGCGGGCTTCAGACCGCGAGCAAGATCCGGGGTCGCTTGAAAAACTTACGTTGAGCGGAAAAAGCGTGAGCCTTTTGTTCGCAAGAAACGGGTTGGTTTATACGCGCACAGTGAGCAGCGGGAAGCGTCAAGCTTCTGGTCACGGGCAAGACCTGGGGTCGCTTGCGAGTGCACGTTGAGCGGCAAGAGGTGAAAACCTTTTCGGTTTCCGCAAGAAACGGGGTCGTTCACAGTGCACAGTGAGCAGCGAAAAGTGTCAAAGCTTTCAGACGCGGGCAAGATCCGGGGTCACTGAAAACGCACGGTGAGCAACGAGAAGTGTTTCACTTCTCGAAGGTTGCAACATGCCGGGGTCGTTTAGTGTTTTGTTCGTGTTCTTTTTTTTGTGTTGGTTGTGTTGTGGAGAAGTGAGCTGTGTATGGTGTACGGAGACGAAGACAGTGACCGAAGGAGGAAGGCAGTTGGACCGGTGGAGAGAGAGCTTGACCAGCCCCTATGGAGCGGGAGACGGCGACGACCAGATAGAGTACTAAATGTAAGGAGCGATTGATCTAGTGATTTAAAAGGATTTTTAGGATGCGAAAGGACCAGGGTTCGATTCCTGGAAGGATCAAGTCTTTTCAACTTAGAAAAACGAGCGCCCATTACATGTTCGTTTTCGGACGTCCAAAACGTTCCAGCAAAAAGGACATTTGGGACTTCCAAATACAACAAAAGTAACATTCACCTAGGACGGCCAGCTTTCAATCTGTGGTCAAGTTTGAAACGTCCTATGGACATACCTGTGCTAGAAGGGAATCCAGTCAAACAAAACACGTCAAGAAATCGACACCTCAGCAATAGATAAGCAAGCCATCAACAGAATCTGAGCTCGAACAAGACCAACACTTCGCTAAAACATGCAGATGCGAAAAGAAATCCGACTCATCCGTTTAAGAAGGAAGCGTAAACCTAGACACAGATTCATGCGTGGCATGAATCAATGCGAAGGAGCTCGTGAGAATCTCCATTTTTCTAGCCAAGAACTAGAGCATGATTGAAATTTCAGCTCTTCCCGACAGAGAAGCTCAAATAGACGCCATCTCAACTATTCTTTTCCAAGATTCTTTCCTAGACATGCAATTGACCCCAGCAATACAGTCACGGCCACCGGAGGTCGTATCGACAATCTTGGATTCTCCAAAGCAAGCTTTGGATGGCAAACCGGTAATGACGTCAGAGAAGTCACTACTAATTTCCATGTTTTAACAGACCTTTGGTAGCCGATCATTTTGAAAGGCCTTCAACGGCTGAAGATGCTGGCCCATCTGAAGCCCAAAAAACAGGTGGATTCGCAGAAACCAAACTGAATTCCCTTGTATCTTTGATGGAGTCGCGATGGACCCTTTCTCTTTCTCCCTCTTCCGTACAAGGGAAGAATGAGAAAAGGTAAAGATTTTTGGATATGGTAACACTGGTAAGAGGGAATCGAGGGGAAAAAACGTAAAAATTTTAATCCGTGTTTTCATATTCAATTTCATTACTATAAATCAAACTTTAAAAATGTGATCTTAAGAAAAAGTTTTGAATCTAAAGCAAAAGGTTTGAGTGACGAAGGCGCGAACGAGAACGAGCATTCAGACAAGTCATCGTTAGAGACTTGCTTGAAACCATGGACTACTCTAATAAGGATGGGACTCTTCGCCTATCTCGCCGTGTTAAAGCTAGTCGGGTGGGGTATTTTCATGGAAACAGTTATAAAAAATTATCATTAAATTAAGTTTTTTTTTGCTGATTCCAACTATGGATATAAATCTTAGTGAAATAAACTAATCATTAAGATATTATAAATTTACTTTCAGTGGAAGCGGTAAAAGGAAAAAAAAACAGGTGTCATCTAGAAACCAAATACCCTAAGCTCTTAAGAATATACGCTACAAGGTCAAAAATAGTTAGATAGCTATCGCAGTCAAGAGAGCCAAGAGGATATCTAATGCACGGCTGACACCCCGTGCTACCCGTCAACACCATCTTAGGGGCGAACCCGGGCCCATACCAACTATTGCCTGCGGAATCAAGAGGGCCGGAAAAATAAGAGCTTTGGTTTTTTCGGAAACCTACATAGAGCATTCGCCGAAGTAGACAACAGGAGTCAACAGGCACAAAATAAATACAGACAACAAAACGACAAACAACGCAGGGAAGGAGAGGAATTCCAGCCCTCACAACAAGTGTTAGTATACAGACCTACAAGATAAATAGGCCTGGCCAAAAAAATTATCCATAGATGGAACGGACCGTACAAGATACGCTGGTAAACTCTCTTTTATTATTTTATTCTTGAATATTCGTGTAATTTTGAATTCGTGTATCTTATTTGCAATCTTGTGTATTGAAATACAATAAAGCGTCATCCTCTGACGAGTTGTCGTGTTACTATTTCGTACAAGTAAAGTAAGGCTGGAACGAGCCTTACAAGTGGTGAACGTGCCAAAATTTTCGAACCTTTCAATTTATTGTACGAGTGTCCAAACTCTATTGTACAAATTTGAGCATTTTGTGAACTATCTGGTGAACAACAACGGTTCAGCCCCAAAAGGAGCATCGAGGACCTACATGACCGAAATTCGACAACCCAAATTGGAGGAAAATATAAAATCAGACTCACCTTCAAACCAAGTGGTCCCGAAAGGCAGCGTAGAAACAAAACCAGAGACAGTACTTAATTCGGAGATCCCAAAGGTCAGGCCAAATTACAGGCCGTCTACAGCAATTAAGTACAAGAAGTTTCGAACTCAAACATAAAATACTAAAACTTAAAGAAAAACCAAAAAACGAGAAAAGAGTAGCAAGAATCGCTAAACTAGAGAAAGTGTAAGGCTCGTTCCAGCCTTACCTTACTTGCACGAATTAGTAACGCGACAATTTGTAAGAGAATGACGTTTTGTATTGTAATACACAAGATTGAACATAAGATACACGAATGCGACTATTCAATGTTAGAATAATAAGAGAGAGAAAGAGTTTACCAGCGAGAGGGCCTGCTCGGGGAAGACTGGTTATACAAGGGAAACAAGGGGGCTTTTATACTGGTCAAGGCGGAAGTCAGCGTTGGAGATTGATCTCGTTATTGCTGATATTGCCGTAATAGGATTGATACTCTGGCTGATGTCGACATCACGGTGTTGGGACTGGATACATCCCGTGTGTCGGCATCAGGGTGTCGACAATGGATACATCCCGTGAGTCAGCATCACGGTGTCGGGACTGGATACTTCCCGTGTGTAGACATCACGGTGTCCGTGAGCGGATCCTATTTGCTCAACGGACTCGTTTGCGCATAGGGTCAATCCAGCCGAAATCAACCAATCGTTGGCGCGCTCATATTTTATAATTTAGCGAAATTTGGACAGTAGGTTTATACTGTCGAAAACAACTTATTTTCCAAATTTTGTCCATTTTGGACGATAAATTTTTAAAATACGGCAAAATGAAAAAAACTAATTTTCATTTTTCACAGTCCATTTTTCCCGTGCGTTTTTTGTTTTTTCAATTTTTCAATATCAATCAAGACCCATTGTTTGCAAAACTATGTTTTTTAAATACATCTTTTTTAATCAGATTTTCAGATGTTTAGGTTTAATTTTTTTTTTTAAATTTTAGTTTAAGGTTACTATTTTCAGGGCAAAGTTTTTATACCCTCCCCTCTTCAAAAATCAATATCTCCCCCGGCTGCAAAAATATTCACAAGCCGTTTTCACAATGTTATAGAGGAAATATTCCTTTATATTATATATAAAAATGAGAGAGGTGTTATCTCTCGTTGGTTTGATTTAATTAGTTTAGTTTTAAGGTTTTTGACGAAAAATGGCCACTCTGCTGACCAGTAAGTACCCTAATCTCGTTATATCGCCATTTTCTGTATTTTTATTTATATA
Source organism: Daphnia pulicaria (assembly GCF_021234035.1). NCBI lineage: Eukaryota > Metazoa > Arthropoda > Branchiopoda > Diplostraca > Daphniidae > Daphnia > Daphnia pulicaria. The sequence goes on from NC_060913.1 coordinate 28,172,421, forward strand.
TATTGTCTTACTACTTTTTTTTAAATAGCTGGCGTCGATAAAGAATTCATCGAAGTATTTGAAAGAAACAAAAGAGAAACCCCTGTATACGACAAAAACCTTTCGTCAACTCAAGAAGAGGAGCTGCACGGACCCGGTTACAATTTACGGCCACGCCCAAGGTTGTCGGACGCCGACGACGCGGTACGTCTGACCAAACACAAGGTATTAACGGTCGTACACGCACCAGAAATATTAAAGAAACCGACATATAGAACAAGGACGGAATTCACTGTGATACGAGAAAATGCAAGCCCAAAAGACACGGCGAGACGGAGGAAGCAATCAAGCAGGCCCCGCCAACGAAGACCTAGCCGAAGAAATAATCAGAGATTGGGAAGAATTTTGCAGGACTCCAAGCAAGAAAACGACTCAAGAAATACAAGACTCACCAGATTCACCGGAAGGACCGCTGTCCGGCGCTCGCGTCAGCCAATAAAAATGAGGAGAAGATCTGGATACACAACAAACAAAGAGATTGAAGATCTATTAAGGGAACAAGAAAATTAGGAGCTTACTGGATCATCTCCGGTAGTGACGGTGAATCACAATCGCCCACCGTCAAGGAGGGGTGAAGAACATCATCAACAAGAGAACACCGATCAAGAAAGCAGAACTCTTCCGAGTTATTTAAAGCAACTTAGGCGCATATTGTTGCGCCTACGGGAAGCAGCAAGAGCCGCTCGCCGCAATCTGGATCAAATCCGGCGACTCGCGTATGATGGCGGTATAGTCGAAAACGGAATCCAACAGCTGTTTGGAGAACAGGAGATGGACACCGAGGACGACGGATGAGCCATAAAGAATACCAAATATTGTACATGTAATGAGAAGACAAATCATTGCATTTTCCCCTTTGTTCCCCCGTAGTAACCAATAAGAACGGACATATTATTTACGAGTCCTATAGTATAATAATGTACTTTATAATTCATTTTTCTCAAGAACCGGGCAGCGACGCCCACAAACAACGCTGGTGATGGCGGCACTAATCAAGTTCCAGTATCCTCCCGTGCTCGCGGGGGGAAGGACGAGAACGTGGTGCAGTGGATGCACCCATATGAAAGGATTGGAAGATACAACCGCTGGTGAGAGGATGCCTTACGAGACCACGTGGAGATGTCACTCTCTGGAGTCACGCTTAAATGGTTCACCTGCAAAGATGCGGAGGGACAACTGGCCAACGAATGGAAGGGCCAAGCAGGTTCCCCGGTCATTCCAGGGGTAAATATCCAGATCCTGACGCAGTTTCGCCCAGCCAATCAGGACGAGTAAAACGAAGAAAAAACTTATGGCTCGAAAGCAGGGAGCCTAGGAACCAACAACGGAGTACTTCTACGACGTTCTAGACCTCTGCCGAAGAGTCAACCCATGGATGGCAGAGACCGACAAGTTGATGTGCCTATGGAGGGAATTGAAGCCGATTGTTATGGAGAAGCTCTGGAGCCAGCCTACGACGTGCAATGGGTTCCTGTAGGAATTGAAAAAACTCGAGGAGCTTACGTCGCGAAGTGAGGAGTGGGCCCTAGTGTAAGGATCGGCTGAACTACGTTTATGTACCCCTAATGATCACCAGACCTAGCCATGGGAGGGCGCGGGAAACCAGCCAAGAAGCAGCGCATCTACAGTGATCCGACACATGCGCGCGCAGTTCAAAGGCGGGAGTATTGCGCCCAGTAATTCGGTCCATCGCCGCTTACGCAGCGATGTCGTGACCAGCGCGACCCCAATTCCCGACGCGTTGACTTCCGCGTTCGGCGGTATAAAAGCCCGTGTATTCCCCATGTTTAACCAGTCTCCGCCGCGTTACTCCTCTGGTAATATCCCTTCTGACTATATCTTGTGGTCTGTTATGAAGTGTATGCTTGTACTGTGTACCTAGTGTTTGAGTGTAATACATAAGCGTCATCCTCTGATGATCACTTGTGTGTTCATTTTGATAAGTGAAGTAAGGTCTCGAACGACCCTTACAATTTTTGAACGTGCCAGGGAGGAAGACCTCCAGCCACCCGGGGAAGAGGTGGAAGTGGAAGTGGTAGAAGAGGTGATCGCAGAAGACATTATCCGCGACTGGTTATGCAAACCAGGGATTCGAGAGTCCTTGGTCATTACAGATTCGCCAGCATCACCGGACGCCGAGAACGTCGAAGGAACCAGACCACCCTTGCCATTAAAAATGAAGAGGAGATCGGGTTATACAACTCAACTGGAATTTGAAAGAATGCGAGAGGAGGCAGGTTGGAGCGTGTCCAACCCTCACACATCACCAATGGTCACCGTAAGCCGCCCGGCAAGGCCATAAAACCGCAAGGGACGGAAGGAAAAACTCCAGCCCCTGCACCGACGCCAGACAGAAGACTCTTTTCCCCGACAACTGAAACAGATACGCAGGGTCTTTCTACATCTGCGGGAAACGGCCGCAGAAGCACGGAGAAATATGGACCAGATCCGACGGCTGATTTTCGATGCAGGTAATCGAAAATAGTATGCAGCATCTGGTGCAGGAGCAAATATTGGACACTGAAGATGAAGACTAAAAGTTTGTTTTTCATCATTATTGTCATTTTGTAGTCCAGGACGTATTAACCCCAAATGTCCTGTAGCGAAAATGCATTTTTTTCCACATTTATATTATGTTTATCTCTGCAATTATGTTTTTTTGGATAGACACACGACGTATTAACCCAGTTCATTAGCGTTTTCATAATAATTCATTTCAACTTCTCACATATAACGAAAATACAAAAAAAAGAGGATGTACTTGAGCATTTATTAGTAGGAGGGGGGATAATAAAATTATAATGAACCAGTTATTACATCGATAAAACCAGATAAATTCAATCGAATAAGACAAAAAAAAACATTTTCATAATATACCTATAAACGAACGTTTCGTTCACCGTTTACTTCACTTTTCATTACCAAGTAAATGAAAAAGAATACCAATTTTTGGGAAATTTTAAAAATTTATTGAACGGCAATAGACAAGTTGAACAAAATGGGAACAGCCATGGAAAATAACGATGATTTTATTAATAATTTTCTTCCAGCTTAAAGCAGAACATAGTAGAAAGTATATAGCAATAAAGGGGATGGCAATGTAGTACTTATATTATCTATGTCTGTATTGCAATCAAGCATTTTACAATTTTCCATATTCCTTGATATATTATTTTACCGAGTTTCCCCATTAAGCCAACGTTAAATTTCTCGAAGCCCCATATCCCAGTAATTGAATACGGCAATCGTGCGATTCCAGAATTATTATTGACATGGCGGAAGAAAAAATGCGTTTTTACCTTTCCTACCAGGTGAAGAATTGGAAACCTAAAGATTTGAAAATGCCGCGTTTCGGTACGGTGGCGCCATTACGCGCACACTACTGCGTCACCACTGCATGCACCATTCGTTTATACAAGTCAAGATGCGGCGTGAGTGACACAGAGTAGCCCCCGGCTAAACAAAATCCAACGCCACGTTCAAGGCCGTCGCATACAATGCCATATGTCAATGCTTGTTTAAACATATAAAATTATACAATACCATGCACTACATTTGCATTACCACAATATTTGTTCACCGATCCTTATACCATTAATTCTTATTTGCCCGGAGAGCAAATTAAAGGAGAAGAGTGTGTAAGGATCGGCTGAACTACGTTTATGTACCCCTAATGATCACCAGACCTAGCCACGGGAGGGCGCGGGAAACCAGCCAAGAAGCGGCTTATCTACAGTTATCCGACACATGCGCGCGCAGTTCAAAGGCGGGCGTATTGCGCCCAGTAACTCGGTCCATCGCCGCTTACGCAGCGATGTCGTGACCAGCGCGACCCCAATTCCCGACGCGTTGACTTCCGCGTTCGGCGGTATAAAAGCCCGTGTATTCCCCATGTTTAACCAGTCTCCGCCGCGTTACTCCTCTGGTAATATCCCTTCTGACTATATCTTGTGGTCTGTTATGAAGTGTATGATTGTACTGTGTACCTAGTGTTTGAGTGTAATACATAAGCGTCATTATCTGATGATCACTTGTGTGTTCATTTTGATAAGTGAAGTAAGGTCTCGAACGACCCTTACAATTGGTGAACGTCCCATTTCGGACTCTGCCATTTGAACGAGTTTTGGACTCCATTTGAGTAGGTTTATGAACTCTACCAATTGAGTATGTTTATGGACTCTGCCATTTAAGCAAGGGATTGAATTCTGAAATTTGGGCAAAAGTTTTGAAGTCTTTCTACACACACAACTACACATCACCACATCCGCAGAACGAGAGGCAAACGAGAATTTTGAGAAAGAGCTGTTGAAATGACTGTTTCCGACAAAATTCTCCGTCAACAGAGTAACAAAGGTACTCTGTTGATCAACACGGCCATAGAACGAGAGGCAAACGAGAATTAAGAGAAAGAGCTGTAGGTAAGGCTCGTTCCAGCCTTACTTTGCTTGTACGAAATAGAGACGCAACAACTTGTAAGAGGATGACGTTTTGTATTTGAATACACAAGATTGAACATACGATACACGAATGCGACTATTCAATGTTTTTAGAATAATAAGAGAGAGAAAGAGAGTTTACTAGCGTGTGGGCCTGCTCGGAGAAGACTGGTTATACAAGGGAAACAAGGGGGCTTTTACACTGGTCAAGGCGTAAGTCAGCGTTGGGGATTGATCTCATTATTGCTGATATTGCCGTGTTGGGATTGATACTCTGGCTGATGTCGACATCACGGTGTTGGGACTGGATACCTCCCGTGTGTCGACATCAGGGTGTCAGCAATGGATCAATCCCGTGAGTCAGCCTCACGGTGTCGGGACTGGATACTTCCCGTGTGTCAACATCACGGTGTCCGTGAGCGGATCCTATTTGCTCAACGGACTCGTTTGCACATGCGCCTTTTGAATTGCGCGCTTGGTGCTATAGATGCGCCGCTTGTTTGCTGGTTACGGGTGCCCTCCTGTGGCTGGGTTCGGGTACTACTCTCTGCCAGAGCGGTAAGTTAACCCGATCCTTACACACTCCCCCCCTTTAAATTTGCACTCCTGGGCAAATAAAATATTAAGCTAAGCTAAGGATCGGCTAATAAAAATGCATTGAAAGAAACATTTAAACAAGTAATGTATGATAATTTCACAGCTTTTACGGCGCTGTACAATACATATGCATGGGGTGGCCTTGAAACTTTCATTGGAATTTATTTGCCCTTCGGCTACTGCAGTGTTACGTATGCACGACTGGTACGCTTTGCTTACACTGGCTCGGCGCTGGCTCTTTTTTTCGTTTTGGTTTCTTTTTCTTGCGCGTTTTGGCGAGATACTGTAACGGATGTCTCACGCATATCATATAGATCCCCATGTATCAGTAACAGCTAGATCAATAGCCTTTAGTCAATTAGCATAACGCGTGACGGAAGCATGCAGAACAGACCCAAACATGAAGTGTCAGATAGTTCCGTCAGATAAGACATAAAAGAACGTCCAAGCCGGGCAACCGGGAGCAGTCTATTGTATCGCCTCACGTTGTATACTTCAGCTTAATAAACGGTCCAACCATCTGTCATTCTCGTTACATGGTGGAGATGCTAACGAACATCCCTATCGACGAAGAAGGAGTGAGGCGGAAAAGGAGCGAATGAGTGGACAGCAGAGCAGGAGCAGCAAGCGCATACAAGGAATTGCAGCGTCACTACCCCGGCCGCTGGTGACAAGAAGAACTACATCCCAGAGCGAGCGCGAAGAGAAGGAACACACAGCCCCCAGAACCGAAGCAGGAGAAAACCTCGAGAAAATCCCAGCCGAGACCAGCCCAAGACAAACGTGCAATTTCACCCGCCAGGCAGGCAAGAGACACCCGCCCGGTGATCAAGAAGCAGCAGGAAGCACGGACGCAACACGACCAAAAGCAGCACAGAAACACGACGCCAAAGCCTACGGTCACAAAGGAAGAGACAGCGGTTTCGCAGACAAGAGCCAGGAAGACTGTACGGCGCAGGAGTCGCCAACGACCGACCAGACGACCCCAAGAAGACCGACACACGAAGAAGCTGACAGGTCGAGCCAAGGATCCAGACCATCCTTGTCTTGGGACACGGCAGACCTCGCAGGACACACACGAGGAAATCCGCACCAGCAGACCCCATCGAGAGAGGGTGAGGACGAAGTCTTCAACGACCAAGATCTATTCTCCCCAGTACGAAACACAGAATCCTAACAGCAAACGACGACGACGAGTACGATCTCTACACGCCAGTAAGGCTTTGGACGCAACGAGCAGCCGGACTCCACCCAGAGCCAACAGAAACCGAACTCAGATACACATTTCTGTCATCAGAGTCAGAAGAAGATCCAGGCAGCACAGAAGGAGCAGTGGGCTTGCTCACAAGCTTCCTAAACACGACGCCTAGTAACGGAAGTGTGATACCTGATTCACCACCAGCAAAGCACACACCAGCAACAGTCAAGTCGTCACCGCAGCCGACCAGAACAAAAACCCTACCACCCCCGACAGGAGGAGCGCCATCGCAGCCGACAAGAGGAGCATCACCCACAGGAGGAACAACACAACACCCGACCGGCACACCCACCCAACCCCCTGCACAACCCCACCAACAACCAAGACCACCAGCACTACCCACTAGAAACATGGCTGCTGGATTGATCAAATTTAAAGCACCTTCCGTATTCTCCGGTAAATCAGGGGAAGACGCAGCAGACTGGATGGACCGATACGAAGTCCTGGCGGACTACAACCGCTGGACCGACGCAGACAAAAGGACAAATTTCGGCATCTACCTTGAAGGTCCAGCAAGGCAATGGTTCCAGTGTCTGACTCCACCCAACGACTGGGGCGACACTGCAGCAGTAGCAGCAAAACAACAACAAGCCGCAACACCAGCCATAAGAGGAATGCGGTCCATCTTCATCAGAGAATTTCTACAAGACAGTTATGCCAGCTACCAAGAGAGCAGACTGAGGAAAAGGAAACAAGGTATCAATGAACCCGCAGCGGAGTACTACTACGAGATAATTAACCTGTGCCGGCTGATGGACCCAAACATGTCAGAAGAGGCCAAATTACACCACCTGTATGAAGGCCTAAAACCAACACTCGTAGAAAAAATCTGGGTCCTACAACCTAAGACGTGCGCCAACTTCCTAGCAGCAGTAAGGAGACACACCGAAGCAGCCGAACTAGCGTGCAACAAAGGATGGGCCGTCCACATGCTGGTCGAAGAAAAAGAGAAAGAAGAAGAAGCGAGAGTCGCAGCTGTAGGAAGAGACCAACAAACCGACAGAAACAACGAGGATCCCACGATCAAACAACTACTAGAAGTAGTACAACAACTACAAGGAGAAATTATATCGATGAAGAAACAAGATGAAAACGGAACAAAAACTTAAATCCAGATCCGCATCCATACCTTAGTTTAAAAAAGGGGGTGTAACGGATGTCTCACACATATCATATAGATCCCCATGTATCAGTAACAGCTAGATCAATAGTCTTTAGTCAATTAGCATAACACGTGACGGAAGCATGCAGAACAGACCCAAACATGAAGTGTCAGATAGTTCCGTCAGATAAGACATAAAAGAACGTCCAAGCCGGGCAACCGGGAGCAGTCTATTGTATCGCCTCACGTTGTATACTTCAGCTTAATAAACGGTCCAACCATCTGTCACTCTCGTTACAATACGTCCAGAATTGGGTTTCCATACTTCGCCTTTGATTAAATGACATCGCCTTCTTTTTTTTTTTTTTTTTGTTCCTTCAACTTTGATGGCTTCAGGATTTTTCAACTTCCTATAATGGCATCATGGGACATAACATGATCATGATGGGACATAACATGATCATGATGAAAAAATAGGTCAATTATTGAAGCTAAAATGTAGTGAAATATGTATGTAGCGTAAACAATTTGAAATACAATATGCTCTATATTGTCATCCTCTTTGGTTAATATTTCTACTTTCTTAAGCTCTGTACCATTGCGTTACATGTTATTGGGGTGCGTTCTGTTTCTTGAATATATATGGGGAAGCATAGTGTAAATGTTTTCTTTTCTTTTTCTTTTGTTTGTTATTTATACGATCTTTTAGCTACTTGAAACGAGAATTTGGTGGGTGTCCTTACTTGCTGACGATGGTTAAACGGGTGGTCTTTTATTTTCGTCAGACATTTCACTATTATTGTTCATTGCCTATTTCGCCTCGCCCTAGTGCGTACGTTTCGCTTTACTTTGCTAGTGAAAAGTTGCTCCTATCTATTTAACCAAAAAAAATGGTGCGCCCTAAGCGTTTTAAGCGCGTCGTTTATGCGGAGTCCTCCGCTAGTTCAAATGCGGGGCCCTAAACATCGGTAGTTCCCCCCCTCGTCATTCGGGTTCGTCCCGAATCGCCTCGTATTGTTCCGGCCGCTGGCCCTTCTGGCTTCGTTTGGCCGCCATCTCAAAGCCACGCTGGCTCCGTAGTGCCTCCTGCGGCTGGCCGTTCCGGCCCATGTCGGCCGACGGCTCGAAAAAGTTGTGGAGTGCATCTGCGTGTCCCGGCGGGTGGCCGTTCCGGCCCGTTCGTCGTCGAGTCGTTTGTGCGGCCGACTAGCCCGGTCCGCTCGGCGTTCCGGGCGTTTGTAGCTACCCCGGTGCCTCAGCCCCCGCCCGCGTCGCCGTCCGGAGGGGTGCAAAGCGTGGGCAGTATGCCAGCGCTTGTCCCCATCTGGCCGCCGACTCTGGTGGCCGGCCGTTCGTCAGCTGCTGGCTCCAGGTCGCCGCTGGTTTCTTCTCCGGGTTCGTCGAGCCCGGCGGAGCCGTACGACTTCGAAACACAGAATTCGCTTGAAGCCAATTATTTGGCCACTCTTTTAACGAGTAAGTATTTTCTGTGTTCTCCACTATAAATTGTATATTATTCCATTAATAAAATTTTCTTTTTTTTTGTTTTTTGTTTTTTGCTTTTTGTTGACTTTAGGCTATACTACGCAGGAGCGTATAGCTGCATACTATTCGTTTCGGAGGGACATGGACGCCCATTTGGACACTTTGGATCAGGATGATCAGTACCGGCTGCTCCCGCCTCATCGCGACAACTAACTCTTTTATTATTTTTTTTTTCGTTGGCTAAAAAAAATGTCTTCATGTATTCTCCCGCCTTCGATTAATAAAAGATTTTAACTCTGACTTTTTTCTGCCCTTCTACTTTGCTAGTAAAAAGTTGCCCCTCTCTGTTTTAACCCAATAATGCCGCGCCCTAAACATTTTAAGCGCGTCATTTATGCGGAGTCCTCCGCTAGTTCAAATGCGGGGAATCCCCAGGTGCCTTCGGTATCTGTAGTTCCTCCCCTCGTTATTCGGGTTTGTCCCGAATCGCCTCGTATTGTTCCGGCCGCTGGCCCTTCTGGCTTCGTTTGGCCGCCATCTCAAAGCCACGCTGGCTCCGTAGTGCCTCCGGCGGCTGGCCGTTCCGGCTTCGTTCGGCCGACGGCTCGAAAAAGTGTCGGAGTGCCTCTGCGTGTTCCGGCGGGTGGCCGTTCCGGCCCCTTTGTCGTAGAATCGTTCGAGCGGCCATCCAGCCCGGTTCGCTCAGCATTCCGCCCATTTGTATCTACCGTGGTGCCTCAGCCCCCGCCCGCGTCGCCGTCAGGAAGGGGGCAAAGCGTAGGCAGTATGCCGGCGCTCGTCCCCATCTGGCCGCCGACTTTGGTGGCTGGCCGTTCATCAGATGATGGCTCCAGGTCGCCACTGGTTTCGTCGCAGGGTTCGTCGAGCCCTGCTGAGCCGTACGACTTTGAGACTCAGCATTCTCTCGAAGCCAATTATTTGGCCACTCTTTTAACGAGTAAGTACTCTATTTTCTCCATTTTTTTTTTTTGCTATTCTCTTCACTATTATTGTATTTATTCCATTAATAAAAATCCTTTTTTTTTTTTACTTCAGGCTATACTACGCAGGAGCGTATAGCTGCTTATTATACTTTTCGGAGAGACATGGACGCCCATTTGTCCACTTTGGACCAGGACGACCAGTACCGGCTTCTTCCGCCTCATCGTGACAACTGACTCTTTTATTTTTTTTTTCGTTGGCTAAAACTCTTCCTGTACTGTGCCGCCTTCGAAATAAAAGATTTTCTTTCTGATTCTCTTCGTTTTGTTATTTTTTTTTTCGAATAAATTCTTACGCTCACGTGGGACATCTGACTTTTTTTTTTTTTTTGAAAAGAAAACAGTTAAAATGGCGTAAAAAAAATGGGGAAAAGGAGACAAAAGCTATACTAGAATAAGACGAGAAAATGAATTATAAAGTGCATTAAATCAATAGCACACGTAAATAATGTGTCCGTTCTTATTTTACTACTGATAACCATAGGGGGAAAATGCAATGATTTTCTTAATCTTTACATGTACAATACTTGTTTCCTTTTTTTTTTTGGTTACTCGTCGTCCTCGGTGTCCATCTCCTGATCTCCTAACAGCTGTTGGATTCCATTTTCGACGATATCGCCATCGTACGCGAGTCGCCTGATTTGGTCCAGATTTCGGCGGGCGGCTGTTGCTGCCTCCCGTAGGCGCAACAATATGCGCCTAAGTTGTTTTAAATAACTCGGTAGCGTTCTGTTTTTTTCTTTTCGACCCATCACCCGTGGTCACCGGTAAGGCCAGAAAGCCGGAAAGGAAGAAAAGAACGACTCCAAACGTTACACCTACGCCCGACCGTTACCTACGCAGGACAGGACGAATGCATCTGGAAGGGGGGATTTCACATGGTCATTGACCACGCTATAAGATTATGTCGGAATTTTGGCGAACCTGTAGTGTGACTTAGACATCCGGTTGATTGACATCCGGTTCTTGACATTTGTGACTTCGCCCCCACTCCTTCGCTTTTTCCATTGTTTCCTATGTATCAAGTCCCATCTGTATCGATATACAAGGCCTTGATACATAGGAAACAGGGAAAAAGGGAAGGAGTGGACAGAAAAGGGGGCAAAAAGCACATATACGGCAATCGGCAACGCCGAATAAAATGCTTGAAAAATGTGTAGAAATGGGGGTATCACAAAAATCCTGATATCTCGGACATCTTAAAGAAATTTAGAAAATCCTTTTGGATTCTGAAAGAGGGATGAAAGGGCTACATTTTGTATCAATTAGTTTTTTTGTAGAAGCCGAATTTACGGCTAAAAGCGATGTAGTCGGAGGGGGAGACTTTGGGTTTTCGTGATATTTCACGATTTTCAACCGTGATTATCTCGTGAACGGGAAAAGATAAAAATCCGGACTTTATTCCGTTGGAATCGCCTTGCGATTCTGAACAGAATAGACCTAATCCGGATTTGTAAAGTCCTTTTCCGGATTACGATCTGAAAAGTACCTCCACCAAAAAGAGGGTATTTCGGTCCGGTTGAGTGGGAGATCGCTTGTTAAAAATTCGCAAATTTCTCTCGCCATCTGGCGTCGAATATTGATACATTATTCCCTTTAAAATTATCTTCGTTTATTCTTTGCTAACAAGTTCAAAGTTTTGCTATAGAAAAGGAAAACCACAAACTTAAAATTAAATAAACTTTGTTGGAAGTTGGAAGTTTGCTTGCACGTACAATTCGTTAATTGAAACAAACTGTACAGGCAAGAAAGTACTTACTTCCCATTAAGTTTATTTAACACTAAAAATAAGCCACTAAAGTTTAAAGGGATACGATGTAAACATTTACATTATCAATGAAACGAAACAACGAAAACAGTTCTGTTGTCGACGAAAGCTTAACAGGAAATGTGGAACAGGAACACAGAACACTAGTCGTTGATCTGAACTGAAAAAGGGACAGCAAGAAAAAAGGGGCGTGCCTGCTCAGCCCAAACTGATTTGTTTAGACGTAGCGTGGGCGGGGAATAGTTCATTCCATATAGGCTAGCTAACTGCGGGACTAACTGTAGTACTGAAAGGAATTGGCCTAACCTATAGGGGAGACTGGACCCATCTTGGACACTGTACCACGTTAGACAGGGTCAGTAAAAATAGTAGAGATGATTTTAAAAATCCTATTTTTCTACAGTTTATTTTTTGTAGTGTAAGCATTAACTGTAATAAGTTTCATGAAAATCTCATGGTTATTTCTTGAGATATTCACGAAATAAAAAAATTACGGAAAAAATACGCAAATTTTTTCCCCACTAACGGGGAAAATTGTGAAAATTTTTATTTTTAAGTATGATAGTTTAGACGATATTCACATTTTAGTGGAGGACGGTCTCTCGTGGTAATTTGGGACAGGGAAATTGTTCTATCTTAACGAGAGACTTCAGTGCCACCTACATGTTTTCCCTATCTCGCCCCATGTAAAAGTTGCAATTCTTTTTCTATAGGAAATCTTTTTCAGTTTTAAAGATATCATTTCCAAAATTTCTGTGGGGATTTAACCACATTAAGATCTACATTTCCTTGTTTTTTCATAATGTTTTATTCATCCTATCCCTCTTATAATATCCTGTCTAACATGGTACAGGCGTCTGTCCAATATTACCCCGGTCTGGTAAAAAAACACGAAAAAATTCAAATCTCAATAACTTTTATACTTTTTAAGGTACTTAATTGAAAAAAAATCTTGGGTGTGCGGAAACTATTTACGCGTTTTTTTTTGCAAAAAAAAAATTCTTTTTCGTTTAAGGGGATGGGAGATATGGGGGCGAAAACCGGAACTGTCCAATATCTGTTCGGTTTCCCCTATATGACGTATAGCTGATTTACCGTACACTCAGTCACACACAGTTACGTACAGCTCATTTATCAGAATCATTGAGATGAAAAGGTATAGCATATAGCTTCCCGAAGGAAATTCATTGTCTTTATATTCACGTCCAAACAGAAAAAGTATGCGAAAAGTAGGCCGGTATAACCTATATAGTATCTCGAGTTATGTTGTTATTTATATTATATTAGGTCTAATGACCTTATAGGGGAGAGTAGTAAGGGTTGGCACCAATTTTTTTATTTTCTCTTCCATTTCCCTCCATCAATAACTTTTTGATATCTTTTGGTCTTAAAAAAAAGAGCAAAAATTCTTTTATCTTGAACGTATTTTTTGAAAATGTTATAAGTTACAATTCCAGCGTTATTAAAGTTATAAAACGAAAACAAAATGACACAACAAGCCCCTACAACGGGGCCCTTTGTCTTTCCCTGTAATTCTAATGGGATAACAGGCGATACGGGGGTTCATTTGAAACCTCGATTTTGATAGAATAAATCATAATAACAACGTTTTTTTTCAGGGTTGCTTTTATATAATTGCTTTGGTTAGTTTTTAATATCCATAAGTAATTTGAGCTAATTCAAAAATTCAGTTATTCTCAGCTATGGCAATTTTCCATGAGCCAACTAGCCCTACAGTGAAAGGCAGAAATAGCCCCAACAAGGGCGTCTACACAAAACTATATTTTAAGCCACATAATTTATTTTTCTGTTTACGCCTTTACATATAGTTGATAGAGGCTAAAATTCTCTATTTCACTAGTATTTTTAAATATTTTTATCATTATTCCAAAAGAAATTATCTGAAAAAGCTTTTCGAAAAATCTTACATCAGAAACGAGAAAAGTCAAAAAGTGTTCTACTTTTTATCTTCAAAACGGCTAGTCACATATTCTTCAAATTTCCAATATTAGTGCGCATGATAATGATGCACACATGGTTAAAAGCTAAATTTTTTAAATTAAATACAGAGCTAAATAATTAGAAAAGAGCGACCTGCCCCCAGGCTTTTAATTGAAACTAATAACTAATAAAATTTTCAAAAAACACGTTCAAGATAAAAGGATTTTTGCTCTGTTTTAAGACTAAAAGATATAAAAAAGGTATTGATGGAAGGAAATGGGAGAGAAAATAAAAAAAAATGTGTGCCAACCCTTACTATTCTCCCCTATTAGGTTGGAATCTTCGGGGGGGGGGGGGGGAGAAAATCTAGTATTCGTTCGAATCTATTGTTGTAGCCTATGCTATACTATTTTTTTTACACTTGTTTTTTTTAGTGTGAGAAAGAGCTCAGTTTTTCAAAATATATAAAAAAAAATTTGAATAAAAAATGAAAAATGTTTTCTTCTCTATCACTTTTGTTTTCCTCTTTCAATGTTGACGCCGGTTGACGCTTTCTATGGCTTTCCAATATGTAAATTGGAGAAAGTCGACTCTATACATACCTATATATAATCTTTCTCTCGAGAGTCGTCTCGGCTGAGACTTTAGGCCTATAGACGATATATTCAGAAGGCCAAGAGAAATAAAAAAGCCATTGCTTATAGGCCAGCCTTGTTTGATGCGGTTGTTGGTATAATATTGATGCCGATAATACGAAAAATGACTGACACGAGTGCTCGTGTTCCTTGGTGGTGTTGGACCTCTCAGGGACAGCAACAAGAAAGGCTTTTAAAAAACAGTTCGTGAGGAATGAGGAAAACGCAACAACACGAGTACAGAACACCCTTATTCAGAAAACCTGCACTTGGACACCCTCCAAAAGGCACCACTTTTTGACACCACTTTTTGTAGACTACTTCTATCCTGCTGGGGCAAACCGGGGCAAACGAATCAAATTAGCTACTTGCGTGAATTTGGGCCCGGGCTTGGGCTAGAAGCGAAAAGAAGCAGAGACGAAGAAAAAACCTACCGGTTGTCAAAAAGCCAAGATTTCTTAGGTAAAAAAAAGGAAATATTTTCAGACATTAGTTTTATGAAGTTAGATTCGAAAAAATTTACTTATTTACGGGAGGAAATAGGCTAAACTGTATTCTATTGACATGTTTTATTATTAGCAAATTTCAAATTTTCTATGGCTTGTTAGCTCAGTTGGTTAGAGCGCCGTGCTAATAACGCGGAGGTCATGAGTTCGATCCTCTTACGAGCCAATCATCTATTTTACTTAAAAAAAACAATGAATTCTTGTTTCCCTTTGGTAAACGTTCGAGTTCGAGAACTTTTTCATCAGTTTTCATTTATATAACTTTATATAGATGCACGAAATTTTTTCCAAGGTAACAGCACAAATCTCTCACGGCCGCCTTATTCGCATCCGCCAAAAGGTATAAAATTCAGTCCAGCTGCTGTTATTCTCGGTTATTCTCGCTATAGTAATGTTGCCAACGCCCCAGCAGCCTTTACTTTGGTTGCATCATCAGCGGTGAATTTATCCGCACCGATTGTTAACTAGGACAACCTCATTATAGTACCTTCTGCCAATCTTCCCTTTCCCGTTCAGGACACCTTTAAATTTTCCTTCTCCAAACGAAATCATGCAGCCCAATCGGAATGCCGCTTATGCAGACAGCGGCAGAAAATATATAATTCTCCGCAAAATGTATTTATTAACACTGCTGATCCGTGCATCTTCAATTAATGGCAACCCCTTCGTCTATGACAAATTTGTTGCTGGCCCTATAGGGTAAAACAGCGAACTGGGACAGCGTTTTTCCTAATAGACTTTCTTATGGCATTTACGTGTATCGACGAAATGCGAATTATGGGACAAAACGTGTAATCATGGGACAAAAAATGCTAATTGGGACAGACTTATTTTTAAAAACTAATTATTTCATTCGACGCAGAATTTTTTTCTGAATCGAATTGCTTAAGACACTAAGTATGGTGCAATAGAAAAATATTAAGATATTCTGATTTAAAAAATCAAAATATTGAGCTGTCAAAAAGTTTTTCAGTCTGCTAAACAATTTCGATCGTGTTTCAAAACTGTTCAACAGCACAAAAATGTGATTTTGAAAATCTTATGAACTTATTAGCTTAATCTAAAAGGTATAACATACTATTTACAAAATAAAAAACTTAACTAAATTCTGTTGTTCATTTATCGAGAAATTCGATTGGGAAGTTGGACGTCCGTGTTGCGAATGTCCCAAACTTACGCAAAACGAGGTTTAGCTTTACCTTATGTTTCATAAATATTTAATGGCGTAGCGGTATAATCACGGCGAACGAAGAAGATCGTTGTGAGTTCGATACTCATAAATGACCAAGCATTTAATTGTGTTATCGGCAACAATTCTTATTCTCTTTGATAATTGCGATCATTTGAAATGAAATCGCGATATCAAATGAAAATAGAAATGAAATTGGGTGGTTGGCTTAGGTTTCGCTAATGAAATGTTAACATGTTATTTTTGAAAAAATTGTTATTGATGGTCTAGTGGATAAGGTAGTAGATTGCTACTACACAGGTCGAAGGTTCTAGTCTTGAATATGTTGAAGTTCTTACTAGTGATTTATGGCGGAATTTCTAACCGAATAACTTTTTTAAAAAATTCATTTGACAATGGACGTTAATCAGGAATTTTTTAAAGATATAAATACAATTGGGAATTAAACCACGAATTAATTATTTGTTTTTACCGGATATGTGATTCCAACCTCATACCCCGCATATGAGGATACCGCGCATTCCAATCTAGCATTAAACCTCGGAGCTACGATTTGTTTCGAAGATGTCTGCGATAGAGTATTGTAGAGTATAGACAAAGTCCCGCATTCGGCTGTCCCAATTAGCATCATAGCACCTTATGGCAGCAAAACTGCAACTATTTTTTCAAAAAAATTATCGGTTTTTCGTTCTTTTTGCATTTTTTAAAGCGAATCCCAAACATTTTATAAAAGTGTAAGGGATTAATGAAAAAAGTTAAGAATTAAATAATATTGCCAATAAAATAATAAGGGGCTATAGTTTGGGACATAAGATAGGGCACTATGAGAAAGAAGAGCCATTATCTAATTCAAATATTGACATAAAATTCAAAAATTTTCGCGAAAATTCCTGAAACCCTATTCGCTTTCAATGCCATTTTATGAAAAGAATAAAAAACAAATAAGTTGAAATGACAATTTTCTTGAACCTGGATAGAATCGATCCTGAGTCCCTGAAATATTATTTTTCAAAAAATGCTTAAATGACAAAATGAAACCCTAAACATTATACATCAATCGATTCGCCTTCAAATTCTGCGTCGATTGATGCACAGACATGGCGAAATAACGAAAAAAAATTTTTTTTCAAAATTGTTTGTCCCAATTCGCGTCTGCTGTCCCAAATTCGCATTTTTCTTCCATTTCCTGGTAATGAAATATTTCGATAAATATTCAAAATACTGACAAAACCTTTTACAATATGACGCCCTTTTGCTTAATTGCGTATCCCCCCCTATATTTTAAATTTAATGAATTAGATTTTGCAATAAACCTCAAAATTTTTTGTATTTTACTTTAAGAAAAAAAAGTCGATTTGTGTCCCAATTCGCGTTTTCGCCGGCCGTGTCCCAGTTCGCTGTTTTACCCTATATAGGCCTATATTGCCTATTAAATAGGCCTAAATTTTTCCATGTCAACAACTTGCCTTGACATCAGCACATCACGTCATAGATACAACTTCAGCATTAAATATACCGTTCTGGCACCTAGTACCGTATACTATATACATTGCCGTGCTCTAATGAGAAATTTTGTATCGTGTATGTAAGACGTGACAAAGTAACGGATACGTTAACCAACGGAGCATTGTGTAATTTAATATTTCTGTTAGACAAAAGCGGACAAAAGCTGATCTGTCTTGAAAACAAGTTGACTTTTATATAAGGTCCCACATTCGCTGCTTTGTTGGACCCAAAGTGAGAAGTTGAAAAGTAGGCCTACTGATAAACAGGGTTATCGATTTAAAAATATTAGTTGAAAAATGTCTATACACTGTATAGGCATATAGTGACAAAGTCATTTATATAGTTCCCATTCTTTGTATAATATAGGAATGTTGGGGTGATTTAATATGTATGCAGTTTTGTTTCCAACCTTATTTTTTAATACCATCAGACTTGTCGGACTTGTATTTCGTATTCTTTTTTTCTGGCTGCCTCAGCGAACTCCTATTACAATAAGCCAACTGTGGTGCTGTACACTGCAACAAGTGTGAAAAGCCCTTGGGGGAAAGCACATCGTATTTCACTTTTCAAATTCTTCTCCAGTCAGGCAACAACTTTATTAAGGCTTTACAGAAACATAGATCCTATGCTGCTTTGAACCCTGCAACAAAAATATGCATATAGAAATATTTTCAATCGATTCTGAATTGACAGCATGAAGATGAAAAAATTGTCTATTGCGCCTCTCAAAACATTTAGATTTTGTGAGTTTTGGTGGGTTTTAAATTAAAGGAGGGAATAGATTCTTGGTCCGTTTTCTGTTGTGTATAAGCTGTATTATATATAGACGGCAACTAATATCCGTCGTGTTTTGCGTGTGAGAGAACGGAGGGAACGTTTGCCACTTGATCGGGATACTTGATTCTTAGCTGTGTCGCTTTGAATTTCGTGTGAAACTTGAAACACTCCTCGGAGAGCTCTGCATTCCGGGCCGCCACTCTGCCATTGCGTTGCTTGAAAGCTGCCTTCCTACGACTTACTTCCCTGTTAAAAAGTTAATCGAGCAAATCAGTGATGTTCGGTTAATTTTCTCACAAATATTCCGAATAGAAAATTATATCTTACATTATGGGCATTTGTCCAAGAACGGCGAAGTGATTGAAGGCCATCAGTCCGGTCTTGATCAGATTATCATATCGGTTCATTTTTTCAGACATCCGTGTGACATTGCACTGCACAGGAAATCAAAATTACAAAGCAAAAACAAGTGAATGTGAGTATCAAATAACACACACGGACCTATACAAGATGTAATTATAAAATTAATGAAAAGAACTTGTATTAAAATTCAACTACCAGCATTTACTTTGAGATTTTCCTTGATAATATTCATTAAATCAGCGCCGGCCACTGATTCGCCAAGCAAGCCTTCCATTAGTAGAATAATCTCGCCGTTTAAATGTCGCGCCCGTTCAAGCCACATCAATTTCTGAAACTCCGAAGCACCGCCGTTTGTCCGGCCGCCTGACATCTCCACATCGAACAGGGCTCGGGAAATGACATCCTCTACTTTCTTGTACTGACTTTCGTCGTTGGGATGGATGAGCTTTTCCAGCAGTCGCTTGACGATTTCCAAAATGTCTTCCTCTGTCTTCGGTTGAGGTAAGACTCGTTCTTCAATCAGTTCCTGGATGGTGAATAGTGCGTCCACCATTGACAGCCCAATTTCAGCCCTATGCATTATTTTTAGTTTAAACTCGGCGGAGTCCTCAGAACCATTTGGAACCTCTTCCGATTCTTCCGGCTGTTGTTTCGTTATATCCGCTACTTCACCGGTCATTTGTTGTCGAAGAGGCACTTCACTAAATGTAACATTTTGACATAGGCACGAAAAGAGCACTAGTGAACACAGAGTTGGAATTATTCCTTTCATATTATTATTTGGGAGATGACTATAGATTTCGTTCATTTCGGCTGTAATCCTAATGGCCACAAAAAATTCAATGAAACTCTGATTTTTAAAAGAACGAAATCAATGCAAAATGAATATTGAAAACTTGCGGTCCGAATACGGAATAAATTATTTGACGTCAAATTTCAAGAGCGTCCAGCTCTGCTCTGATGCTGCCAATCAGAAGCAGATGGCTATAGTATGGTAAAAAAAGAATTCCTTTCCATAGATACATTTGGGCACGGCAATAACCTGTGTCATCTGTGACTGACCTGACAATTCACAAACAGTCTATCCTTCTTATCTCCCTTTAGAGTTCAGCGACTTTTTGTTTATGAATGGTCTGGACTCTAGAGACAATCTATTTTGATCGATTTCTTCCTAAGAACCAACTTCTTTCTATTTAAATACGCCTGTCTTATCTTCTTCAACATTTCTATACGTGCAGTTTGCAATTTAGAATATAGGCCTATATACAATATATGGTACGTAAAGTGCACCATATTTGTCTTACTCTTACGTCAATCATTTATTTTTAAAAATAATAGATTTTTTTAAATATTGGCAATGGATATTCATATTTTTTTTATTTCAGTCCACATGCAATTATATGAGAGTTTACAAAAATAAGCTGTAGGCCTATTTTTTTTTTATTCTCCAGAGATGAAACACAATTGCAAACTTTTTAAAGTGTTTTCAACGTTTAGATCTTTCCATGCGACGCAGAGACAACGATGCCCAACTTCAAAACACATAAAAGCAGAAGGAAAAAGAAAGTGACTAGCTAGGATTTTTCAATCTTTCCTCCAATGGCAAGTCTAATTCGATACGGTAGCTACACAGCGCTCAGCAGCATTTTGTCACAATATTTTAAATTTAAATCACTTCTTTTTCAAGGTAGCCCTATGATTGGGATTTTGCTGTTTACATTTGTTATTGCTGTCGCACTTGGTGATGAACCGGTGAAACCCGACTTACAAAACCTGGAGGGCCACCGTTCTGTTACAGGCCTAAATCTTATTACGAGGTCGCCTCAAAGTGAGCTGGATTTACCTCCAAATGAAATTCATTCGAGGCATCAGTACGAACGCAGAAAGACGGTCAAAGTGCTGCTGGAGGAGTCTATCCGAAATCAGACATTCCATCGTAAAAATTCTTCCGACACCAAAACTATTGGAAGCGGTTCGTTGGGATAATTTAAATCACGCAAGAATGCCAAAAGCAACATCAGCCCCGTCTCTGTGAAATCTGCTTTATAAAATATCCAAGAAGTGTTGCTATACTGACGTAGCTTATGTCCCATCCGAAAAATCCCAAAAAATCCTAAATCAAATTACCGCAAATTACTCAGCTCGGAAAATGCAGCTTTCGCACCGAGCGTGATTATATGCTGGTGCATATTACGGATGTGCTTATTGCTGTTTTTAGGTCTACATAAAATTATATATGTGATGACACATGTTCTGAATATAAACGGAATCAAGATTAAATGAATACACAAAAGATTTCAGAGAGTAGTATGTTAAAATGATGTGGTTTTTGTATTCTGTATAGTCACATAAAGTCGCATCACTACATAGGCCTAGTTACAACAGAAATAACAGTAGGCTGATAGAAAAAGTAAAACATTTATTTGTGAACATTTTGTCAGTAATGCTACAGAATATACTCCATAACAGGAGTGCCATTCAAAAACACTAGCCCACTGTCATGTGAACAATATTAGTCAATAATTATTCTACATAGGCCACGTAAAAGCCACAAAACGTGGCCTTATTATTGGATGAAATATCAAACAGTAAAGAACTTAAGATGTCTGGATGAATCGGGATGAATAGATGTATTATGCAAAGATGTATATGCCTGGTGTCTCTTTATGTTGTAATTTAATAATTACTTAGCAGTGTTTCGTCAGCGAATAGCCTTTCAAACTTAGTGAACAATTTTAAAAAACTATTTAAAAAATTTTTGAAATGTGAAAGTACTGCTGTGGCAACTGCCGTCGGCCGTCATCCCCTTTGATGCAATTCTCTAGAGTTCAAAATATACTATGACCATTTTCCAACGCTCAACGTTTCGACCTGGGTTTTCCCAACGAAAAAACGACGAATTTAACAGGTATAAATACGTGGTTAAAAAATAAAAAGACCATTCACAATGTTCGTTTCGCTCAGTTCTTCCAAAATGGTGAGTTTCAATGGATGCCAGTAGATACAGATTGACAAGAAAACGTTATATAAAATAATTTATAGACACGTTAACAATATCTTGAATTTTTTAATTCTAATTACAGATAATTCCGGTGTATTTGGTGGCATTTTTTTGCACTGTCGTGTTGGGACGGTTGGCCGAAAAGGACCAACAGAATCCGGAAAGAAAAACGGATCCAGCACGACTTGACTTGAAAATAGCTCATCAACCTGGACAACCCGACGAACCTCATCCAGAAATTTTTCCTAGTGTCGAAAATGTGGGAAAAGATGCGCCGGGGAAGTCTGAATTAATCGGAGAAGCTAAATCTGAATTGCTAGAGTCGGCGCCGGTTCTAGTTCCGCCCAACCCTGAAGATGCGCTATCCAGTCGAAGTCGAAGATTTTTTCTTCCTTACCTTTCGTCTTACCGTCGACCTTACTACCGCCGACCGTACGTGAGAGGTGCTTATTATCCTTATTCCTTCGGAGGCATCTTCGGATATCCGTATTATGGTGCTGGATACGGTGACTACGGCGGAGGATACTACGGCGGCTACGGCGATTACGGTGGGGGCTATGGTGATTATGGTGGAGGCTACGGTGATTATGGAGGGGGCTATGGTGACATCGATATCGGAATCGATTCAGATTATTAACTAAATTATTCGCCCAAATAAATCGCTCACTCTTGAAAAAATTGCATTTCAAATTTTTCCGCCAATAAATTGTATTCTTGGTTTTGAGAACAGTCACGATTTAAAATTACATACTTGATTATGAAACAAAGGGTGAGAAAGTTATAGGCCTACTGAACGGAAGAGTTAATAAAAATCCACTGCTCATTTCGGACCAACGACACGGGCCAAATTCAACAGCGGTTGAAAAATGTGAATCCACAGGGACACTGGTAAACTGCGGTTTAATCTTTCTTGCACTTCAGCTTCTTCCAAATGAAACACGTACTCCGGAAACGGCTCGGGGAAACCCAGTGACCGGGCGTAAGTGGCGTGATCCGTGAGAGCAGCGATGTGGCCTGTGGCCCGTTTCGTCACTTATTCCGTCGCTGTCCTCGTCAGCACTGCCGACGGCTTCGCGAAGTTTTCAACACGGGCGGAGATCGCTGCTCAATTTCCTCTTCTTCTTGGCCGTTTTCTGGGTCAGCTGGACGACCGAGTAATGCTCCAAATAGGCTGGAACTTTAATTGTTTTCGTCTTGCTTCGGGTATCGCGCTGGAAAAGCATCTGGTCGTGTTTCTCCTGCCCAGCAGTTGGCTGGCAGGGGTTGTTGGTTTATGGCCTGTGGGCATCGCATTACAATGTACAGTAAGACTTTTATTTTTTAAAGAGAAGGAGCCTTCAAAATATGTTTATACCACGATATCTTCAAGAATCCAAGGGTATTTGATGAAAAATGACTCTCGGCTGAGCGAAAGACTGGAAATGAACGAATGGTCGTTGTTGATGACTTGCTCCAATTGTGGATTGAAATTCCGTTCCGGAATGTTAGTCCATCTAATAAAAGCAAAATTCCTTTTAGCTTTATGTTTGAAATTATTTTTCTAATTTTATCAAATACGGACACCAGATGATGTTTGTTGGAGCCTTGAGCATCCTTCATGTCAAATGTGATCGGTTCCATCTGGAGAAATCTGGAAAAAAAGAAAAAAAATGTATTAGCTCTCTCAGTAGATTCCAATACAGAATTTCAAACCTCGAAATGGTTATGTGGTAATTGGCGACATTCTCCACGGCCCACCAGAGTGGCGTTTCTTCATTTTTTCGTTCGCTGCAAATCTTAACGTGGAAAAAATTGAAAAAAGCCTTTCCATACTCTACAAAAAAAAAGAAGAAACTCAGTTTAATTGCAAATAATAAAATATTACAGATACTCGTGAACGTACCTCCTTTAGAAAATTGCCTTCTACCCACTTCTCGGCCGGCAAGTTGGTGACGCTTGGGATCGAAGTTCTTGGCCGGGAGGCAAGAAACGAGTAATGGTTGGCCTTCATTCCTTGGTAATGGCCTTCATTTGGTTGGCGTTTTTCAGGACTGCAAATTCAACGCCGTTGAGTTTGTACACTTCGTTCCATCGGTCGTAGGCCCAAAACTGATCCAATTCAAGTCGCATGGAATTAAGGACGTATTTAGCGGTTCACGGCTCCGAGGTTGTCGTGGAGTACGACGACGAGAAGAGCAGGTTGCCCTTTCTTGTGGACAGATGTCGATTCAGTTGGACGGGTAGAAATCTTGGTGGAAGAAGCTTTTCAGCTGTCGGAGAAACTGTTAAAGAATATTCTATAAAATAGCCAGTGAAAAAGTTAAATACTTTCAAGACCCAGTCGAAGCGAGGCTGAAGGAGGCCGTGGGATTATTCTGATGGTGAAACTGGCGCAGAGGAAGCAAAACCACGGCGTCTTTTGCATGATAAAACGGACATCGATCCCTCGCCACCTAGCAGCTCCACGTAATACAAAATACTCAATTAATTAATAAATTAACAATAAATCCGAATAAATCAATTATTTGTGTTGTCTTTTGAAGGAAAAAGTGTTTAGAAAATTAAGTTGTAATACCTGGAAAACGAACCATTTTCGCAGACCAGACAGTCTCCTTAGGAACCACAGATGGCACAACTTGGGCACAACCCACCTGTTAAAAATAAATCAAGAAATTATTCTGAGCAATTCAATTTAATTCCAAATTAAAAATAAAGCGCTTACGTGAATATCGTCCTCGCCAATGCTGTAACTTGTTGCCAGAAGTTCATTCTGCATAAACAACAGAAAAGACGATTATTCAGCGCTTATAATTAATTGGGAAAAAGAGAATAGACTATCACCTTGCATTCGTGATTGCATATAAACTTCCAAAGAAGAGCGGATGTTCCATACACGAACCCATAATTTCCACGTGACAGCCGAGACAGAAGTAATCCATATCCAAAGTTCCGGCCTTGATATCCTGTCCACCACGGCTGTTGTAACAAGATGTTGGGTGTTGAGTTTTCACACAGCAATAAAAGATGATGCAATTTGATAGACGAAAATTCACTAATGTCGCAATTCCGCGGGCCGTAAGTGAGATCATCTTCTCCGGAATTGTTTTTCTTCTTTTCCTTCTGGTTGCCCTGGAACACTAACAGGCGATTCTCCTTTTTCTGGTTGGCGATCCTCTTCAACTTGGTGTTGGTATCTTTGATCCGGCGGTCGAGGCTGGAACGTTGCAGCCATTCCAGGAACTCGTCCAAGACCACTGGAATTATTTTTCAGAAATATGTGTTGATAATTAAGGTTGACCCGTTGACGTAATAATAGACAAATAATTACCATCTCGACTTTTGGTGCTCTTTGACGACGCCATGAGTTTGATGGCCCACGTCTTCAATTTGTGAGCCGTGCCTTTAACTAATTTCGTCTGATCTCTGTTAAAGGCGACAGAAAACTAACTGAAACTACTGTAGAACACAGAAAACTAAATATGTTTGATGGCAATAAAAATTTGTAGTCGTATTTAACCCGCAGCGCTTCCAAGACTCCTTTTTTTGAGAGGCTGTTCCGAGCTTGATTTAACCGGATTTAACAGGCTGGCCAACCGGTCATCTAGATAACCGCTTAGTTTTTCCGACGGCAAATGTTTTAACTCCCAAGAATGTTAATACAAATTTTGAACTAAAGTAATCGGAAAACGTTTTGTAATTAATGAACCTCGGGGCTCGGACACAGTTTGATGGCCGCCGAACCAAAATATCCAGTAACTAGTCGGTTTTCTCGGAGGTGGTAGCCCACACTCCCACAGTTATTGTGACTTTGTGAGTTACAACGATCCCTTTGTCGTATATCGACAAATGTGAATAAATAAAATACCGGTAACACAAATAAAAATGGCAACAATTTCTCAAATATGAAATAAAAATTCAGAAAAAAAAAACAATTTTAATAAAAATGCGTGACTTACCGGGCCACCAAGGCCAGCCATCTAACTTAGCCCAGACCAATGTCCCCAGTCGAATAAATTTACGGGAGGCTAACGTCTTTTTGGGCTCTGCGACTTCACCATTTCCAGCTGATTTTGATTTTCCTTAACTCTTTCTGCTGCTGTTGCTACCGATTTTGTTGTTAGCCATCTTTGGCGGAAATTGAATTTTATCCAAACCAAAACTGCCAAAACTCGCTCTGCATGACTTCACTGCCCAATAACGAACCGTAAACTGCACTGAAATCCTTTTATTACGTAAAATGCGGAATTTAAACTTTGATGAAATTGCACAGTTAACTTCTCTCCTTCCCTAACCTTCTATTTGAAAAGAGGTCAAATGGAAATGAGGAGACAATGTGGATTGAGGGTGAGTGGGGGCTGTGGGGGGAGGGAGGCTATTCTTATACAAGATGAGCCTGGGAAAGCTGATGAGCCTGTGGACTGCTTTCCTTTTGTTTTGTTTCAATCGTCAAGCCAAGCAGACGACAGTCACGACACACATACACAAAATAAAAGACAACACCAAGAGGGACCTGCCGCCACACCAGCACCTCCTGGTTTTGGTGAAAAAGGCCGAGCAGACGCAGGTGTGTAACACCAGAGCTATAGACTCCTGGTCGCTTCACGGCTGTGTTGGCTTCTCCATCCCGGTTTCAGGGTAAACGTAAGCCGATTTGGAAACTGGAATGAGCACCTCTAGTGAGTGTGTCAGCTACAACGTCCAGCTACTTTTGAGAGCCTAGATGGCGCTGTTTCCAGTTCCCACTTCACAAATTCTGACAGGCTCCGCCCTAAAATCTCTGAAAATCGGCTTACGTTTACCCTGAAACCGAGATGGGGAAGCCAACACAGCCGTGAAGCGACCAGGAGTCTATAGCTCTGGTAACACCAAAATTGCGTGAAAATGCAAAATTATTTATCTTAAGAACTAAAAACCCCATAAAATAGAGCGAAGAATTCTCTATTTGCACATGAGCAGACCAAATTAAATGGTGCCAAGTATCAAGCAGACGCGGGTGTGTAACGTGATTTTCACCTTAAAAAGAAAATGCCTATTCCGTCTATGGGGCAACACTGTTTTGCGCTGCGCGAATTTCAAAACTCGGGGCAAGTAAAGGGGAGTTCAGAGAAAGGGCAGCTGATAGCGGTTGCATATTCATTAAAAAAAATAGTTTTCTTTAGCACTATTGTCGGAATCACGTTCATAGACCAACGTGTCATCAAGAGAAGGCAGGGCCGCAGGGGGTTAGGGTTGAATCTCCCTGAAACCAGGAAATGGAATAGTCTATCTACCAGTTGAATTTGTGTCTAAGGATCCCTAGGATAGCAATCATATTCTTCACATGTTGTATTCTTCATTGGGCTGATATTGCTTTTATTTATGGCAATTCCAACAGCTCCGACAATAGGGTTGGTGCATGAATAAGGGATTCGTTTGAAAAAAATATCATTAGAATCAGTTTTTCACGCTGATTCTCATGGTATTTTTTATTTATTTTGAAAATAATAATTTCCCCCCTTAATCTCACTTCAAAGTTGAGATTAGCTCCCCCCATTTTAAAACGGACCCCACGCCATTTTTGGTGGGCGGTCCTTAAAATGGGATGAAGTTTCCCCCTTTTCACCCTTTTCGTCTTTCGCCTTTCGGCCCTAAGGGCAAAAGAGGGGGTATAGGCAGCACGAAAAAGGGTGAAAAG
The DNA here is from genome assembly GCF_021234035.1 of Daphnia pulicaria. Lineage (NCBI taxonomy): Eukaryota > Metazoa > Arthropoda > Branchiopoda > Diplostraca > Daphniidae > Daphnia > Daphnia pulicaria. The sequence continues at coordinate 28,199,678 of NC_060913.1, forward strand.
GGGGGAAAAAGAGCAAACTTCATCCCATTTCAAGGAACAATGGCGGGGGGTCCGTTTTGAAGTGGGAGGAGCCTAACTGAACTTTGAACACAGATTATGCTCTGAAGAAATTATTTTAAAAATATAAAAAAAATACCATGAGAATCAGCGTAAAAAACATATTCTAATGATATTTTTTTCAATCGAATCCCTTAGGGAAGAGGGGGGCTAGTTGGCAGGTGGGGTAAGTTGGCATTTTGCTATTTAGACCCCTTACAGACCAAAACAAATCAAGCCTTTTCACCAAATATGAAAAACAACACCCAGATTGCTCACACAAATTTTCAAAAGTATACGACTTCCTTAACAGGAGTTATAGCAAAAAGAAAAAAAAAAAAAAAAAAAAATTTTTGGGCCTCTCAGCACTTTTCATTTTTCTCATAGTATAAAACTCTTAGAGTGTCAGAAAACCCAAGCAAACAAGAATTAATGTCTGTCTTATTTTTAAAAGAAACCCGACATTTCTACATTAAAAAGTGATATAGTTATAAATTTATTTGTTTGAAAAGCACCCTGTGGGGTTAGTTGACAGAAATTTGGTGGGGCATGTTGGCATACAGATTTCTCACAAGATGCTGAGTTGCAAGTTTCAAAATTCGACCTAGAAATTTTTGAGCAATGGAGAATCGTCACTTGCCAACTTAACCCGTAGGTGGGGCAAGTTGGCAGACTTTTTTTTGCAGTTTTTCTCAATTTCACAATTTCGTGTAAATGAACATTGTAAACAAATTCGATCAATTCATAGAGAATTGAAATCTGAATCTGATTCATTCATTCATTTTGCAAAACGTGTGGTCAAAAAATTCAAATAAATTCACAAAAAGTGACTTTGCCAACTAGCCCCCCTCTCCCCCTATTCATGCACCAACCCTATTGGGCATCGTCCGTCGAGGTCCCTTCACTACAGTAACAACCTGTATTTAGCCAGGATAATTGGACGGCCCCAACGGGATAGGATAGGATCAAATTACAGAAAGAAAAAAGAAAAGAAAATAACGGGGTTGATATGGCTTAGGCTACTTGCGCTTTTCTAGTGGATAAGTTTTTTGGCAATTGCGTTGTGCCAATATAAATGTGCGATATAATATAACCGATCCCCACAGTGAAGATCTTTTGCTTTTGGAAAATGTGTGGAGAAAAAAAAAGATGGGAAAGAGAGACAGCCGAAGCTCTCGGCTGAGGGTTCATAGGCAGTTCGCGTTTTGTAGCATATTATATAGGCCTACATGAGTCTTTTCATTTTTAAATAGCAGGTATTGGCGTGTAAACTAAACTGTGTATATAGGCCTACCGTAATTCAATAGGAATAAATCACCAATGAATTCTATTTCTGTTTAACAGCTTTTCTTTAGATCATATTTTAGAAAAACTATCCAGTTTTGGTCTATTATGATATTTGTATCCGCGTGTTGTTCCTGGAGTTGAAATTCGAGCTAACATCGAAAACACTGATGCATGGTTATTGAGTTTCTCAATCCGGTACGTGACAGGTTTTCTAAATTAAAAATAATCAAGAATATTTTGCATTGAACAGTTTGCATTTTATAATCAGTATTTGTTTCGTATTTTGTTAAAACGGAGTGTTAGCAATCGGCTCAGAAAGGCAATCTCTTCATCAAATAGTGTTTTCTTATAGTGTTCATTTATATATGTAAGTATAATTTGAAAAAAATGCTATGATACCTCCTTTAGGTAGATTGGCCGTTTTAAGGTTGGCCTGTTTCTGGTTAATAGCCCTGTCAAAATCTTCTCTTTTATCTCTTTTAGATGATGACGAGAAAATACGTTAGAAAAACTAACAGAAGAAAGACTCCAGTTGATATTATTGAAAGAGCAGTTGACATGGTTTTGAAAGAAGGAAAAAGAATTACCCATGTTGGAATTTTGTTTAATATTTCAAGAAGAAGCTTGGGACAATACATTGACAAAAAGAAAAAAGACATTTTATCAACTATGCTGGAAACGGAAAATAGAGCAGAAGAAAGACGCAATACTAGTAGTTTAAGACCCAAATATGGTTACTCAAGATTACGACAGGTAACAATAAAATTGAGTGTTGCATGTATAGAGACCAAGTATATTGAACTAACAGGCCTAAGTGTAAACCTTTTGTCGAGCAGTTTTTCACAGATGAAGAGGAGACTATGTTAGTTCAATATCTCCATCAATCAGCAGAGATTTATTATGGCCTTTCCCCTGTGGACGTAAGGAAGTTAGCTTTTCAGTTTGCAACTAAAATGAATCTCAAAATGCCACCAAACTGGATTGAAAGATCTTTAGCTGGACCGCATTGGTTCAGTTCATTTCTCAAGAGACACAATACGTTATCAATCAGAAAACCTGAAGCTACCTCCTTGGCCAGAACCTCTTCGTTTAACAAACGCAACATTGACACATTTTTTGATAATTATGAGAGACTATTGAAAAGAGAAAACATCTCACTTGATTGTGTCTGGAACATGGATGGGACTGGAGTTACTACTGTTATGACACCTGAAAAGATAATTTGTCGACGTGGCCAGAAGCATATAGGTTAGAAGACTATTTTTTATCCTTTTATTGAATATGCCTATCTAAAATCAGTCGTGGTATTTCTTTACTAGGAGGAACAATCGTTTCAGCAGAGAGAGGGACTCTAGTAACTGTTGTTTGCGCAGTTTCAGCATTTGGAAACACTATCCCCCCCTTTTTTGTGTTCCCGAGGTAATTTTGTATAGTCTCTTAAGTCAGCAGTTCCTTGTACGATTAATTTAATATTTGACTCAGAGTGAACTTCAAAGCCCACTTTCTTAATGGGGGGCCTATGGGATGTGCAGGCACTGCCAACAAATCTGGATGGATGAATAATGATTCCAGCATGGAGTTCTATATGAAACATTTCGTTCAGTTCGTTCGTCCATGCAAGGAAAGACCGGTTATATTGCTTCTTGGTAATCACTCTTCACCCATATCCATCAACGCGTTGAACATCGCAAAAGAAAACTACGTCAATCTCCTGTCATTCCCCGCGCACTGCTCTCATAGGTTGCAGCCACTGGACGTATCGGTTTATAGCCCAATGAAAAAGTTTAATAGCAGCGCTGCTTCAGCATGGATTATTAACAATCCTGGCAAAACGATGTCCATTTATGACATTCCTGATATCGTTAGCAAATCGTATCCTCTAGCTGCTAACCCTATCAACATTACAGCTGGTTTTCGACAGACCGGAATCGTCCCATTTGATCGCGAAGGCTTTCATTCAAAGGCCGACTACGACCCCGGTGTTGTTAGGCCTACTGATAGAATGAACCCAACTGTATCTTTAATTGAAATAGGGATGCCGCCGATAGACGAACCTTTTATTATTCCAATGGACATATTTCCAGACGAAGTTGAAAATATTACTGTGGAGCCTCAAGTTCAAGAAAATTCTCTGAATAATTCGGACGGGAAGCCTGGTGCTGGAAGCCAACAAAGTGTACAATCTGATACTTCTATTTCCAGCTCAACATCTTTTTGTTCATCTACACCATCGATAGGCATAGGCTACATATATATAAAATTTACCTTTCATTCAGATCCAAAATGTAATCTATGAATTTTTTGAAACTTAAATAGGTAGCGATGAAACAAGTAAAATTCCACAACACATGATTTGGCACTTGAACCCTCCAACCCGATCAATCAGTGTGAATAACGAAGAAGATGTAACTACAGAAAAGCCTTCCTATCAGCCGGCTGAATCAGATGACGATATTGTGGTTGTCAAAGAAATTTTCAGAAAAAAAGAAATTGCACACATATTCGGAAGTCCTCAACGGACAAAATCACTTTCTAAGTTGAGGTAAACAGGCATATAGTCTGTAATAAGAAAAATATGCCTTCATGCTTGCTTTTCAAAATCACACTTCTTTCTATTTTTAGGTCCCGATCAAAATCTCCGAAGCCATTTCGTCCAAGGTCAAGTTCTTTAGATCGTTTACTAGAAAAGGCGGGATTGTCTTGCGTTGATTTGAAAAATCTTGGTATTCCGTTAGATGCTGAGCTTTATTCTACCCAAACAATCATTCCAGTAGATCCCGGAAGACGCCAACATTCACTTGTACCTTCTCAAAAAAATAATGGGAGTTTCTATTACCATCAGCTGGATCCCAGGATAAATCGTTTGCTATATAATGAAAGAACTTTCCCTTCGGATTCGCTAGATTCACTCCAAAAGTCGCAAGATTCCGTAGTAATTCCAACATCTCCAAGAATTTGCCAGGAAAAACGTCTTGAAGATATCTCTTCTGATCCTTGGCTATTTAAGATATCGTCAAAAACCGGGAGAAAGAGACCTCGGCAACATGATTTGGATGGGACGCCGTCTTTATGCTGGGACAATCTAAACTCTAATCTCGTTGAATCATTAGAAAAATCATCAGATGAAGATGTTTTATTCCTAAACACGACGGTATAATAAATCATTTTTAAATGAATTTATTGGGATAATTATTTACCTACTTTTACATTTTCAGAACCCAATTCATAGCCATCACTCACGGGGATCACAGAGGAGATACCGGAACATAATTCTGTCAAAAGCCGACATTGAAAATGTGACGGTGGCAGGGCAGTGGCTTGAATCTCCCCAAATCAATGCTGCTATGACGCTGATCAAAATGCAGTTTCCTTATGTAGGAGGATTGTTTGATACTACGCTCGGATGGGATTTGAATTTTCCAGCTTCTACTTCTGAAACCTGGATACAAATTATCCACGATGGTCAAGACCATTGGATTGTGGCGTCAAAACGCAAAGGAGACGACTTTGTCTCCATTTTCGATAGCTTGGGAGATACAGCGAGTGACCACGTCGTCGGATGTATATCAGCGCTTCTAAGACCAAAGGAAAATTCTTTTTATTACCAAAATGTTGCCTGCCAACAACAACTCCCCAATGATTGCGGATTGCACGCAATCGCAAACGCTGTTTCACTGGCTATGGGGGAACATCCTTCGGAGTGTTTCTATGACAGAGATGTCATGAGAATTCATCTCAAAACCTGCCTTCAGTCCAATTTTATGTCTAGTTTCCCTAAATCAAACGCCAAGAAAGATTATTTAGCTTCAGTTTCTTCCCAATTTAAAAAAGTGAGGGTCTACTGCCACTGCAGGAGAGTTTTGTACAATCCCCTGAATTCCAAAAAGAAAGACGCCTGGGAAGCAAAAGAGTGTTTCAGCTGTAAAGAGTGGATGCACAAAATGTGTGACAGCACTTGGCCACTTGAAAGTACCCATAGAATATGGCTCTGTCAAAAATGCAAAGGTAATTTGAATACCATTACAATCTAACTTTTAACTTGTTCATGTTAGATCCATGAATAGGGTATGGCTCCTGAAATGTAAAAAAAAGAGCTTAGTACACCAAAAAATATATTTTTAAAAAGAAAAATAATGGCGTATATTATCATTTGTTATTATTAGCAAATAAAATTATTTACCGAATTATTAAGGCCCAAAGTGTCGGTCACGTGACTGGCACTTGAAAAAGGAGGGGTGGCCTATTCGTGACATCAGGTGGCAAAGGGTCGGATCTGCGCATGCGCAGTGAACGACACAGCAGACAGCTGAGAATCTCGACGTGTTTTAGAAAGTAAAGGTGATATCAAACCCGGGACATTTTTGTTAGTGATGGGATATTAGTTGCTTTTAATCGGCCTTTAATCACATTGCTAGCAAAATTTGTGCATTGATTCCCGACAACTAATAATTTCCTGACGGATAACTTATTCTTATTATTATAGAAGGGAAATTATTCGTCGTTACTAGCATCTTATACATATACCTATTATAATGAGAAACAGTAGAAGAACTTGCTCATTAAATTTTACAGCACGTCAATTTCGCCAATCAAGACTTTCTCTATTTTGATTCTCGGTTTCACTTCACAGAGAGATAAGTTTGCTGCTAGGATGAGTAAAAACTCGTACCGGTATGAGGACAAGTTAAGACCAACAATTTGTTCCATTTGTTTTGTGCCCATTTCCTTATTATCCCACAGCTGTTATACATGATTGGGTTCGATCGGGTTATTGTATGGGCTGCAACCTGTAGGCCTAAGTATAGTATGTTCAAAAATTCACCTCACGATTGCTGTGATATCTACACATTCTGAAACAAAAATAAAACTGGTCTTCTTTACATCACAGACTATAGGCTACATTTAGGATTTTTTGTGATTTGCTGCAGCACCGATAGCAGTGGGAGTATTTTGTTAGTATACCTTTTCAGTTTCTCTCGATCTGACTTCCTTAAAAGAATTTTGAAAAATTCTATTTGTTCAGCTCATTCCACTTCCATAGCTATACAGCAGAGAAGTGGCTCGAACTTTGTGCTGAATAAATAATAACTTGTCTCAAAAATGCGCTTTTTCGTAGCAGTTGGACTTTCGTTCCGTAACCAGTTCTAACTAAAACTTTTGTTTTGCATAACCGGTTTCTGCTGCTTGATTTCAAGCTTATCTCATAATTGAGGGCATGTGCTAATAAAAGATGCCAGCAGAGAAATCGCATCAGTCAGAAAATTTCGAGTTTCACTACCCAAGAAAATGGCAAAGAAACTTGGATTACATTATCATTGATAAATACCAATTAAACAAGTAGGAATAAATTGAAATATTAGAAATATTTAATTTTGTAATATGGGAAGAAAAAATGCTGTAGTAATAGGGAATAGGGAAGCACACTTATGGTTTCTATATCTGGCGTATAGAAGATATATCGTAAATAGGCTACTGGCTACCAAAAGTCGTCAAACGAGATTTTGAACTTGTTTTTGTTTTTATTTTAAATCAAACTGCTGTACTAATACAACATTAGCCTGTTTTTCACTTTTTTCGACGTGGACTATATAGGATAAACGAACAGCGCCATTGTTCATTCGTGGTTACAAAGCCGCGGACGTCTCTTGTTCTTTCCTCTGATTCGAGCTTCAAATTAATTCGATTTACCGAGCGATTTACATTTACTGTGCCACTCGGTGCCGCTCAAATTGAACGAGAATGAGATATGTGGTAAGGATTAGTTTGACGGTGTGCCTACTGGTAGGCCTATCAGTGATCCCTGAATTGTCAGCTTACAACCTCCTGTTCTTGTCGCCGATTACGACTCCCAGTCACAGCAATTTCTTCAAGCCGGTGGTGAAGGCGATGGTCGATCGCGGCCACTTTGTTACCTACTACAGCGGATTAAAACACAACAACCAGCAAATGGCGACTAATAATCAAACGATCCATTTCCGTCCATTGAGCAGCTCGCCAGTGCTGCACAAGATCAGCACCGATCACCAAGTGGATTTCAACATTCGAGACAAACCGTTTCTGTTTCTCTCGCAACTCCCACAGCGGATGGAGAACTATTGCAACACAATCTACAACGATCCGGCCTTTCAGCAATTAATCAACACGACCGAAAAGTTCGATCTCATCGTCATCGAGGGCTACTTGAACGATTGCGTTCTGCCGCTGGTGCGAATCCTCGACGTGCCGTTCATCTACATGAGCGGCGTTGCCCCAATGCCGTGGCTGCTCAACGCCATCGGATCGCCACTGGCCACCGATCACGTTCCCAATGTCGTTCACAGCTTCACTGACGAGATGAATTTCTGGCAACGAACAGCCAATTCCGTTTCCTCTATAATAGGTGGGGTTTACCTTCGTCATTGGTTCGTTATGCCCGTGGTGGATCGGATGGCTCAGAAAATGTTGGGCAAAAACCTGCCCGCCATTGAAGAGATTGAACGTCGTTACCTGAGTTTATTGATTGTCAACACTCATTCCAGCATCAATTATCAGATGCCATTGTCACCGGCCATCATCCAAGCCGGCGGATTGCACTGCGTCCCCCCTAAAACGTTGCCGGAAGAGCTGGAATCGTTTGTCGACGGTTCCGGTGATGCTGGATTCATTATCGTCAGTTTTGGCTCAGTCCTAAAAGGCGCCAACATGCCGAACAACTTCCGCCGCATATTTTTGTCCGCATTCGCTCGGTTACCACAGAGGGTTCTGTGGAAATGGGAAGATCAACCCGGGGAAAACGACTCCATTCCATCCAACGTCAAATTGCTCCCGTGGATGCCTCAACAGGATTTATTGGGTCATCCGAAAATCCGTCTGTTCATCACCCACGGCGGATTGTTTAGTAACCAAGAGGCCGTCTACCACGGCGTCCCACTTATCGTTATGCCCATCTTTGCCGACCAGCCCATAAACGCCCAAAAGGCTCACGACGCCGGGTACGCCATTCGTGTTGATTTGGACAGTGTGACGGAAGAGATTCTATTTGACGCCATCCAGCGGATCCTTACAGATCCCAAGTAAAATTCAAATTGCTGTAAATTATTCGGTTTGAATTTCATAATAATAACAAATTTCTGTCATAGATATGCTGAGAAAATGAATCAAGTATCGGCCCTGGCACGCGATCAAATGGAAAGTCCACTGGACCGGGCCGTCTACTGGATTGAGTACGTCATCCGGCATCAGGGCGCACCTCACCTTCGTATTGCTTCGCGCAAACTTTCCCTTTTCCAGCGCTATCTCTTCGACGTTTTATTCTTTGTCTTGTTTTCGGCGCTTTCGTTTTTCTTTCTAGTCTTTTACCTCTGCCGGAACATCATCTGTTCGAATTGCCGGGTGAAAATGAATGGCCAGAAAAAAAAGACGAATTGATTTCTGCATGTTTTGCACTTTCACTGTTGAAACTCCAACTGGCCGGCCCTGGCGACCCGAGCCTCTTATTAATTGGTCTAAATTTATTCAGACGTCTTAAAAGAATGTTCCGTTATTACTTTTAATGATTTTGTAGAAATTCTAATTGTTTTCATTCACCAATTAAATACAATGGTATAAAGATCATATCAATAAGTAGCATTCTTATTTTAATCAAACTGGATTGGAAATGTCCACCAAACGTAATTTTCTGATGGCGACTATGTAGGCAATGTTATAGAAAGAAAGTCTAAAAGAAATTAAACTGTTAGAGTTAAAAGAATTTATTTCTACATTCACGGACAAAATAAACACAAGAGACAAATAATAGAATATTATAATTATAATGCTTAATCTGTCTTGCTGTGAGAGGTAGTACCAAGTAACTCTGCTACCAGGGCCCACTGTTGCTGAACAATCTCCAGCGATTCCCAATCTTCCTTGAATGCAGCTTTGGGATGGGATCTTGAGGCATAGCCATTGCAGAACCAGACATTTGATCAGCCATAGCCTTGGTCTGGTCAGCAGCTGCAAAGATTGAGACCCAAGAAATAGTTAGTTTGGTTCTCTCATCATCTCAAGATATTTACTGCTCACCATTGTTTTCTCCAAGGACTAGAGAGTAGATGCTTCACAATCCAAATCCATTCAAGAAGTACCACAAAGCAGATGAAACCCATGATGCATCTAGCAAAACCAGTTCAACTCCTCTCTGCAACATTGGTTTGAACTTCAGAGTCAGTGGGAATGGCACCTTTGCTGTAACACATGCTCATATTAGTTTACATCACAGATAAACAGGTACACATGTTTGTTTTTATACTTGTAACAAATCCTGAAAAGGCCCAGTTGATCCATCCACCAATAGTAATCATGGGAAGGACATATTAGTAAAATTTCCTTTAGCATGTCATGGGATCGGTGTTGGGGGCAGCCCGTTTCTGAGTTTTGAAGTAGCCCATATCTTCACTGTTGAAAAATGCTGTCTCATCAGGAAAGCTTGCTTGGGCAAAAATTTCCCATTTTTTGCAGCAGTCTAGAACGAACCAGCGCTTGACTGTAAAGCCGAGAAAATATAATTAGTCAATTTAGTCTATACAGATCTGTGGACTGCGATAGTTACAATACCTGTCTTGGTTGGACTTGGAGCAACTGGGTCAATCCAGCCGAAATCAACGGATCGTTGGCGCGCTCATATTTTATAATTTAGCGAAATTTGGACAGTAGGTTTATACTGTCGAAAATAACTTATGTTCCAAATTTCGTCCATTTTGGACGATTAGTTTTTAAAATACGGCAAAATGAAAATTCGTTTTTTTCATTTTGCCGTAGTCCATTTTTCCCGTGCGCTTTTTGTTTTTTCAATTTGTAGACCCATTGTTTGCAAAACTATGTTTTTTAAATACATCTTGTTTAATCAGATTTTCAAGGGCTATCTTTTGGTTCCATTTTTTTTTTTTTTTTTTTAGTTTAAGGTTACTATTTTCAGGGCAAAGTTTTTATACCCTCCCCTCTTCAAAAATCAATATCTCCCCCGGCTGCAAAAATTTTAACAAGCCGTTTTCACAATTATATAGAGGAGATATTCTTTTATATTATATATAAAAATGAGAGAGGTGTTATCTCTCGTTGGTTTGATTTAATTAGTTTAGTTTTAAGGTTTTTGACGAAAAATGGCGTTATTTCAGTCCCTTTCGAAAGTCGCGCGGAGAGGAAAGCTCCCCTCGTTAGCCTGGGGGAATAAAGGGGTTGAGAGCGGCGACAGGAAAGAGCTGAAGCTCCGCCCCTCAAGGTCGAAAGGGACTGAAATAACGCCATTTTTCGTCAAAAACCTTAAAACTAAACTAATTAAATCAAACCAACGAGAGATAACACCTCTCTCATTTTTATATATAATATAAAAGAATATCTCCTCTATATAATTGTGAAAACGGCTTGTTAAAATTTTTGCAGCCGGGGGAGATATTGATTTTTGAAGAGGGGAGGGTATAAAAACTTTGCCCTGAAAATAGTAACCTTAAACTAAAAAAAAAAAAAAAAAAAATGAAACCAAAAGATAGCCCTTGAAAATCTGATTAAACAAGATGTATTTAAAAAACATAGTTTTGCAAACAATGGGTCTACAAATTGAAAAAACAAAAAGCGCACGGGAAAAATGGACTACGGCAAAATGAAAAAAACGAATTTTCATTTTGCCGTATTTTAAAAACTAATCGTCCAAAATGGACGAAATTTGGAACATAAGTTATTTTCGACAGTATAAACCTACTGTCCAAATTTCGCTAAATTATAAAATATGAGCGCGCCAACGATCCGTTGATTTCGGCTGGATTGACCCAACTCGACTTTCTACTTCTCTCTTTCTTCGACTTTTTGGCTGGCTATGATGAGGGAGAAATAATGGCGAGGAATACCCACAAGGAAATTGATCATAATTATGAATAAAAACACCGAACTACGAATATTTGAATCTAATGATAGTTTTGCCATTTTTCAGCAATTAATCAATTAAGCGGTGACAGTAACGTCATGTTGTCAAACGTCAACCCCAAAAAAGCAGACGAAAACGGTATTGAATATTTTTATTGTGTTTGTGGTGTTGTCAGATTTATTTAAACGTAGCCGCGTGAGCCGACGAAGAAGGTGAAATTCAATTATTCTAATCACGAATCGTTCGTTCAAAATTCAACTGATGCTGATCTGTGCCTGTTGCCATTGTAAGTAAAACGTTTCCCTGCCTATATGCATCTATCGAATGAACATCTATCTAGCTGAACTGGTAAATAAAAAGCATTGGCAACCAAAACATCCACCAAGTGACGTTCCCTCCCGTTTCCTGTGTACCGCAAAAATTACAAGTTATACCCTCACTTTTGTTTCAAGTGTCAGACCAGACCACATGATGGATGGCTCTGCGTGAGTGTATGCATGCGTAGAGAAATGCCTTTCCCTTTATTGCATAACTTTTGGAGTTTTGTATATAATGTGGTCGTCGGCAATCATGGGAAAATGATTTGACATTGTAGCGTCGCATTGTAGGTAATACGTAACACTGGGATCGGTTAATAATAGCTTACGTCGAGGTCAGTCACTTTTTTGTGAAGGTTTTCAGATACGATCGTCATTAACTTTTCGATTGAAATGACGTCAATGAAAATGAAAGCCCCGACATTGCTGGGACGTAATTATTCCATCGCTAATTGTTTACCTCTTTTTGTTTTTGAATCGATGGTCCACGTAACGGACTCGATTCGATTTCACCATTCAATAATTCTAAGGGCTTCTTAAATCGCAATTTTAAATAATGCTTTTAAATTGAATACATCAGTTTTCCTGTTATCACCTTTTAGTTATCTAAACGATACCCATTTAACGCTCATGTAATCAAATTTATAGGGCCACAGTGGTAAACTACAACTACACTATATACTCGTTCCAGTGTCTTCATGGGAACTCTTAGTGGCAATATTATAACTCCGGTGGCAACTTTTGAGAAAACATTAAACCTGTCCACCATTTTGTCAGCTACCTGCGCTGCGTTAGCAAGGTTGCTGTTAGTGATTTTTTTTCCACAAAAAAAATAATAATAAAAAATAGAATTAGAATTATTAGACTCTGGTTTCGTTAAGAATAAATTCAAAACTGTATATGCTTTCGCTTCTTCTTTTCTTATAAGGTAACCTCAGATTCTTAGCATAGAAGTGAAAGTAAGTGGAGTAGTGAATAAATAGTTGTCTTCAATGAGAATCAATGAGAATTGAACCCCAGGTTGATGGGTGGGAGTTTAAGACTACTACCACTAAACTACTAGGTGAATTAAAATAAGATTTTCGATGGTGGAAAATCGTATTATATATGACTTGTTTCTAAAATTGTGAGAGGAATTCTACGTAATACTTTTAATTGGTATTGGTTAATTATTAGCTTATTACGACAACGAGGTCAATCGGTTTTTTTCGTGGAGGTTTGCAGATTTGTTTCGTGATGAACTTTTTGGCGGACTAAACGGCAGAGGAGGAAAACTGAAATCAACAGAGAAAGCAGAAGAAACAAAGTGAAAAGCAAAACATCGATGAGACAGCGCTGGAAAAGGGAAAGTTTGCGCGAAGCCGATCGGAGATGAGGCGCTCCTTGATGACGGATGACGTACTCGATCCAGTAGACGGCCCGGTCTAGGGGACGGTCCGTTTGGTCACGCATCAGAGCCGATACTTGATTCATCCTTTCAACGTAACTGTAATAAATAAAATATTAGACTGATAATAAAATAAGAATTGATTTTGAGGGACACCATACCTCGAGTTCGACAGGATCCGCTGGATCGCGTCGAAAAGAATTTCTTCCGTCAAATTGTCCCAATCGAGTCGAATGGCGTACCCGTCGTCGTGAGCCTTTTGGGCGTTGATGGGCTGGTCGGCAAAGACGGGCAAAGCGATGAACGGAACACCGTGGTAGACGGCCTCTTGTTTGCTGTTGAGTCCACCGTGGGTGATGAGCAAACGGATTTTCGGATGGCCCAGTAAGTCCTGTTGAGGCATCCACGGAAGCAATTTAACGTTGGATGGAATGGAATCAGTTTCATCGAGTTTCTCTTCCCATTTCCAGATAATCCTTTGAGGTAATCTACTAAATGTCGATAGAAATAATTGGCGCACATGATCCGAAATATCGGACCCTCTCAGAACTGAACCGAAACTGACGATGATGAATCCAACGTCACCGGAACCGTCGACAAACGATTCCAAATCTTTCGGCAGCTGTTTAGAGGGAAGGCAGTGTAATCCACCTGCTTGGATGAGGGCCGGTGATGCTGGAAATTGATAATTAATGCTGAAATGAGTATTAGAAATGATAAGGCTCATGTACTCGCTTTGGATCTCGAAAACGGATGGTTGATTGTTTAATTTTAGAATCTCGGATGCGAGTCGGTCGACGACTGGGATCACGAAAAAGCGGTGAAAATAAGTGATCATCATTCCGGAAATGGTGTTGTAGGTCCTCTGCCAAAAGTCCATCTCGTCGGCATAATTCGACCCGGCATGCGGTAAATGGTCCAGCGCCAGGGACGAACCGACAGCGTCCAGCAGCCACGGTGACGGTGTCATACTGACCATGTAGACGAATGGAACGTCAAATTTGCGCACTAAAGGTAAGACACATTCGTTGAAAAGGGCCTCGATGATGAGCAAATCGAATTGCTCAGTCGAGCTCATCAGTTGGTGGAAGACGGGATCCCTGTAGATGGCCGTGCAGTAAGTTGCCATCCGATCGGGGATGGCCAGCAAGAGTTGGAAGGGCCGATCGTCGTATCCGACCTGATGGTTGTCGTTTAACGGACGCAAGCCAGGTGAGTAGAGGAGATTCAGATTGGCCTTTGGGTTTGTTAACGTTTCCTTGTCTGGTGGCAATCCGTTCCAGTAAGTGACGGTGTGACCGCGATCGGCCAACGCTTTGGCCACTGGTTTGATGAAATTGCTGTGACTGTTCGTCGTGATGGGCGACAGGACGAGGATATTGTGAGCCACGATGGATGAAATCCGAAAAGACACAACTAACAGAACAAATCCGAGCGCAGTTGCACAAAAATAGCTCACCATTTTCTCACGAGGAGAGAGTATGAATCGTCTGACAAGTGAACGAGACGAATGATGGCCGTCGACTGATCGCCCCACAGAGAGTATATATAACCAGCAGGTATAGATTTATAAGGATTTTTCTTTGGGGGGGGGGGGAGGGGATTGGGCGCTTGAATTGTCGGCCCTTGTTTCAGAAACAAGGAATAATGCAGCACTAACCCTCTGGATAGTATTTCTCTTGTCCACATTCACGTAAGAAATTCCAATCAAAAATGGATTTCATAATAATACAAGCTGGAAATAATGAATGCATAATCGTCTCCGGAAACATGCAAGACTTTCCAATCTGACAAAGGCTGTGGTTTTTCAAGGGCACTAGTTTTTACTTTTTTCTCAAGGATATTGTGATAATGAAAATTATACCCTAGACTCCACTTTTCCCGCTGAATCGAAATATGCAGTCAGAATCAGCCTAATATGTACATTGTACACACGCCCGTATGAAAACGCCCCTTTGATTAATCACTGATAATTGAAGGATATTAGCTTGATTAATTATCCAATGATTATCGCCATCAAAATTGGGACATGATTATTACTGACTAAGCATAAATTTATCACTGAGAAATGAATGGTTTTTCATTGATTTTCAAATCATATATTCACTTACTTTTGACTGATTTAATGTGAAGTTTTCAATGCTTTTTTATTGATTAGTTTTTCAATGCTTTTTTATTGATTGATTTTTCAATGCTTGTATCCAATGACTGTTTTCATAAAATTCAAAAGCTAAATTTTACTATACTAGTTTTCTTTCTCTACCAGTTTTGAACTCCTGTTGTCGGTGTTCCTTATCCTTGTTCTCCTTTTTTATTTTACTTACTTACTTATTATCTTTTAGAATTAATTGTAGAACGGGTTGAAATTTTCCGTATCGGGACTTGAACCATTGCAACTTTGAGTGGTAGCCAGACTCTATAACCAACTACCTATGACGTTGGACATTCGATAAATTTAGTCAGTTCAAGTATCTAAATCATACGTATCTATATCAGGCGTTGTGATAAACAATTTTTTTTTCGAAGAAAAAGAAAAACGTGTTGGTGGTGTGTTTGGTAGTTTTATAATCATTAAAAAATCTTTCACAAAATCATGAAATAACTTATAAGAAAAATGCTAGAAATAGGAAAGAGTCCAGTAAAGAAATATTTGTCATTGAAAAATCAATTAGCGGATAGAAATTATAACCGAGCCCGAAAAAAATCATTTATTTATCACTAGAAACATCATTATATTGTCATTTAGGATATTATCGTTTAAAGAAGGTCTAAAAATTATGGTATCTTCCTTCATATTTACGATGATTGCGCTGTTCGCCTAGGAGTCGCTTTCGCGTTAAACCAAGACTACCACCCGTCTTACCATCATCATATGAAGAAGATACCAACTGAAATCATACTCAGAGTTATTTTCATTGATTCATATTTATAAGCCCCGATCTGGGATTGAACACGGTACCTTTCGATCCATAGGAGCGTGCGATAACCATTGGCCTATGGTTGCACATTCGATTCTATATTAACCATGTTTACAACGACGTATGTTTCTTACATATGGAAATTCACCCTTAATATCAATGATTTCGATGCAAAAAAATAATATAAGTCAATGATTCTTCATAAGAAGAACGTGAAAAGCATTCCAAAGGCCTTTCAATGATAATTTATTGATATTTGAGAAATCATTTGTAATGGTATTTCTTTCACTATGTTCATTATTTAGTAATAATCGGCAATAAAGTCAATGAACTATCAGGAAAATATTAATCGGGATAACTAATGATTTACATTGATAATCAGTGGAAATCAAATGATTCTGGAAATCCCTGTCGTGATATTTGTCAACTGTGCTAGGCTGCTAGCCACTGATGAAATATCATTAAAATTTATGTTGGGAAAACTTAGTGCTTTAAACTGAGCAGTATTCAATCAATCAATAGAAATCATTGGATAAAAAATCATTCTCAGTGATAATTCTCAGTGGTAATCCCTGAAATATCACTGAAATCTGAGGGAAGCTCAGTGATATGAACTGAGAAGTAATTATAAAAATCAATAGCAAGCTGTATAAAAATCATTATAAAATAAAAATTACCGTTTGGGACTCATTGAACAATCATTTATTAATCATTGGAATGATTTCTTAGTGATAAATAGATGCTGATTATTGATTTATAGGTGTCAATGAAGTATGGCAATAAAATGATAAGAAATTCAAAGGTTACTGAAAATTACTGAAAATGTAAATATCAGTAGAAAATCAGTAATTTTTCAAAAGAAAATATTCCATGGATTTTTACGTTATGTTCATTGATTAGTTCAATGACTAAGTTAAGTTAAATCACTGCAAAATACTTCATTTTCTGGATCTAATGATAAACCAATGAGTTTTTTGGACTCTGTTCTAATTTTTGAAACATCTTTGATTTTCCAAAGATTTGTTACTGACTTTGTAAATTGATTTATCATGGAAAATCATCGCCAGTGATATTTGCGTGACATTCTTACTGACATTCTATGACATTTCAGACTGTTTATTGATTTGTTTATGATTTTCGTTGATCTGCAGTGATTTTCATTGACTCATTTCCATACGGGCGTATAGGGGAGAACGGGGCAATTGAGGTAGTGGGTAACTTGGCACCCATCGTTTTTCGGCCTCTTGCGACCGAGGGTCCCAAAAGCCGCAGCTGGACCGAAATCATACATTGTGGACACCCCCGCCGGAATGTAGTAAACATGTAGCCGGATCGAGACGATCCGAAGTAAAAAGAGGGTTGTAACGCTGTAGTTGCAGCCAGCCTCAAGTAGCCAACCGGACGACGCGGAGTTTTACCGGTCTACCGGATGTCTCCTGTAGCCATCCGGCCCCGAGTAGCGGCTCATATAGTTCCGGCCGCAGCTCATATAGTTCCAACCATTCTAGGATAAAAGAGAGCCCCCACTTAGCAGTCGAGGCCAGTGAATCATTGTCTTTCGCGCATACACTTGTACGTCTCGTTGAATACACTCTGATACACACTTCCAGCCTCGTTACAATATAAATAGAAACTATGGAAAATAGAAATAAGTTCAGTAGCTGGGTTAAACCATTTTTGTTAAATATCAATTTGCTATTTTGATGGTTTCACTAATCCAAAAGATTTCTTTAGGATTTAAAAATTTATGTCCAATACACCATTTTAAGTTCATTGAAGCAATGAATTCCAAAGGAATTCATGTTGGAATAGAAATATAAACTAAGAAAGTTAGAAATAAGTTCAGTAGCTGGGTCACACCATTTTTGCTGAATATGAATTTGCTTTTTTGATGGTTTCACTAATACAAAAGATTTCTTTCTTGTAGGATGTATTAATTTATGTCCAATACACCATTTTAAGTTCATTGAAGCAATGAATTCCAAAGGAATTCGTGAAGGAATATAAATAGGAACTAAGGAAGATAGAAATAAATTCAGTAGCTGGGTCACACCATTTTTGATGAATATGAATTTGTTTTTTTTTATGGTTTTACTAATCCAAAATATTTCTTTCTTACAGGATGTGTTAATTGATGTCCGATCCACCATTTTAAATTCATTGAAGCAATTTTAATATAAAGGAATTCGTGTAGGAATATAAATAGAAACTAGGGAACCACCGTCCTATTCCGCCCCAACACAATTACAGGCCGTCGTCACCGAAATAAAAAACCACCTACCCACAGGCTGGGCCCTCACCCCCGCAACACAGGCCGGAAATATGTGGAAATCCTATCAAGAGGCCACAGTAACCGCAGTCTCGATTGAGAATGGGATCAGACTTTTCATCCACATTCCCATATTCGAATTCACCGGGACCCTCACTTTATACCGAGTAATCGGTTTGGCACGAGCAACAACAAACAGCTCAACAAGTCTACAATACACCGGCCTACCGCAGTACCTTGCCACATCACCAGACCAACAGACGTTCATTGAACTTTCAGCGGAAATGGTTGGGCCATGCCGCTCAGCCAAGCAAGCGATCTGCCCCATCAGTCGAGCCGTCAGCCGAAAAAACAACAAAGGCACCTGCAGTGTCGCGATATTCCTGGCCGACAATCACCGGATAGAAGAAAACTGCGCCGTCGTAGTGACACCTTGGACGGGACAGGATGCCGTCTACCTAGGACACAGACGGTGGAGACTTTCTGCCACAAACGTAACCCGCCTGATCGTAACATGCCCACACCACGCCACAGGACTAAATTCGTACACAATTGACACCCCCGTGATATCCATCTTCGAAATACCCATGTCGTGTACAGCCCAATCGGATGACTGGGTTTTCCAAGCTAGTTTCCGAAAAGATTACCACCGAAAATGGATAACAAGAACCGCCCCACTGTTCACCGACCTAAGAATACCCGGACGACCCCTGATCACCACCCAAGATAAAATACAACCTCCAGACCAAACATACCGATCAAAACTTCCACGCCATCACCTACAAGAACTGACAGCCGGAATGATCCATCAAATGGACGGTCTTTCTGACCTAGAACACATGCGGCTCAACACAGTCAACACCCCGAACTACAACCGCTACCCATAGGAATGGATATTTATTCTAACATTTTGCATCCTAGGAATTGAAAGTGTCATAGTAGCAGCCCACACCAAAACTACCACCCGCCAAAACGGACTGGAAGCCCAACTACAGACGTTAGAACACCGCCTACATCATATAGATCCGCCCAACCTAGCATAAAAGGGTCCGGCAAAGAGCTTCTCGCTCTCAGTCTCTGTATACAACGTTTATCGTGACTTACAATACACGTCTTCAATCCTAT
This sequence comes from Daphnia pulicaria, assembly GCF_021234035.1. Taxonomy (NCBI): domain Eukaryota; kingdom Metazoa; phylum Arthropoda; class Branchiopoda; order Diplostraca; family Daphniidae; genus Daphnia; species Daphnia pulicaria. Next base: position 28,218,894 of record NC_060913.1, read on the forward strand.
TCACCGCCTTGTTACAATATTTTTAAAGTGGGCCTATTTCGTAGGGTTCTATTTGCCGGGCCTATTTCGTCGGGGCCTATTTCGACCGGTCCTATATCTCCGGCTTCCAAGGATACTGAACAGCAACGACAAATTATCAGACCCCAACATGCAATCCAGTTTGTCACTCGGCAGAAAGGTAGTAGTTCTCATCCAAAATACAGTAAAGAATGTAACAGAAGAAATGGACAAAATAGTAGAGGAAGCAATAAGCCCCAGTGCGAACCCGAAAAATCAATATAACATATAATCGAATTGCAAGCACAGCAAGCTGGTTTGAAACCAGAGGAAGATCCGTTAACCGCCTTATTGAACGCCTCAAGATCGAGAAAAACGTTAATATATTCAACCATTGAAATGAGACGCCCCTCATAATTGCAAGCCAATTAAGAGCCTATCGTTTCGCAATTTTAATACTTACGCAAAAGACATCAATTAACATACAAGACGAAACAGGCTACTCAGCACTCCACTACGCCATCGGAGCAAATACGCTAAAATTAGTGCTAGAATTGTTTAAAAAATGGCGCAGACGTGAACGCACGTACAAGAAGGGAACACCCCATGCATATTGCGGTCCAACTTTACAACACAGAAATTGGGAAAGCATTAAAGAAAAATCGATTTATCAACTCTACGATATTGAACCATGAAGGGGATAGTGCACTAATATTAGCAGTCAAACTAAATAAAATAAAAATGTTAAATATCCTGTTAACATCATCGGAAACCTACTGTAACGAAGCGTCCGCTTCGATAGCGCGCGCTGAATTATTATTCTATTTTATTTGGATATTATTTACACATACCATATATAGTCATGTGTGAAACAAGCGCTATAGTTATTTTGGCCAAGCTTTTATTGTATACGCTTCGTGTACTGCTTCTTCCATAAATATAATTTTATTGTGCTTAAACCAGCTTAATTAAATTATGAAGCTAGATTTACAGATACAAACACGTTCGTTTGCAGCTGCCAATCTGGAATGTTCTCACCTTTGTTCTCAATTTGCAAACATTTATATTAGCATTTTGTACGAGGGTTTATAAGGGACTGTCGATTTGCCAGCTTCAGTTCGCTTCAGTTCTTGGTTTACTTCCGTCTTGTGTTGTTCTTGTTCTAGTCTTGATTTATCTTAGTTCCCTTCTTTCAGTTGTGTCTAACAGTTACCAGTCCCTTCTTGTGTACCGAGAATTATTAGTGTTGAGCTCTGTGTTGAGTTCTAGTGCTGTGTCAACAAGTGCCTTATCCTGTCTCCTATTTCTTCTATTTTTCATCTCAGTAACGGTATGTCTATCTTAATTATTATTTGTGCTACTAGTTATTAGTGTTAGTCCAATACATCAGCTTGGGGGTAAAACGCTTCTGGTTGTTTATTCATTTTTATTTTTAGTTTTCTCTTTGTAAATGTATTCCGTCCGAGAGGATGGATCTTTGCATAATGGTGGCAGCGATTTTAGAACTCACCCACAATGTTGAATAATGATGAATTTGGTGCTAGACCTAAACTTGTGCGCGCACCTATTATAAGTGTATCGAATCCCTTGTACAACGTTGTTGAAGTCGATATACATGCCCCACCTGTTTCCCCGATTCCGTTGAATTCTGTAGTTTATGATTTTCAAGAAAGTTTTGAGAATATTGTCGATATTGGAAGTGCGAAGCTCATCCGGGATCCTGTTTAGAAAATTCAGGGATCTACCGATAAAGAATTAAGAACTAGCGGGTATACATACAGTGAAATCCAGAAAAAACTTAGATCATACTCCGGTTATCAGCAAGTAGATCTGATATTAAAAACACCCCCTCATAAACAGTGGATTCGCGAAGAAGAAACTGATTCTTCCACGCCTAAATCTTCTCGTCGAATTACACCAATAATAGATCGGACACGCCGTCTCTCAAATTTCCTGGAAAGCAGAGAAAATGAAAGAATTAAAGAAAAAAGAAACAAGAAAAGTGGCCGATTCCAAATACTTGAACGAAAGGCCTAAAATAATTCGCCGCGAACCCGCCCGTTATAGAACAGATGTTTAAAAAAAAAGAGCTTGACCGAATTAAAAATCTAATAAAACAATAGAAACGCCCACCACGGATTCAATAGGAGGAAAGAGGATCATTAGCCAAGAGATTGATCCTTTTTCACCCACTCCAACATTCAGCTTTGTCCCGTTTGCAATGTTCGATTGTGTGTTCTCTTCAAAAAATGACATCCCGACGAAGTGATAGTGATAGTGAAAGCTCTAACGAAAGTGTTTACCGAAGGGTCGAGTTCGAAGACGGGCGGGTAGTATATCTACCAAACAATATGCCAGAAGAAAGAGTTAGAGAGTTGCGTCAAAATCAGCAGGATCTAGCATTTTATCACCGCTACAACGTGGGCGATATTTGCCTTGGTCCAAGGGAGGACAACTGGGAGGCTCTAGGCCGCCGTAGTGAAAATGAAAACTATTCATCATGTCAGTGTATATGAACAGGCTCTCGGCGGCCGTAACGAACAATGATTGGGACGCGGCCAGGGAAAACATGAGAGCAATCCTTGATGTGGATCTGGCCAAAGACGATCTCCACTGAACTGGAACGTGCAAGATCAAGATCATCATCACTTTCGCTACGAGCCCGTTAGTGCGATAGTTAGGGAATAAGAACGAAGAGAATAGTATTAAGGCTACGGATCCCCGTTCGTGAGAGGGCGAGAAGAACAAATTCAAAATATCAACGATGGTGACGACTGGGGAAACGAACCAGGGGCGTGGGCCATAGCACCCAGAAGAAGTCCTGTAGACCCGCACCCAGAAGAGTGGGATCTGTATTAGGAACCACCGGCAGCGCCTCAGCTTATCGAAGAAATACAACCGATTCCTAATTGGATTCAACTAGGGAATGTAGGCCGCTACAATCGGAACGGGTTGCCTGCGGAAGACTTGGAGCGAGAAGAGAAAGAAAATCATCCGAGAGGATGGATCTTTACACTACAATAGTCAAGACAAAGAAGGAAAAACGCCATTGCATTATGCATCCATGAATGCTAGCCCTTGCATACTACACAAACTTTTAGATAGAACCTATGGATCCACCAAAGACGTTTGCAGTGACATACCCCTAACAATTGCCATAAAATACAATAATGAAAGAGCAGTAGACATGCTGTGGCACAGCATTCACTTCGATGCATCACCAAAGGATAATCAAGAAAATACGCTGCTTCACATGGCCTGCCGTCACGACAATTTACCACTTCTTGAAATAATATTCGCTCACACAACAGACTTCAACGCAAGAAATGTGTAGGAAGAAAAACCCCTTCATAATGCGTGCGCTTTCAACAACGTAACGGCAATTAAAATGCTAAAGAAAAATTACGTGGACAGAAACGCTTTGGATATGAGAGGACAAACACCGTTGGTCATAGCGGCAAGCTTTAACTATACAGAGGCAGCAAAAGAACTATTCGATGACACAAACACGCCAGTCTAGCCTATTCTAATAAATGATGTCATCAACTCGACAGATGGGATCCTCGTGAATGGCGAAGCTATCAATATAACAACGTGTATTCTCCTAGACGCTACAGACGAATGTGGAAACACGGCCTTACACTACTGTTCCTTTTTCGGTAAAAAAGAACTAGCAAAATATCTCATCCACAAAGACGCGAGAACAACGGTCCTCAACAACGAGCAAGACTCCCTTGTCACCCTTCTGGCTAAACTGTCATCTGGATACAATTGCCCTATATATAAGGAAGGTATATTGTAAGGCTCGTTCCAGCCTTACTTCACTCGTACGAAATGGAGACGCAACGACTTGTAAGAGGATGACGTTTGTATTTGAATACACGAGATTGAACATAAAATACACGAATGCGACTATTCAATATCAGAATAATAAGAGAGAAAGAGTTTACCAGCGTGAAGGCCTGCTCGGAGAAGACTGGTTATACAAGGGAAACAAGGGGGCTTTTATACTGGTCAAGGCGGAAGTCAGCGTCGTAGATTGATCTCGTTATTGCTGTTATTGCCGTGTTGGGATTGATACTCTGGCTGATGTCGATATCACGGTGTTGGGAATGGATACCTCCCGTGTGTCGACATCAGGGTGTCGGCAATGGATACTTCCCGTGAGTCAGCCTCACGGTGTCGGCACTGGATACCTTCCGTGAGTCAGCCTCACGGTGTCGGCACTAGATACCTTCCGTGAGTCAGCATCACGGTGTCCGTGAGCGGATCCTATTTGCTCACCGGACTCGTTTGCGCAGACGTCTTTTGAATTGCGCGCTTATGGCTGTCTGTGCTATAGATGCGCCGCTTGTTTGCTGGTTGCGGGTGCCCTCCCGTGGCTGGGTTCGGGTACTACTCTCTGCCAGAGCGGTGAGTTAGCCCGATCCTTACACACTCCCCCCCCTTTAAATTTGCACTCCTGGGCAAATAAATTATTAAGCTAAGCTAAGGATCGGTTAATAGAATGCATTGAAGGAAACATTTAAACAAGTAATCTAACATAATTTCACAGCTTTTACGGCGCTGTACAATACATATGCATGGGGTGGCCTTGAAACTTTCATTGGAATTTATCTGCCCGCCGGCTACTGCAGTGTTACGTATGCGCGACTGGTACGCTTTGTTTACACTGGCTCGGCGTTGGCTCTTTTATTTCCTTTTCTTGCGCGTTTTGGCGAGATCCGTCCAGAATTGGGTTTTCAATAATTCGCCTTTGATTAAATGACATCGCCTTCTTTTTTTTTTTGTTCCTTCACCTTTGATGGCTTCAGGATTTTTCGACTTTCTGAAATGGCATCATGGGATATAGCATGGATATGATGGACATACAGTCCCCTCAATAAGTATGGGATCACCCCACGCCGTTCCATAAGGCGGCGTGTATTTTTCATATGGGTTTTTCGGGTGGCAAAAATCGGAAAAATGACATAAATTCACCAAACTTGGGATTTATGTCATTTTACGTCTTTTCTATTGTCTGAATTTTTTTCAGATTTTTTCCCCTATTTTTTAGGCCTAGAAAAGTGGCGCCCAAAGTATCGGATCACTCCGACGCCGCCCGTGTTGTCTTATGGCGCAAATGGGCTTTTCATATTGCTTTTTATATATTTAATTTTTTAAAGGGAATTTTTATATTCAAACCCTTTATACATTTCCCTTTTATAAATTAACTGTAAGATTTCCAATATGATCGGAACTATTTCCGAATTTTCCCCGATTTATTAATTTCCCCAGTTGCTAAAATAAGAGACTACAGAAGAGTTCATTTAGGGTTTGCAACCTCTATCGCCTGGCGTAGGCCGGAAATTTAGTGTCTTTTTTAAACGCGGCGGGCGCTCCGCTACCTTTTTTTGATTTGTGAAAACCCATCAAGGTCATTTTTCTCACTTTTTCACGATGTTTGAAAAAACTAAAATAACCATTTGGTTTTCTTTTACCGAGATAAATCCTTTTCAGATTTTCCTCAGTACAATTATGTTTACTGATAGAGAAACATGTCCCAAGCGCACATTCATTTCGGTATAAAGAGACCAGAATTAAGTGTTAAAGAGAGAGAATTAATTTTGAAATTAAAGTCAGAAGGGAAATCAGAAAGAGTAATAGCATGTATTGTAAAATGTTCACAGAGTACAGTTAATAGAACTGTCAGACGTTTCAATGCAACTCAGAGTAACAATTCACGCTATCGCAGCGGACGCCCAAGTATTATTAGTGCTGCTGACCGTCGGTATATTAACCAACTGTCAACTCGATGTAGAAGAAAAACAGTGTCTCAGATAATGGACGAATTCAATGTTTCCAGAAACGTGAAAGTTTCAAAAGCAACAGTGAGGAGAGTGCTTCACAGTTGGGGTCTTCGAGGTTGTGTCGCAGCCAACAAACCTTTGCTGCGACTAGAAAACGTGCGAAAACGAATAAAGTTTTGCAAAAAGATTTTGAAAATGAAGAAAAGTGAAATTTTGAAAATATTCAACACCGACGAGACAAAAGTGGAATTGTTTGGCGACAAAAAGAATGGCTACTGTTGGAGAAAACCTGGAGAGAGATTCCACCGCAATTGTGTAAAACCAACAATAAAACATGGTGGTGGATGTATAATGGTGTGGGGTGGCATTTCGGCACAAGGACAAAGCAGATTAAGATTAATCGAAGGTATATTTTATCATTATTCTAGATTTTACTCTATCGGGGCTAGATTTAATTTGAGCGCTAATTGTAACTATATTTTGAAGGAACTATGGATGCCAAAATGTATCACGGTATTCTCGTTCAAGGTGTGAAGCAGGCTAAAGAAATATTTAAAGGAGAGCGGTTCTATTGGCAGGAAGACAATGATCCGAAGCATTCGGCTAACATTAATAGAGGTTATCTTTCTAGAAAAGAAAAAGACGGTAATGAATAAAGGAAAATTTTCTATTATTTGTATCCTGGCCTGATTATTTAAAACATTCGCTTTTTCTGCCAATTGGTTATGCAGGAACTTTGATTCACTTGGAATGGCCTCCACAGAGTCCAGATTTAAGTCCAATAGAACAAATTTGGGATTACGTCAAAAGCAAAATGGACACTACAGAAAGATCTTCTAAAGAGGTTATGTGGAAAAAAATTCAAAAAGAATGGAATAAAATCCCAAAGAAAGTTTTGAGAAAATATATTCTGTCATTGAAATCAAGATGTGCAGCTTGTCTGAATGCTAAAGGCTATCATACCAAATATTAAAAACACTTTGCTGATTTTCCCTAATGCTTTTGTTTTAGTTTGATAGTTCATCAGAAATAAATGAAAGATTCAAAATTTCGGATTTGTAATAACTTTTATTCCAAAAGTTCCCCATTATTGACCACAACTCTTTTCATATTTACAGGCATTGAGTCAAAAATATCCGTTACGTATGCATCATCGGTTGACAGTAACGAAAAGTAGCGTTCAATTTCGGCCCATAACATTTCTTTCGAATGAATCGGTTGATGTTGCTTGTTAACATCCATTACTACTCTTGAAAAAACAGAGTTTAGAGGCATGATATCGCCTGACTTTTCGGGCCAAGAGGGAAATAAATGGAAATCATTTTCCTTCATCCAGGTCTTAACAGCTGAAGCGACGTGGACAGGGAAGTGATCTTGTATGAAACAAGACTGGCGAGAAACATGTGGCAGCACGTCACGTTGCAGCAAAGCGATATACATGCGAGTGTCAAATTTTTCTTCAATCAGTCGAATCATGCGAGGTCCTTGAACCGAGAGGCATGCCCAAACAAAAACTTGTCGCTCCACGTTACGGCTGGATGGTCCAAAGTACTGAGAAACAATACCCTGGCTATCAAAACTGATACAGAAAAGACGTGCACAAGTTAATTTTAAGTATAAGCTAGTCCCACTAGTAAAGTTTTTTAAGTTTTAGAAATTTCTTTGCTTGCGTGAAACGAGCTTCGTCACCACAAATTTTTTTACGCCAATCAAATTTGTCCAATTGACTGTTCAAACGGCAAAAATTGATTCTTCTCTCTTTGTCAAACATGTTGAGGATATAACTAGCCATAACGTATCGAACTGTTGACTGCAGATTCCAAATAAGCTTCTCAAATTAATAGCTACGAATATTCACTCAGAAAAACTGACGACCGGCCACTGACAAACTAAGTTAAAAATTAAGGCTAAACAGTAACCAAATTGTATACGCAGTTGTCAAATTAAAAATGAGAAAAATGACCTTGATGGGTTTTCACAAATCAAAAAAGGTAGCGGAGCGCCCGCCGCGTTTAAAAAAGACACTAAATTTCCGGCTTACGCCAGGCGATAGAGGTTGCAAACCCTAAATGAACTCTTCTGTAGTCTCTTATTTTAGCAACTGGGGAAATTAATAAATCGGGGAAAATTCGGAAATAGTTCCGATCATATTGGAAATCTTACAGTTAATTTATAAAAGGGAAATGTATAAAGGGTTTGAATATAAAAATTCCCTTTAAAAAATTAAATATATAAAAAGCAATATGAAAAGCCCATTTGCGCCATAAGACAACACGGGCGGCGTCGGAGTGATCCGATACTTTGGGCGCCACTTTTCTAGGCCTAAAAAATAGGGGAAAAAATCTGAAAAAAATTCAGACAATAGAAAAGACGTAAAATGACATAAATCCCAAGTTTGGTGAATTTATGTCATTTTTCCGATTTTTGCCACCCGAAAAACCCATATGAAAAATACACGCCGCCTTATGGAACGGCGCGGGGTGATCCCATACTTATTGAGGGGACTGTAACATGGTCAAAATGGGACATAACATGATAATAACATGGTCGTAATGGGAAGTAGGTCACTTATTGAAGCTGAATGTAGGGTAATATGTATGTAGCGTAAACAATTTGAAATACAATGTGCTCTATATTGTCATCCTCTTCGATTAATATTTCTACTTTCTTAAGCTTTGCAGTAGGACAAAATACATTTTTTTTTGTATTGTGTTACATGTTATTTGTTTGGTTCTGTTTCTTGAATATATAGGGGAGACCGGGGCTAGTTGGCTTAGGGGTAAGTCGCTCTTTTCCCTTTAATTTGGCGCCACTTGCAATCCACAATTTTTCAAAATAGCCAAATTGTTCAGTTTTATCAGTAGATGGTGTGTACCAAATTTTTTTCGTCTGCACTTAAACCTTGACGTTTTAAAGCCCAAAAATGTTTTTCGTCACCCGCCAGTAACTTTTTTTTCCCAAAGTGATTTCCTTTTCATCAATTAGGTATTGAGTGTACAAGCAAGAGATTTGCTTTTTCAGAAAGGTAATTCATTTAGCTAACTGGTAATCAAATAGTTTTTCCAATTTAGTGTTCATTTATGTAAGTAATTTGAAAAGATGCTATGACACCTACCCATGGGGTAGGTAGGCCGTTTTTTTCGGGGGCAAGTTGGCCTGTTTTTTATAGTCCTGTGGCTCTGTCAAAATTTCCTTTCTTTTTCTTTTTAGATTACTAAAAACTGTGTTGAAGAGGAAAGACTTTATGTGTTACAATTGAAAGAGCCATTGAAATGGTTTTAAAAGAAGTAAGAAGAGTTACCAATGTGTGAATCCCATTTTATATACCAAGAAGAAGTCTGTAAAGCTACATTGACAGAAAGAAGAAAGACATTTCTTCAATTATTGGAACAGATATCTAGAAAAAGTGCCTGCAAACTTAAATGTGCTTTCTCAAAGTTATACCGGGTAACATTAGAAACTAAATGCAGTCTTCAGAATAATAAATTGAGCTAATGAGTCTACAAAAATTTTATCGGCAGGTTTTCATAGATGAAGAAAGGACTATACTAGTTCATTTTTTCCATCGATCAGCAGACATTTATGTTTTCCTGTCCTGTGTAAGAAAGCTTTCAATTTACGCCCACAATGAATCTCTAATTACCACTAACCAACATCGACAAAACTTTAGCTAGGCCAGACTTGTTGACTCAAGAGATTTTATCCAGAAGTTGGAGTGCAGTGTCTCATTTACACACCACAGAAGAATCGTGTTATGCTTAAAAACAAGATTAATTCAGTGTATGTTTTTAAAAGTTAGTTTATGGGTTCGTGGGTTTTGTGAAAACATTTTGTGTGTGTGTGTAGCATGTCCCAAATGCTATGTAAAAATGCAATGCCAACTTGCCCCAATTCATTGGGCAACTTACCCCGTAATTGGGGCAAGTTGCCCATTTTAGGTGTCCCATTAAAACGTATTTTTTGGCATAAATTTTTCCTTTTCTTAGAATTTTTTTGACGCTACTTTTTAGTTAAGATAATAAGGTTACATTTAAGCTAAAAATTTTATCATTTCAATGAAAATTACGACTCCCAGGAGCGGGTGTGTGAAAAAATGGCCTACTAGCCCCGGTCTCCCCTATATGGGGAAGTATAGTGTAAATGTATTCTTTTTCTTTTTTTTTTTGTTTGTTATTTATACGATCTTTTAGCTACTTGAAACGAGGATTTGGTGGGTGTCCTTACTTGCTGACGATGGTTTAACGGGTGGTCTTTTTATTTTCGTCAGAGATTTCACTATTTTTGTTCACTGCCTATTTCGCCTCGCCCTAGTGCGTACGTTTCGCCTTTTACCCCAGTGAAAAGTTGACCTTCCTTGCTGTAATTCGAAAAATGGTGCGCCCTAAACGCTTCAAACGCGTTATCTATGCGGAGTCATCCGCTAGTTCGAATCCGGGGAATCTCCAGGTTCCACCAGTGTCGGTGGTTCCTCCAATCGTTATTCGGGTTCGTCCCGAATCTCCCCGCATTGTTCCGGTCGCTGGCCCTTCTGGCTACGTTCGGCCGCCAACTCACAGCCAAACTGCTTCCGTAGTGTCTTCGTCGGCTGTCCGTACTGGCCCTTCTCGGCCGACGGCTCGGAAGAGTTGCGGAGTGCCTTTGCGTGTCCCGGCGGGTGGCCGTTCCGTCCCGTCTGTTGTCGAGTCTTTTGTGCGGCCGACTAGCCCGGCGCGCTCTGCCTTTCGGCCGTACGTGGCTACCGTGGTGCCCCAGCCCCCGCCCGCGTCTCCGTCAGGAAGGGGGCAAAGCGTAGGTGAAATGCCGGCGCTCGTTCCCATCTGGCCGCCCACTCTGGTGGCCGGCCGTTCGTCAGGTGCTGGCTCCAGGTCGCCATTGGTTTCGTCTCCGGGTTCGTCGAGCCCAGCCGAGCCATATGACTTCGAGACCCAGCACAGTCTTGAAGCCAATTATTTGGCTACTCTTTTAACTAGTAAGTACTCTATTTTTTTTTCTCTTTTTTTTTCTTTTTAAATTGTCCCCTGAAGGAGATGCCGTGGAATGTACCAGAGATGGAGATTCAGCAATTGTTTCCAGATGAAGGACCAAGAGGTCTAGAAGATGACCTTATTTTTCTTTAAGATCAGATATCAAATGGTCAAAAGAGTAAGAATAAAGAAAAAAAAAGAGAGTGAAAGAAAAAAAAGTAATACAGTTCAGTCTTGCGTCAACCCTCTTCTTTACAAAAACTAAAAATGTACGGTCGGGGACGCGGATATCAACTGTTAAACAACGCAACAAGTAGTGAAGTGAACAATTCAATAAGAAATGAAGAAGAACTGACAAGTGAAACAGTTAGTGAAATTGTAACAATCCCAGCATCAATTTGGAAACGTGAGCTTTCGCCACCACGGCCTGTTTTAGAGACCGTGCAGCGCCTCACTGAGTGGAGTTTTCGACGGATGGAGGAAGATGGAAGAGCAAAGGAATGTTCGTCACCACCAACTTAATATTCCGGATACACCAAGAAGTCCGTCGCCCGTTTCCATGGAAGAGCAAGAAAATTACTTTCAGCCACCCAGAATCATCCCAATGGCCCCCGGAAGTCCCCCTCCACCTGACCATTACGGACGACATTTGCCTCCATCGTAAACGAGCTCGTCCGGGCAATTGATTATGACGACTGGACAACAGCGCGGGAACTAATGGCTGCACTACTAGACGTCGACCCCCTCAATCGGCGGACGCCATCCCCGCCACCATCAGAGGAGTGGTGGGCGCGCCTTCGACCTCCCGGGAAGAAGAAGAACCAGTCGAAAAACGAGCAAGGATGGAGGAGATGGAGCAAGAGGACCAAGCCGCGCCAGACGTCGCGGACCCAAACTTTGACTGGGGAACCATCTGAGTTCCTTATCTCCCCCCCCCCCCCCACTTCAGATCGGCCAAATCCTTTTTGTTGTTTCCATAAAGTTTTTTGTGGATTGAAATCCAAATATTTTGCCCATGTTTTTTTTTACCATATGTGTTTCCCTCTTCCCCATTTGCTCTCTCGTGCTATTCCTTCCCTCTCCTCCTCTGCGCGTTCAGATGCCACGCCTTCTCCTTCAACCTCTCCTTATCCCTTCTTTAAAAATCCCCAACTGGCCGAGGTAGTCATCCAGTAGCAATAAAATAAAAATAATGAGATAAAAAAAAACAAAAAAAATGCATTTTTCTTTAAAGCCAATATATACCAAACTCCGTTGGACGGACTGCGATGCACCTGCTGTCTATTAATAATAGCCCTAGTTTAGTCAAACATATTTGCCGTAACATTTTAATCATCGATATGGAAATTGTTAATCGGGATGGAAAAAAACAAAAAAAACTGTATAAATACTAACCCCAGCGACCAACACTCGTACTCAGTCACTCTCCACTCAGTCACTCTACCACTATTACTCAGTCACTCGACCACCCTTACTCAGTCACCATGCCACACCTCTCGTGGAATCAAGAACTGGCTGCCCAGATGACGGAGCACCGTCAGATGGGAAAAATCGATTTCGTCGGGGAGTTAATATACCCCGACAAATCAATCAACCTCAAGCTTTTAGACGAGGTCCAAGGCCTCTGGAACAGAATACCGAGAGTCCAACAGCAAGACGACTACTACGTCTACATGCCGATGGAGCTGTCTTACGAGGAATGTTTGGACACCAGCGTCAGAAGCTTTTACCTCAAGAACCCAGGAGCAGCCAACGTTATATATCGTTGTATACTGCCAAAAACCCTACATCAGAGATTTCTACTCCACACACCCTAAAAGAACGACTGTCATCATCCAGCCAGGAGAGAGACACAAGGATGCCCTAGCACGGCAGACGGAAGAGGTAAAGAACATGAGGACGCTGAACCTGTCAAAAAACTCCAAGACTGGAACTTCGCCAAGGAGATATTGAAGGAGATATTCGACATAGACCCGCTGAACCACCGGACGCCTTCCCCTCCACCTGAAAACTGGGATTGCCCACCAACGAGACCAGAAGAAGATCAAGCCGCGCCGCACGTCACAGACCCGAACTTCGACTGGGGCAATATCAGACAGCTGCCACCAGCAGGAGACCTTCAAGAATGAGTTCCTTATCTTCCCCCATTTCAGATCGTTTCGGCCAAAAATGTTTTTTTATCGTTGTTTCCATCAAGGTTTTTTGTGTGTACTGCTATCCACGAAGTGCCTATGTTCCCATATGTGTTTCCCTCTTTGGCCGCAGCCCGCTGGCTGCCGCGATCGCCATTGGCGTAACCAAAAATTCTGCCATGAGTGACTCCCGAAAAATCAACGACGTTCGTATCAACTGTGAGCCGTTAAATGGTGACAGCGTGCTCCACCGTTTCGCTAAGAACAATTGCTATAGGGAATTCGCAAAGGTTTCGCCGGGACCTGGGGTAAATTGCCGAAACAATCGAATGGTAACGCCGCTGATTGTAGCGGCGCAGAACAGCGCAATCCGCGCCATCACATCTTTAATCGCCCTGGAAGCTGACATCGACGCTCAGGATGCACACGGTAACACAGCGATGCACTATGTGGTTCTGAACTCTTCGGATAGGGCAATTGACTCGCTCGCACACGCGTACGCGAATTTCAATATATATTAAATTCCGTTGGACGAACCGCTATGCATCTACTGTCCATTAACAATAGTCCGACGATTAGCGAGACAATTATGTCGAAATATTTTAAGAATTGATATGGGGATTGTAGACCAGGATGGGAACACTCCATTCATGGCTGCTGTCAGATATGACAGCCGCGCCGCATGACTTGCCGCCCCAGTCCTTCCTGACTTGGCGTAAGTCCGATATGACTCGGCGCGCCAGCAACATGCATATCACCCTTCTCATGTACCCATTAATTAAACCCCAGTATATAAGCCGCTTTTATACACATCTTGTCTCTCTCTTTTGTACTCCTGCTGGTCAACGCCTGACGTCAATACAGTTGCTTGCCTCTTTTCCTGGCCTTTGTTCTTCCCTGTAAGCTACACCTTACATGCATGCGTCAAAATGCGCGCCTTACATTTGATGAACGTGCCACTTCGAATAACATCGATGCACATCAAGTAAAAATTGAACAAAATACCCAAATATTTTTGTAAGCCCAAGGACTAAGATTTCGGCCCGGGAGAAGCACTTTTAAAATATTTCCGTTATGATGAAATGAAATACTTTTAATTTCTAAAAATATTCTTTTAACTTCAAAGTTAAGAAAATTCAATAAACTTGATTTACGTTTGTTAAACTTTTTGAAACGAGTTTCAAGTTTGCTTGATCCTAAAATTTTTATTGCAAAATTTGTAGGAAAAAAGCAAGTAATTCTGGCTTCAAAAAAGTTTACTAAACACTAAAAAAGAAGTCAATTTTAAATGGACACAGTCTAAACATTTTAAGTATCGAAGAAATTAAACAGTGAAATGTGTATGTATGTTGTGGACGAAAGCTCAACGAGAAATGTGAAACACAACTGAAAAATCGTAGAACTTTTAGGAACTGCAAGAAAGGGGCGTGTCAATTCAGCAGAAACGAAGAAAATGTAAAATAGTCGAGTTGCTATTGGTAGGAGATTTATCGTGGATGCTTTGTGGGCGGGGAATGGAATGATTCTATGCATGCCTGACTAACTGTTGTCCTGAAAAGTGTAGGTCTTTATATATGGTCAATATACTGGTGTACCCGAATAAAAGAAAAAAAAAACAGATGCTGGAAGCATGGCGCACATAAAGAAAATATAATGATTTGCTTCAAGCTGTTTGTGACGTAGTGGTAGGACTATATATAGGTAGTCTGCGCCGCTAATTGGGAAAAAGAATAAAAAGAATTAGTTTTCATATTTTTGCGTTTTTGTTTACTAATGAAGTCAGATATTTGACAAAGTTAATGCACGTTATATGGTAGTAGCCATATATTTTGAATTGAAATGTATGATTAAAATCACTACGTTAATTCTTGTTGAGGTGCGAGTCACGCGTATATAATATATGATCTTTGATAAGCCTAGTCTTAAAGTTTATATATTTATATCAAGACACTTCGTACATATTTAAGCAAATATCAAACTTGGTACAAAACAAATATAAGGTATTTGAGTTTTTTAACAAACATTCAATTAGGCCTAATTTGTTTGACATAAAAATAGGACACGAAAAAGAAATAGTAAAGAACTATTGCCAATAATATTATATTCACGCTCAAATTGTAATAAAGATCTGGGAGGTTACCTATAGGCCTACTAATAGGCCTTATATGTTCGGGCATATGCTGTTATGGTGTTATCACATATTCACAAATGACAAATATAGGCCTACATGCAATTCGTATCTGCTGCCAATATTATAATTATAATAAACGAAATAAATATATTTTCAACTATTTAGTTGAATTAACATTTCCTATGTAATAATTTTGGGACATTGTTGAGGGGTGGGTGGGTAAATGTAAGCTATAGTAGATATCTTATCCGTGGCCGCCTTTTTTTTTAATTTTTTCGATTTGTTACGATCAAACCGTCGAACTCCACCTCCCCGCCGTAGTACTTTGATTAGGCCGGTTGACAGCCCCCCCCCCCCTATAGCAACGTCTCCTAGACAGTATTTCTTAGAGAGCCATTATATATAGTCGCGGTAATAACTGCTGATCTGACTTCTAAATGTTGCAATCACTATATCATTTTTTAAAGCAGAATATCTTCGTTGTGTAATAAGTGTCGGAATCGAAATAGGGCTCTTTTTTTAAAATATGAAAACAATGGGCAAAAATGAAACTGTTGGTGCACAGGTGCTCATCGCTATCGTGTTTTTTATGTGTCGCGAGGGCTTTTCTTCTTTTTATAAAGGTGGTTCTTCTCTCATGAGATATCACAATTCACAAGAGACTGTAAAAGACTTTTCCAGCACGTCAATAATAGAAATAAAAAGGCAAGTGTACCAATCCAGTTGGCGATATTTACGAGAAGTTAAAAGAGTGTGCGCGAGTGTTTTCTCTCCTGATGTTTTACCCCTTGGGACATCAGCAAAAATATCTTTTACAAAACTCTATACATGAATTAAATTCCCATGAGTGCAGGACTCCCTGCTGCAGAATATACCCCCTTGGACCTTTATACACTCTAAAACCATGTGCAACTTTCTGCATATACCTTTAGTGTATCCAGGGGAAAACGAACTCAGGAAACCAGAATTTTGCATGGGCTCGTGTTGAAATAAGCGAGAGGAAGAAAAATGCAAAGCGTTTTCTAGAGCAAAACTTAATTCATTTCATTGATCGAAACGTTGATTATAGCTGTACAAATCTATATCTCAAACAAAACGCACAAATTGGCTTGTTAGCTTAATTGTGGTAGAGCGCCGTGCCGAAGCCATGAGTTCGATTCTCTTATTACTAGCCGAAATCTCGAGCGCCAAATCTCTTGTTATTGTTATAAAAAGATTTGATTATTTTGAATATTTCCCCCCTAGGTGAACGTTTAAATTTTTGTATTGCATTTACGACATTAAATGATTTTTTTGCTATAGCTAATATCAGGTCTTGTACTGAATTAAATCATTATTTCATCAATCGTTTAGATTGCGCAATGGTCTAAATATATAGTAATATTTGCAATGCGACCGCTTTGAATTTCCTGTTATTCCAGATGCTCATTGTGTGACTTGTTTGCTTCCGAATCAGTGAAAACACAATTGACATCAAATTAAATAAATTTATTTTATTTGGGACAGAAAATGGCTTATAAGGAATCGCAAAGATATAGGCATATTAATTATTTAACACGGTGCTTCGTCCATCTGTATATCATTAACGGCAAAACCCATTTTGGCATAATATAACAAGCAATAAATTAGCTGCTGGATGATGGTGCTTAGGGTGCTTATCGTCTCTCACGTTGATTGTTCAATTTTTCCGAATTTTTCACGATTGTTGGAGATCGCTGTTCCATTTCATCTTTCTTTTTGTAAGTTTTTGGGGTGGACAACCGAGTATTATAAAATGCCCCAAATATAAGCTGGCGTGGTTTAACTGTTTTCGTCTTGCTTTGGGTATTAAATATCGCGCTGGAACAGCATCCGGTCGTGTTTCTTTTTGCCAGTTGGCTGACAGAGGTTAAATTTTGCCTGCTGCGCACATCACATTGCAAGACAGTAACACTTTAAAAAAAAGGAAGGGGGAGCATTCAAATATTTGTATCACGATATCTTCAATAATCCATGGATAATAATAATAATTTGATGAAAAATGGCTCACGATGTACTCACGACTGAGCGGATGATGACTGATATTAAATGAAAGAACGATGAGAACCATGCTAGAAACTTTGTTCAAGGGCAAACCCTTTTTTTCAAAAAATTCAATGAAATAGCTCATATAGATTTCTGTCGGCATCTGGTTTTAACTCCCAACAAACCTCTAATAAAAGTAATAAAAACAACAACAATTTATTTAGAGAATCTTGGACACGGCCGGCTGCTGTATGGCTGGCTGCTGTATGGCTGGCTGCTGTATGGCCGCGCCGAACCAGTATAACTTTATATATAGCCTATTTAGGCTTTCTCGGAAAGGCAGCGCACAAGCAGCAGCATCAGCCATTGTGAGCCGAAAATAAAAATGTGAATAATTTATCAGTAATGTGCTGCAGTATACTACTATACCGCATAAGAGGACTTGCTTACAATACTTGCTATGCTACAATAATTGCTTTACAATTTTGAATTGTTGATTTAATTGCAGATAACTCGTGTGTATTTGGTCATTTGGTGGCACTTTTTTGTGCTGTCGTGTTCTGGGCCGATCGGTCGAAAAGGATCCCCATCAATATCGGGAAGACTTGACGACCAATCGAGACACTCACCTCGAAGCAGAAAAACGGATTCAAAACTTGACGTGAAAATATAGCTCATCAGCCTGGACAAACCGACAAACCTCACACAGAAATTTTTCCTAGTCCCGAAAATGTCGAAAAAGATGCGCCAGAGAAGTCTAAATAACTTGGAGAAGCTAATAATCTGAATTATTTAATCGTTCTTGCACTTCAGCTTATTTTTCGAAATGCGACACGTACTCCGGAAACGGCTCGGGGCGGGCGTAAGTGGCGTGATCCGTGAGATCAGCGATGTAATGGTCCGTTTCGTCACTTATTCCGTCGCTGTCCTCGTCAGCACTGCCGACGGCTTTCCGAAGTTTCCAACACGGACGGAGATCGCTGCTCAATTTCTTTTTCTTCTTGGCCGTTTTCTGGGTCAGCTGGATGACCGAGTAATGCTCCAAATAGGCTGGAGCTTTAACTGTATTCGTCTTGCTTCGGGTATCGCGCTGAAACAGCATCCGGTCGTGTTTCTCCTGCCAGTTGGCTGGCAGGGGTTGGTTTATGGCCTGTGGGTATCGCATTGCAATGTACAGTAAAACTTTTATTTTAAAAGAGAGGAGCCTTCAAATATGTTTATACCACGATATCTTCAAGAATCCAAGGGTATTTAATGAAAAAAGGCTGTCGGCACTCGGCTGAGCGGAAGATTGGAAATGGACGAATGGTCGTTATTGATGACTTGCTTCAATTGCGAATTGAAATTCTGTTCCGGAATGTTAGTCCACCTAAAAAAAGCAAAATTCCTTTTACCTTTACGTTTAAAATTATTTTTACGATTTTTTAAATACGAACACCAGACGATGTTTGGACGACCCTTGAGCATCCTTCATGTCAAATGTGCTGATCGGTTTCATCTGTAGAAATCTAATAAAGAAACGAAAATCTCGTTGGCAATCCTCTTCAACTTGATGTTGGTGTCTCTGATCCGGCCCATGGAACGTTGCAGCCATTCCGGGAACTCGTCCAAGACCACTGGAATTATTTTTCAGAAATATGTGTTTATAATTAAGGTTGACGTAAAAATAGAAAAATAATTACCATCTCGACTGTTGTTGCTATTTGACGACGCCAAGAGTTTGATTGCCCACGGCTTCAATTTGTCAGCCGTGCCTTTAACTAATTTCGTCTGTGGATCTCTAATAAAGGCGAGTGCCTGTAGATCATAGAAAATTAAATATGTTTGATGTCGATAACTGGCAATAAAAATTTTTAGTCGTATTTAACCCGCAGGGCTTCCAAGACTCCTTTTTCTTAGAGGCTGTTGCGAGCTTGATTTAACAGGTTGGCCAACCGGTCATCTAGAAAACCGCTTAGATTTTCCGCCGGCATCTGTTTTAACCCCAAGAATGTTAACACAAATTTTGAACTAAAGTAATCGGAAAACGTTTTGTAATTAATGAACCTCGGGGTTCGGACACAGTTTGATGATGGCCGCCGAACCAAAATATCCAGTGACTAGTCGGTTTTCT
The DNA here is from genome assembly GCF_021234035.1 of Daphnia pulicaria. NCBI lineage: Eukaryota > Metazoa > Arthropoda > Branchiopoda > Diplostraca > Daphniidae > Daphnia > Daphnia pulicaria. Next base: position 28,238,024 of record NC_060913.1, read on the forward strand.
CGGAGGTGGCAGCCCACAGTTATTGTGACTTTGTGAGTAACAACGATCCCTTTGTGGTATATCGACAAATGTGAATAAATAAAATAACAGGAATAACAATGGCAACAATTTCTCAAATATTAACTAAAAATTCCGAAAAAAACAAACAGTTTTAATAAAAATGCGTGACTTACCGGGCCACCAATGCCAGCCTTCTAACTTAGCCAAAACCATTGTCTCCCCAGTCGAATAAATTTACGGGAGGCTAACGTCTTTTTTGGTTCTGCGACTTCACTTCCATTTCCAGTTGATTTTCCTTCACCCTTGCTGCTGCTGTTGCTACCGATTTTGTTGTTAGCCATCTTTGGCGGAAGTTGAATTTTATCTAAACCAAAACTGCCAAAACTCGCTCTGCATGACTTCACTGCCCAATAACGAACCGTAAACTGCACTAAATCCTTTTATTACGGAAAATGCGGAATTTCAACTTTTATGAAATTGCGCAGTCAACTTCTCTCCTTCTCTAACCTTCTGTTTGAAAAGAGGTCAAAAGACGAGACAATGTGGATAGAGGGTGAGTGAGTGAGGGGGGAGGGTATGCTAGATGCGAGATGAGCCTGGGAAATTTTTTTTCAACGACGATGACTTAATTTCGCATTGAATCGTGATTGAAATGTCATCAAGTGTAAGGCGAGTTACATTTTCTGGCATCAACGTTTTTGAAAAGTTATCGAAAACGACGGCGTCTCGCATTTTGCCGTCGGTTATCAGTCGAGGGGAAATTGCGGAAATTGATGAGAACAAGAGAACACAATACAGAAATAAATTTAGATTACCGCATTATTTGTTATACATACAGTTTCAAATCGAAGAAAAATCGAAGCGACTGCTTACGGATTTACTAAAATTCATTACCACAAAATGTATCAGCAATTTTTAAGTTAATCAACATTTCAATGCTCTCCAGTGTAACGTCGAATTAATGCACAAATTAATAAATTAATGAGCACCGATCTGTGTCGAACCAAGCTCCTTTCAAATTTGATTTTGCAGAGTGGCGAAACAAGAGTAGAGAAAACATCATCCGCAATAGCCCCATTGAAAGATACATAATCTCTTAGTCTTATGTTACTCGATACAATCGTGATTCTTCTAGTTCAATGGGAAATGACGAGTTGATCGTTCAGTCGCTCAGATGAAACAGTCTGCGTCACCGATTGTTCGCAATAGTTACGACCTTGTCAGCACTACCGATTCCCTGTAAGACAGCATTTTAAGAAATAAAAATGTTAAATTTAACCATGTTAAATTAGATGTAAAATATCTTGTGTATAGCCTATGACGGAGCACTTGTCGGCAAGTGCACAATATTTAGATCAACGAATAAACCCACAACATGTACTTTAATTACATTTTTAGATAGGCTAAAAAAATATTAATCAATTGATCGCCCCAAGATGGACGAATAATCGTAAAACAAAACATGAGGGAACTTCTAGCCAAAATGGATGGACGATGGAAGTCGCTGGGACACAAACTTCAACAACAGAAATATCCCTAAATTAGTTAAATCACCCAGCAGACAAGTAACCCAAGCTCCGAGACAAAAACGGACGCAATTCAACCAAAATAAGTAACGCAATCACGCCAAGTGATGCGTCATATCTGCTCCAAATAATTCTGCGCTAAATGTAAATGTGTTGACTAGGTTTTATAATTGAGCCACAGCAGCGTACTAGTGGCGCCATCACCTTGACGATTTTTCGTACCCTGTCAATTACAATGCGGGTTACAATGTTTCCACAATTTGCTCAATAAGTACTACCGGAAGTATGCGAAAAACAGTTTAATTTGATGTAAAGTGCGAACTTATATCAATTACGAACTAAAGCTCAAAATAAATGCCAAATCTTGAAGACCGATACCGTAGTTGATTCCCTAGACATATTTATTTATTACCTAATTACTGGGGGAAATCCTGAAAAATTTCAAAGAAACGCAAAAATTTCAGCAGTGCGGAATATCAGCGTGTGACTGCCTGACACTGTCTCCAGATATTTTCACATGAGAAATAAGACAAAGTTAACTTGATGACAAAAAAGCCAGTTTAAAACTTAGTGATATTTCAACAACGTCAAATAATAAATGAGGATAATAGGCCATTAGACATGCAATATCTACCCAAACCAAATTTATTATCCAACATAAATTTATTACCATATTCGAATTTTACATAAGTTTCGGTCACATACTTTCAGACGAAGTAGTCGGGTGATCTCATCCATCTGAAACTGAAATTAAGATAAGCCTGTTAATTGTGATAAACATTTTGACACATAAATGGAGATATTACGTCTCAGTAACTATGACAAAACATCAGAGGTTAAGCACAACACTAAAACACAAAGTCATCTAACCTACTGAATTCGAGCTAACATGTACCAAAATGGGCTAATGGGAAGTAAAGCGCAATTCGTTATACCTTTATTAAATTAGAAAACATCTGACACGAGACGCACCTTACGGACACCAACTGAAATTCGAAGAAAAGAATCGATTATCATTCTTTTGACTTATGAAAAATGTACAACCCATTTAAAAATAAAATCAGCAAATGACAAAATGTCTCTTCCATCAAGACATCAGATGACACGCACGAATAAACATCATTTTAACACGGAACCCAACCGGAAACAGGTGCGAGCGACTTACTTTCCAAAATGGAAACTCGAGCCAATGGTGTTGCTTGCCATTATGATTTCCGACCTGCCAAAGAATTTTAAAAATTAGTAAGTGAAAAACGGTTCAGGCAGTTAACAACTATAAGTCAGCATCAGATAACGATTGGTGGTCTATTTTGTCGTCATTCAAACAGTCAAGAGTAGCAAATAAAGTGTTCATCATTCTCATAGTTTTACAATAGTAAAGAAACCATTACTTACCGATTATAGAATGGATTGTACCCGCGAGAAGAAAGCCCAATTCCTAAGAAAAATAAAAAAAAATGTAAGTAAAAACAGACAGAAATATTTTATGGTAAAAGTGTTCATTTCAGATTTGCAAAATTTTTCTTCTTCAACATCAGATGACCTATGCTATTGAATCATCATAAATCAAAATTGTTTCACAGATTTCAATATAAACATTACCCGAGTTCTAATTGGATGAAACCAGGACTTCAACAAGGTACACCTTCATCACAGGAAACCTATAAATAGAAGCTTGTTAATATATATCCCTTTTCAAACACGGAAATATGGACAGGCTTGATGAAATAGAGCTGATAAATATTTCCTCCATGATATTTCGAGTTAATATTTTACGTCAGGATTTGACTCAAGAACACAGTTTAACCTAACTTACTTCCAATTTGGTACCACAAGATTCTTTACCTATTCACATTGATGGATACATAATCAAAAGCTGTGCACCAATCAAGACCTAAAATAAAAGTCTAAATTAATCAAAACATGAAAAAAAAATCAATATCAGTTGACACACAACTAGGCTCATCAGATAGGAGCGAAAGACTATAATGCAAGATGTCTTCACAAATATTAAGATTGAATGTTCTCATCATAAATGTGTGGTAACTTATATTAACTTTAAAATGTTCACCTACATTTTAAGCAGGAAGGAATTCGCCTGCGGACACGTCGGTTTGAAGATTGCTAGGATAGTGGATGCATTTGAAAATTACAACCACGTTGTTTGCCTGAGAATCTATAGTAACAAAAGCTGGAGTTTAACGGCATTTACAGAGATTAGCACATAATATCGTTAATTCAATAATTAATTTGGAACTGAGATTTAATCAAATTAAACGAAATACTACAGAATTCAAGTTCAAGTAACCTATATTTCGGTAAAATGATGTACTTACCACGGCACTACGGCAGTGAGGGCGATAACGATAACTTCTGAACATTGGCATTTCTAGACTGCAAATAAATACATTTTCGAAGCAGAAGAAAATTCTGATTCTAGTTTACTACCCTTCCCGCAAAATCCAACCCCCTCCACCCAACCAATCCTAAAAATAATTTTCAGTATTTGTTCGAAATCTTTCTTAAATTATATTAAATTTTATAATTTACATTTTATAATCAAATCGCCAAACCGTTCTGAAAATCGTCGTTTCGTTTCGTTTTAGTTTTGTAAAAACTAAAAAGTAAAAACCCACAGTTAGGCGCTTCTATCGCTAGATGGCTATCACCTTTTGCTTTTTTGGCATGTAGACATTGGGACGGATTACCACAAGGACTTTTCAAAAGCGTCACTAGAATACGACACTAGAACCACGATGTATCAGGAGAGGTGGGCGAACGCGAGAGGAAAAAACTGTGCCAACTTTCGGTAATCATTCTCACTTCTGCCGCTAGGTTCTCTAGTGTTAGTGGCCCTGAAATCTGGCGCGAAGTTTAACCATTGTGGATAAAGCATCGCGGTTTAAGGGTGTTTTAGTTCAGTAAAAATAAAATTAACACCATGCTAGTTTGTAATAACGTAAAATCAATTACAATTTATTGATTTCAATAAAAGAAATTTTAAAAAATAAGTAGTGTTGTCCTTATTATTGGTCATTGGTAGAAAAATAGTTAAAATTGGGGAATCTAACAAACGTTCTCGTCATAGAGGGGAATAGTTATTGGGAGCATGATATACCTGGTCGTTAAGCCTAAGAAACTGATTACTTATTGCCTTTTCGCAAGCAGCAGTGAAATTTTTCCTGACATTTTTAATTGCTAGTCGAAGATTCTATGACATAATTGGATGTTAGTTAAATGAAGAAGAACGAAATTTGTAAATAATTAAAAATTTTAATAAATCAAAAAATTTTAATAATCAATATGGCCGCCGCGGCCATATTGAGTCAACTTTTTCTCGGCTCTTATGGCCGCCGCGAGGTTGCCATGGCTGGGGTACGCGTTATTGGTTTGCTCTATGGCAGACGCTTTACTTCTGATAATTCGCGCCCAATTTCAGGGCCACTAACACTAGAGAACCTAGCGGCAGAAGTGTAAACAATTTCAGAAAGTTGGCACAGTTTTCAGAGGGGGCGCCCTACTGCGTTAGCCCACCTCTCCTGATACATCGTGCTAGAACGCCCACATTTGTATTACCAACAGAAGAACGTTTAAATTTTAGTAGCGACACTGGGCCGGGGCCGGAAAACACATTTCGAACTCGCAGGGGTAATAAATGCTTAACACTCGTCTAAGAAAAAAATATAAAAAGGTTTGAATTTTTTAAATAGAATCATGACGAAAAATAAACAAAAATTGAATGATACCTGCTAGGTGGCCGTGGGCGCATAGCTCGGCGAGCGCGTGCTGCCCACTGCGGTGGCCATGAGGTCCCCGTTCGAGTCTACCCCGTCCTAGTGTCGTCCCTAAAATTTGGACGTTCTAGTGTCGCACGGACAATTGTTGTTTTCCCGTCCTAGTGTCGCCGATAAATTATGGACGTTCTAGTGACGCATGAGACGTTCTAGTGTCGTTATGATTTTTAGAAGTTTCCCGGCCCAGTGTCGCTACTAAAATTTAGACGTTCTAGTGAAATGCGGACGTTCTAGTGTCGCGTTCTAGTGTCGGTTTGCAAAAGTTCTTGTGGTGATCCGTCTCAATGTCGCTATGCCGGTCAGAGAGGTGAGCTACGGAATTGAAGGTCAGTAGTTCAAATCTGGAGTGATACTTTTATCTTTTATTTTCTAACAGAAATCCTATCCAAAGATGGATGCTATTTAAGGATACTGTGTATACACAAACCGGTATATTCAAGGGACATACAAATGGTACGTGCGAAGAAGGGGAAATAAGGATCATCATGAAGCATTCCATGGATATGCTGTTTGTATCTCCCTTATCCTTGGGAGTACGCTGCAGTCATATCCATGGTACATAGCTGTGTTAGTAGGGTAACGCTTAATATCTCGTAAACGGGTGGGAATTTCGTCTTTCTGCAAACGCAGGTAAATCCGGCGTGCAGAGACGTACGTGATTATATTTTTTATATTTTTTTAAGGCCTTTTCCGGATTTAGATCTGGAAAGCCGCTCCGGGATTTCGGTCTACTTGAGTCGTGGATCGCTTGTTAAATCTTTTAGTATATTTATGGCGCAATTTTGGTTTCCGATCGATGAATGTCGTGAATGCTTGATTTCTTTTTAATTAGAAAGGAGAGGGGGGACATTTCGTCTTGTGTTAATCATACACCGAACTTGCGGCTCAGCTATTATTTTTTTTAATGAGAAGGAGAAGAAGTAAGTTCCCCTTCGTTGTGCTGTGAATTTCTCTGTATTGGCCCACTGACGTACTGTGAAATAAAAAGGCAACCATTTTAATGACCTGAAACTTTGCGAATTAATGCCAAGCGAGTTTGGGTTCTACTTTACCAGCGAAGAAGATTAGCGGATTTAGTGGGCTTTCACAAGTATTTTATGCGTCTCTCAAGATTTCTCTCAAGCTCGTCTCTTTTAACTTTTTTTTTTAATTTCGGAAATTTTATGCAAATCGTTTTTGCGCGTTTTTGTTCGTTCGACGAATTTCCGAACAAAATTTTATGTTTACTTTTAAATTTAACTCCTTTGGAATCGGAGAAATAAAATACTTCAATGTAACCCGGTGGTACTACCGGTAATACTAAAACGAAATGGGAAACATTTCAAATCAATTCTTTTCTTTTGATTTTTTACAGGAAATAGTGTCAATAATTCGTTTTCTCAACCTTCGTTCAATTTAGTTGTCTCAATCTAGTTATAATTATTGTGTTCATTAAGTTTAGCTATTTTTTTACTAATCCGAGAGAATAGCATCAGCCGTTAATAGATAATTTTAAAAATAATTTTCTCTTAGGTGCCAGTTGATTTCTGCCTCAGTATTGGAAATTACCCATCATTGGATGGACGCGAACATCCTGCTCTCAAGGTTAGTCAGTTTTATTACCGTCACTATAGAATGGAGTTTAAGATGATAGAGGAAATAAAAAGTTTATCAGCCCTCCGTGCCATATTAAATTGTTCAAGGGTTTGAAAGGATGTTTTCGAAGAATCTGTTCGGTTAGATCAGTTAACTGTTATTCCAATACCGTTATATATTATATTTTCAATTCTGGCAAATTACCTGCGCGTTTGTCTCAGATGGCTTCGGTTTTTGTTCTTTTTTTAGTAGCAAAGTGAATCGGAACTTTTGTGAACTCCCACCTTTTCTCTCTGTGCTAAAACAGAAAGTAATTTTCAAGTTTCATTTTATTTTATTTTTTTGCAATCACGTAATTGTATTGCAACATTGGATTAGTAATCATTTCCACCTTTGTTTAACCACCTCCTGAAAACTTTTTACCTTTTGTCTTGGAAATTCTGCGATGTTTGATTGTTCGTTTCAATTCAAATGAAATGAATTATAACCGTACTCCCGTTCACGAACAATTCTTAAACAAACTGTAAGCTTTATATCTTGGTTGCGTCGACACCTGAAAATCGAGGAATTATTTTCTTTTGGATTTCCGACATGCCACAACTGCTGTGTGCCTGTTCTTGGGTACCTTAACTATGAGCAGATCTATCGCAGATCAAACGACAAATATTTTTCAAAGTTTTTCGATCTAAAGACTGTTGTTCGGTAATTCGGTGACACATTTATTCTGAATGAAATTCTCCTTGTGTCAACCGTCGCCCATTTTTTTTATAAAGGCGTAACTCCCACCGGGAGTATTGCCATTTTGTATTAATAGCGAGGTCGAGCATGAATAAAATTACATTTGTAGATGAATGGGTGTGAATATGAGTTCAGGTGGTAGATGCTGTGACTTAGATGTGACAATTATGCGCGAATGCGGATACAACATGTCGTGACGCGTAGCTAACCGAATTAGCTTCACACTGAGTGTGTCAGAAACCAGAAGGATCTCATCCGTCGCACGAGGCTAGGTTGAACCATGCGGATATTCCCAGCCCACATGAAAGCAGAGGAGCGAAAAAACGTTCAAACATAAAAAAATAGGGACATAGGCCTCACGACAGCCGAAACCGGTAATAATCTCATCCGTCACACATTGTGCGGTCGATTACCCAGTCCTTGCTGACACGGCGATACCAATCAGAAATAAGCAAACAAGTAACTATAAACAGAAACCGGAGGAATCTCATCCGTCACACAGGGCGAGGTCGAAACCAACCAGGTCTGACACCAGGGGAACAGATGCAGAGTAGGAAAAAAGAAAAAGTTCGTACAGCAATATAGAGTCTCTGGCCTCACGACAGCCGAAGCTGGGAAGAGTCTCATCCGTCATCACATGGTGCGGTCGATCTCCCAGCTCCTGCCGACACGGCGTACAAGACATATGGACGTATTATCAAGGTGATATTCATACAACAGAAATACAAGGTAAATGTGGTTGTGTTAAGTCTTCCTGAGTCTCTTAGTCGCAGAGATGTATCGCAACATTGCTGTCCAAACGACCCGGTGCGTAGGGATGTTGTCGAGTGAGGGAGGCTAGGGTAGCGCGCATTCACGACACGCTGCAGAGAAGCTGATCCTAGGGTGGCTGAATAAAATGCAATAAAATAGAAAGTGCTCTATTGACTCATGTGGCTCACCACAGGAGCAGGCGGGAGAAGGACGAAATTTAAAGCGGTATTGGTGAGTGTTGAGTGCGGAGTGGCCGGACAGGATCTGAGAGAGCTGGCAGTTCAGCTGTGCAGAGAGAAGCATTGAGGCCGACTGAACGGTAGGAAAGAATGACCTGGTCGTCGTAGCGTTTAACCCGGAAGCCCACTCTCGTTCATGAAGAGATTTGATGAGCATGGACGCTACCGCACCAGCTACCTCTTTTGGCTGACGCAACTCAATAACGGGGTGACGTATATCTGAGGATTCACAGATCACCCGAGTCAGGCGAAGACCGTTCGATGACGAGAGGTCCTGAGCTACGTAAAACGATGTATTGTGGCGAATTGGGACCATGGAATCCAGACAGTTTAGCTGAAGGCTAGAGACTAGTTTGCCTAGAATAAGAAAACTAAGCAGTTTAGTAGAAGGAGAGATGATTTCCACATGTTCATGTGACTGTAGCGCTCGAGCAGTGAGCACAAGGGCCCGATTCATAGCGAATAGGTTTGTCATATTATCACTTGTGGAGACAGGGAGAGCACCAGAGTCAAGGTCAACAACATTCTTGTGATTAGCAGAGAGAATAGCAAACCGAGGAATGCCAGCAGATCGGGCTGTTGTAACAAAGATGCGTATAACCTGGGCTGAGGCTGGAAGGAGAGAACATCCCTGTTCGAGCTGAATTGGCTTGTGAAGACAAACCCAAGGTGGCCATATAGGAGGGAGAGGAGGAAGACTATAGCCTCCCGGCGTCGGCAGTAACAAAACGTCTGGAAAGTATTTGCCCGGCCATTTTTTAGTGGAGCACGAGAAGTTCGCATAATTACTAGTCGAGAGAAGGAGGTACGCAGTTTTCATCACCGTAAAATCAATTAGGTCCACATTGGCAAGGACCAACAGGGCATCAGTAGAGGTAGTTTCCAAAGATTTGGTTCTGGCTATTGCAAACACTCTTTGGAATGAGCGTACACATTTCACTCCTTTTTTAGTGGCCAGAAAAGGGGCCCATAGGGAGCACCCATACAGAAGAATGGGTTCGACTGCAGAGAGGTATAGGTATCGGAGTCGCCTGTCATCGTATCCCCATGTTGCCCTGAGGTATGACCTCAATGAGAAAAAAGCCTTTTTTGCGGCCGCAATTTTCCTTGCTACATGTAGCGACCACTTTAAACGTGCATCGAGAGTCAAACCAAGGAAAACCGTGAAGAGGGAGGGGCCTATACGAGTTTCGTTAATAAAGAGATGAAGATCAGACCAATCAACAGATTTGTTAGATATTAACATGAACACCGATTTTGGAGCACTCAATGACATTTTGTTTTGTACGTACCAGTTGAGGACTTGATTACACATAAGTTGGAGGTTGTGAGTCGCTATAGCTGGATCTTTGTGCGATGTGGCTAAGGTGAGGTCATCTGCAAAGCCTACTATGGCGAACGGAAAATCAAAGTTTAGTCTCAAGACGTCGTCAATAAGGACGGACCACAGAATAGGAGATCCACCCTGAGGGCAGCCTAAATTAATAATAACGCTGGCTGATGACCCGCTATGGGAGAGAAGAGCCAGTCTGTTTTATAGAAAGGAAGACACAAGTTTGACCAGGTAAGTTGGACACTCGCGCCGGGCAAGAGCCACTAGAATTGCAGGGTGCCAGGCAGCGTTAAAAGCGCTTTTTATATCTAAAAAGGCGGAAGCAGTGGTACGCTTGCTGAGCATACCTGCTTCACAAAACGTTACGAGAGCATGACCTGCCGATTCTGTTGACCTTCCAGAAGTAAAACCATGCTGGTTGGGACTAAGCCAGTTGGCTGACGATGAATGCCATTGAAGCCTATTCAGAATTATCTTTTCGAGCACCTTAGCAAGATTGTTCACTAGACTAATGGGGCGAAAACTGCCTAGAGCATCGTACGATGGTTTGTTTGGCTTACCAATTATGAGGACTTTAGAAGTTTTCCAGGCCTGGGGAAGGAACTGAAGACGAACGCATTCTCTTACAATAAAGAGTAAATTAGTCTTTAAGACAGGGAAACATTCCTTGATAATAGCAGCCGACAGATCATCGGATCCGGGGGCCGCTTTGTAGTTGATTGAATCTAATGCGGCGTCCAGTTCTTCCACAGTGATAGGAGGGCCTTGAATTACGGAGGGGACCGAAACTACGTCGTCAACAAAGTACTCCACCAGTAGGTGAGATGGAAGGGACAAGGGCTCTGTCGGAAAGAAGTGCAAAGCACACTGCTTTAGAATCAAGTTCGCATCGCTCACCGTCGAGCCATTTACAACTAGAGCGCTCGGGAGACTTATGCCCTGAGTTTTACTCGACAATACTTTTAGAGCAGAATGAAGATCGTTACTGTCAAGGTTGGCTTTGCATAAGAGATTCCAAGAAGCTCTCTTGGCGCGTCGGAACTCTCTCTGATAAATAGCCCTAGAGGCAGAAAAAATGGCCCTGTTTCCCTCTGTTCTCAAGGCAGACCAGCCTTTGAAGGCCTGTCTGGCCGTATGTCTCAGAGCGCATAGCTCCTGGTTCCACCAAGGCATACCCCGCGACTGACGCGAGCGTTGGTTGCTCCTTGATTCGCACGCTACCACAAAAACGACGTCTGTCAATTCGGTCACTAAGGAATCTATCTGCTGCTCCGAAGCTACTAACGGTATCACTATTCTACCAATTGTAGCTGCCACTTTTAGGCGCAATTCCGCCGTGTTGATACAAGAAATGTGAGGGATTCTCGGAGACCGACTACCAAAAGATCTAATCGGAGTGACAGAAGGACGACCGATCTCAAAATATATGAAAGGGTGGTCGGAGAACGAGGGGATGGATGGAAAAAACCAACGAGACAGACCAATATTGCCACCTATGGCCGTTATGTCCATGAACGTAGTGCCACCTGGAACGAAATTCAGCTCCGCTAAGCTGCAATTGGCTAATCTTAAGCTAGCTTCAGACAAGAATAACTCGAACGCAACGCCTTTCTGATCAGTTGCCGGAGAGTTCCAGAGTCTGTTCTTGGCGTTGGAGTCGGCAGACAACACCGTGAGTGGTGTAATCAAAGGGGTCAATTCAATTTGCAGAGCAGCCATGAAATCAGGGATAGATGGACGGAGATAGACCGAGATGAAGCGGACAGAACCTTTAGACGAATGCAGGTCAACCACTGCAATGTGATTACTAACACATCTTGACACTGCACGACAAGAAGTAGCCAAAAAAAGTTTCACCAATATGGCCGCACCATAAGCATGGTCGGAGCCAAGAGAGTGGAACGCTACGTAACCCTGGGGAATATCAGACAGAGTGGGTGTGGGTGTGAAGAGCGCATAAGGCTCTTGAATCAAAATAACATCGACACTGTTCTCTAGGATAACCTCAGAGATGGAGGCAGTGGCTAGCTTAGAATGCCGGAGGTTTCTATGAAATTTGAAGACACTTGAATATTGGTTGAGTCTGGTTACGTAAAGAGGAATTGGGGCGGCTCATAGTTGGTTAGATGTGTTGTATTTTACGAAGTTCGCAACCGAAATTTTATGAGCCGCACACACATAAGAACCAGCTGCATGATTCAGGGAACAAGAAGTGCATTTTAGGCTTGGGTGGGAGACATTGCAAGACTGCGTGGCATGCGCTCTGCTGCATTTACCACATGTAACTGGATTGGTACAAAACCTGGCTAAGTGCCCATAGCCTTGGCATCGATTGCAGAATCTGACCTCTTTATTGTAGTCTACTTCAATGACGGCATGTGACAAATTGTCTAATTTTAAGCGTCCCTGTTCCAGATAACGATCGCGGGTATCTTTGCAGAGTAAGCTTAATCTGACTAACGAGAAGTCGGCGCGATTGAAAAGGATTCTGACACTAGCAATTCTACCTTTCAGTAATGGATTCTCGGAATTTAGCTTGTTTATGAGATTGCAACGTTGCTTGGTTCAAGCATTAGATAACTCGGCGCTGCTGATTGATCCATCTTCTCTAATCATACTAAGCCCGGACACACCGTTCAGCCTGAGAATGGCCGGGTAGAATTTCACCGGGGCATGTACATTCTGAAAGACCTTTTCTGCTGCCGGACAGTCCAGGAGATCTTGGGCTTTGTCACGGTTAGCTTCGTCCCTAAAGATTAACTTTACTGAGTTTCCGCTGTGTCAGATCAACTGTTGTACGACAGGTCCCCCTTTATCCTCCTCTAGACCGAGAAAGCTATCCACAGAACTTTCCGTGATCGATTTAACGGAGATCGTATCCCTGACTCTAGCGATCAAAAATGGTTTTACCGGTATGATAGCAGAAGGTTTTCTAATCGGAGGCGCAGCCAACGGGCCAGACGCAATTGACGAGGACTGATTGACGTTATTTAACTGAGCAGAGGGCGATGGGACGTGACTTGGGACTCGGCTTGATGCACCCGCAGTGAGTTCAAAAAGCTTAATGTCTTTATCGGCGAGAGCAAGTTTGACACGCACGAGTTCTTTTTCCATATCGGATAACAATGGATGAGAGTTCCTGGCAATGGACAGCTCGCTCTCTAAGTCACTAATCTTTTCTCTAAGCCGGGACATACTCTCATCAACTTTGGAATCATTTTCACGGAGATTGCTGATGAGAGTTCTAAACACCTCAATTTGATCGTCTCTCTCCATGACCATGAGGTCCTCTATGTCAAGACCGAACTTTTCGTTGAAAGCAAACGCCAACTCTTCTCCCTTAGAGTGTTTCGGGCGAGTTGTATCAGACAGAGGGTAAATTACATTGGCAGCACGTTTGACGCCACCTGACTTGGGAGTTACTTTTGCTCTATCTCTAGAATTTGGGCAATACTTGTACCTCTTGTTAAGGGGGACAAACATGATCTTGCACTCCTCATTGTGGCAATTGATTGACTGGCTGATCGACTGGTTCAGAACCGTCGCCCATACAGGCTATAAAATGCTTCAGTCGATTTCCCCGTCATATTTTTTTCCATATCGTATAGTGGAGAACGGGGCAATTAAGGTAGTGGGTAACTTGGCACCCAGCGCATGATTATAATGCGCATCTTTTAAAAAAAATTACGGAAATAGTCCATGTAGTATGGAAACAACAACTAAAATAATGTTTTGGTCCTTAAATCGTGTCGTCCATTTCGTTTTCTTTTTTTCTTTTGTGGACTTCCCCAGTTAACTTAAAACTTATATAAAATAGGTTTCTGAAAGGAAATTCTTTCCTCTTTCAGAAACCAATTTTTATTAATTTTATTAACAAAATTATTGCTTGAAAACGCAATAATAACAAAGAAACCTTTTCTCGGGACAACTTGTGTTGCTGGGTTAGAGATGGGAGGGAAAATTTTTCGGAAAATTTAGTTGATGACGCCATCGCCAGGTGTTCTTTTGTAAGAATAACATGGGCCATCCTACCCCGCGTACATAAGCATGTTGCCCCCCGACTCGACCCACCCTCCTTCATTTTCAAAGCGCTTTTGGTTTCAAAAAAAGCAAATTGTCAGAAACTTAAAATACGCTTTTTATAGCTAATTTTTTCTTTTTTTTAAGCCTAGCGGGGATAAAACATATTGAAAAATAAAGAAGTGGCTCAAAAACAAAAAAAACGAAAATTAGTACACTTCTCCCCTAATAACCGGATCCAGAACAGATATATCAAGGGATAGCGAGTCCATAACTTTTCCTTTTCATATGCTGTGACTTCCGTATCTGTTTGGTGCGACCATCCTACCCGACAGAAATGGACCGCAACTGTTTCAAGATCAAAAAATATTTCATTTTACGACAGATTGATGTGTCACTAACAAACCAAATATCTATGGCGTTTATTTCCACCAATATCCTAATAAAATTCCCTTGTATAGTTTTCACTATAATAAGCCGTTCCATTTCCTTTCAAATTCAAGCACAGTGATATTGGATTTGCAAATATTTGACAATGGTAGGACATGGGTCACCAAAAACAAAATTGGTAGCGGGGACAACGCAATTCGACTGGCCGATGCATAATGACGCGACGACGCTCGTGTGAGACGGGTTGCCACAAGTATTGGGTCCGTCACGCACCGGGTCCATCACGCAAACTGGGTGGGTTGTACGGCCGTAGTTGGCGTAATCGACGATGATGATTTGGCCGCTGGGGCAAGTCAACGTTTTGGATTGCCACTCGCAAGTAAACGATTCTTTGATCGCAGATGGGATCAAAGTCTCGCAGTGGTAGTTGATTTGCAAATATTTGACAATGGTACGACATGGGTCACCAAAAAATTCATTGGTAGCGGGGACGACGCAATTCGACATACCATTACAGAATGACGCGACTAAGTTCGTGTGATTCGGGGTGCTACAATTATTGGGTGCGTCACGCACCGGGTCCATCACGCAAACTGGGTGGGTTGTACGCCCGTAGTTGGCAAAATCAATTAAAATGCCTTGTCCATCGGGGCAGGTTAAAGTTTTGGTTTTCCATTCACAGGTGAATGATTCGTAGATCTCTGCTTACATTAAGATTGTAGTATTTAATTTCTTCCTGAAATATCGAATTAAAACTTAATCAAAATTACCTCGATCAGATTGGAGCGCTGTCTGGCTTGCAACTTGTTGCTAAATACGAATTTGGGTTATTGTTGGGGTTTATAATTTGTAAGGTTGCAGTTCTACAAAAAAATGCGATTACTTACCAGAAGGCCGAGAGAACTGACTAGAATAAAACAAATAAAGTGAAGCGGATCTGCTCGAATCATTTTCGGCTACGTTCCCGATGTGCTGTTGAAGTTACGATAATTTGTAGTGGAATAACGAGTTACCACAACGAATCTCACACGATTATATAGGGCTGATGGGCAGTGCGTTCGGAGAAGCACATTCGATTTCAATTACGAACAACACCTGTGCAGGTTCAGTGTAAACACCACTACACCAGAGACCTTGCAATTTGTTATAGAATACGCTCCACAGTTGCAATCTATATTCCGCTATATTCGCTGTTTACTGTTAAAGATGCCATATGCTAATCTGTTTCGGGTAACAATATTTGAGCTGTCAATACTTGCTGGGACCTGTTGGACATAGGCTTCACAGAGCAGGGCAGACTAAGAATATGTTTGTTTTGAATGCTATGCTAATGCAATTGGTTTACTCTGTACATCTGTTCGACCACTTTTTATTTGCATCTATATCGTTCGAGTTCGACATAGGTAGTAGTTATTGCTCCAATTTTTTCTAATTCTCATGACCTAACATAAATTTATTACCATATTCGAATCCTACATAAGTTTCGGTCACAAATTTTCAGACGAAGTAGGGGAGAGGGGGGCTAGTTGACAGTGTCACTTTTTGTGAATTTATTTGAATTTTTTGACCACACGTTTTGCAAATTGAATGAATAAATCAAATTCAGATTTTAATTATCTTTCAATTGATCGTATTTGTTTAGAATATTCATTTACACGAAATTGTGAAATTGAGAAAAACTGAAAAAAAGTCTGCCAACTTGCCTCACCTACGGGGTAAGTTGGCAGATGACGATTCTCCATTAATCCAAAATTTCTAGTTCGAATTTTGAAAACTTTCAACTCAACATCTGGTGAGAAATCCGTATGACAACATGCCCCTCAAAATTTCTGACAACTAACCCCACAGGGTGCTTTTCGAACAAATAAATTGATAACTAAATAACTTTTTAATGTAGAAATGTCGGGTTTCTTTTAAAAATAAGACAAACATGAATTCTTTTTTTCCTTGGTTTTCTGACACTCTTAGAGTTTTATACTATGAGAAAATAAAGAGTGCTGAGAGGCCCAAAAAAAACTTTTTGCCGTTTTTTTTTTTTTACTATAACTCCTGTTAGGGAAGTCGTATACTTTTGAAATTTTGTCTCTGATAATCTTGTTTGTGAGCAATCTGTGTGTTGTCTTTCATATTTGGTGTAAAAGGCTTGATTTTTTTTGGTCTGTAAGGGGTCTAACTAGAAAAATGCCAACTTATCCCACCTGCCAACTAGCCCCCCTCTCCCATAGGGCTTTAGTCATGGAAAACAAATTATCCTACCTACCAACAAGTGCGTTCGGAAAAGCACATTCGATTTCAATTACGAACAACACCTGTGCAGGTTCAGTGAAAACACCACTGGACCAGAGACCTCGCATTCTGTTATAGAATACGCAGCACAGTTGCAATCGATATTCGCTGTTTATCGTTATAGACGCCATATGCTAATCTGTTTCGGGTAACAATATTTGAGCTGTCAATACTTGCTGGGACCTGTTGGACATACTTCACAGAGCAGGGCAGGCTAAGAATATGTTTGAACTAATGCCTTTGGTCTATACTCTGAACATCTGTAAGACCACTTTTTATTTGCATCATTACCGTTCGAGTTCGACGTAGGTAGTTATTGATCCATTTTTGCTCATTTACATAATCAAATAGGCTACATTTTTTGTGTGTAAGTTTAATTAGAATTCCTAGTTGCTGCCGTATAAGCCGCCTTTAAAAAAGCCAATCATTTAAAAAACGTTTTCATCATAAAACCAAATTGAAATATTTTTGATTTCCAGTATTCAGTATTGGTTTAAACGCAGCGATACTTTACTTGTAAATATTTGTAAACATTAGGGCAGGTATCACCGAAAAAATCGTTGGATGCTATCACAATGCAGCTAGCTTGGCCGTTGCAGCGTCCGCTAATAATTTCGGTATGCGACGGGGTGTAGCAGTCATTGATTACATCAATTTATTCATTATAGATGCAGATGCATGTGGTGTGACGTACGGCCGTAATTAGCAAAATCGACGACGATGCCTTTTCCACCGGAACAGGACATTGGATTCTCCTTCGCACGAAAATGATTCCTCAGTCCCTCCGTTACACCAATCAACTTTTAATAATTTAATTGAAAATTGCGAAATAAGAAAAGAAAATATAACACAACTTGCATACCAGCAAATGAAAGACCTGAATACGCTGTCGACTAAGGAATAGACGATTTGATTCCGCGCATTTAGATTGAAATCAATTATTTTCTAGGTCACCTGTAATGTATTTTACCAAGTACCTTTCGGGATACCTTTTCCTTTGTCCAATCTACGGGAATCACCGTGTAATTTGGAGCTATCTCCAAATTACAACAATGACGAAACTAGTATCTATTATAATCCCCCTACTTGGACAACATCTTCAGCGGTATAGCAGAAGAGTAACCAGTCGGTCACACGCTCTTAACCAGTCGACAGCCAGTCGAGCCGCCATATAGTCATCAACCAGTTGCTTCCTCAGCTGTCCAGATCCAGTCGCCGGTCGTCGACCTGAATTCGCCTCCGTTCGCCTCCGTTCGCCTCCTCAGTCTCTACCAGTAGCAGCCATTCTCCCTCTATATACTCCCTCTCAGTTCTCCCTCTTGTGTATTTGCTCAGTGCTTTAATAAACTTATTTCAACCAAAAGACTAAACATCGCACTCTCCTTACTTAGTTCCTAAAAATTGATAGGAAAGTGAAAACGCGGATGACGCGTGTTTCATACGTGGTTATCTAATATTGTTTTTTGTTATCTGAACTTGAATGATAAAAGAAGAAAAACCTGATGGATATATTTGGAAATCGACTAACATACCTAACATCTTGACGGATTGCCGAAAAAAAGAACACAGGTAGAATAACTAATAAGTAATAACCGGATCCACAGGTATATCAAGGCATAGCGAGTCCATAACTTTCCTTTTTATATGCTGACTTCCGTATCTTTTTGGTGCGACCATCCTACCCGACAGAAATGGACCGCAACTGTTTCAAGATCAAAAAATATTTCATTTGACGACAGATTGATGTGTCACTCACAAACCAAATATCTATATGGCGTTTATTTCCACCAATATCATAATAAAATTCCCTTGTATAGTTTTCACTATAATAAGCCGTTCCATTTCCTCTCAAATTCAAGCACAGTGATATTGGATTTGCAAATATTTGACAATGGTAGGACATGGGTCACCAAAAACAAAATTGGTAGCGGGGACAACGCAATTCGACTTGCCGTCGCAGTGTGACGCGACGACGCTCGTGTGAGACGGGTTGCTACAAGTATTGGGTCCGTCACGCACCGGGTCCATCACGCAAACTGGGTGGGTTGTACGGCCGTAGTTGGCGTAATCGACGATGATGCTTTGGCCGCTGGGGCAAGTCAACGTTTTGGATTGCCACTCGCAAGTAAACGATTCTTTGATCGCGGATGGGATCAAAGTCTCGCAGTAGTAGTTGATTTGCAAATATTTGACAATGGTAGGACATGGGTCACCAAAAAATAAATTGGTAGCGGGGACGACGCAATTCGACTGACCATTACAGAATGACGCGACGACGCTCGTGTGAGACGGGTTGCTACAAGTATTGGGTCCGTCACGCACCGGGTCCATCACGCAAACTGGGTGGGTTGTACGCCCGTAGTTGGCAAAATCAATTACAATGCCTTGTCCATCGGGGCAGATTAAATCTTTGGTTTTCTATTCACAGGTGAATGATTCGTAGATCTCTGCTTACATTAAGATTGTAGTATTTAATTTCTTCCTGAAATATCGAATTAAAACTTAATCAAAATTACCTCGATCAGATTGGAGCGCTGTCTGGCTTGCAACTTGTTGCTAAATACGAATTTGGGTTATTGTTGGGGTTTATAATTTGTTAAGTTGCAGTTCTACAAAAAAATGTGATTACTTACCAGAAGGCCGAGAGAACTGACTAGAATAAAACAAATAAAGTGAAGCGGATCTGCTCGAATCATTTTCGGCTACGTTCCCGATGTGCTGTTGAAGTTACGATAATTTGTAGTGGGATAACGAGTTACCACAACAAATCACACACGATTATATAGGGCTGATGGGCAGTGCGTTCGGAGTAGCACATTCGATGTCAATTACGAACAACACCTGTGCAGGTTCAGTGTAAACACCACTACACCAGAGACCTTGCAATTTGTTATAGAATACGCTGCACAGTTGCAATCTATATTCCGCTATATTCGCTGTTTACAGTTAAAGATGCCATATGCTAATCTGTTTCGGGTAACAATATTTGAGCAGTCAATACTTGCTGGGACCTGTTGGACATAGGCTTCACAGAGCAGGGCAGACTAAGAATATGTTTGGTTTGAATGCTATGCTAATGCAATTGGTTTACTCTGTACATCTGTTCGACCACTTTTTATTTGCATCTATATCGTTCGAGTTCGACATAGGTAGTAGTTATTGCTCCAATTTTTTCTAATTCTCATGACCTAACATAAATTTATTACCATATTCGAATCCTACATAAGTTTCGGTCACAAATTTTCAGACGAAGTAGGGGAGAGGGGGGCTAGTTGACAGGGTAATTTTTTGTGAATTTATTTGAATTTTTTGACCACACGTTTTGCAAATTGAATGAATAAATCAAATTCAGATTTCAATTATCTTTCAATTGATCGTATTTGTTTAGAATATTCATTTACACGAAATTGTGAAATTGAGAAAAACTGAAAAAAAAGTCTGCCAACTTGCCTCACCTACGGGGTAAGTTGGCAGATGACGATTCTCCATTAATCCAAAATTTCTAGGTCGAATTTTGAAAACTTTCAACTCAACATCTGGTGAGAAATCCGTATGACAACATGCCCCTCAAAATTTCTGACAACTAACCCCACAGGGTGCTTTTCGAACAAATAAATTGATAACTAAATAACTTTTTAATGTAGAAATGTCGGGTTTCTTTTAAAAATAAGACAAACATGAATTCTTTTTTTCCTTGGTTTTCTGACACTCTTAGAGTTTTATACTATGAGAAAATAAAGAGTGCTGAGAGGCCCAAAAAAAACTTTTTGCCGTTTTTTTTTTTTACTATAACTCCTGTTAGGGAAGTCGTATACTTTTGAAATTTTGTCTCTGATAATCTTGTTTGTGAGCAATCTGTGTGTTGTCTTTCATATTTGGTGTAAAAGGCTTGATTTTTTTTGGTCTGTAAGGGGTCTAACTAGAAAAATGCCAACTTATCCCACCTGCCAACTAGCCCCCCTCTCCCATAGGGCTTTAGTCATGGAAAACAAATTATCCTACCTACCAACAAGTGCGTTCGGAAAAGCACATTCGATTTCAATTACGAACAACACCTGTGCAGGTTCAGTGAAAACACCACTGGACCAGAGACCTCGCATTCTGTTATAGAATACGCAGCACAGTTGCAATCGATATTCGCTGTTTATCGTTATAGACGCCATATGCTAATCTGTTTCGGGTAACAATATTTGAGCTGTCAATACTTGCTGGGACCTGTTGGACATACTTCACAGAGCAGGGCAGGCTAAGAATATGTTTGAACTAATGCCTTTGGTCTATACTCTGAACATCTGTAAGACCACTTTTTATTTGCATCATTACCGTTCGAGTTCGACGTAGGTAGTTACTGATCCATTTTTGCTCATTTACATAATCAAATAGGCTACATTTTTTGTGTGTAAGTTTAATTAGAATTCCTAGTTGCTGCCGTATAAGCCGCCTTTAAAAAAGCCAATCATTTAAAAAACATTTTCATCATAAAACCAAATTGAAATATTTTGATTTCCAGTATTCAGTATTGTTTTAAACGCAGCGATACTTTACTTGTAAATATTTGTAAACATTAGGGCAGGTATCACCGAAAAAATCGTTGGATGCTATCACAATGCAGCTAGCTTGGCCGTTGCAGCGTCCGCTAATAATTTCGGTATGCGACGGGGTGTAGCAGTCATTGATTACATCAATTTATTCATTATAGATGCAGATGCATGTCGTGTGACGTACGGCCGTAATTAGCAAAATCGACGACGATGCCTTTTCCACCGGAACAGGACATTGGATTCTCCTTCGCACGAAAATGATTCCTCAGTCCCTCCGTTACACCAATCAACTTTTAATGATTTAATTGAAAATTGCGAAATAAGAAAAGAAAATATAACACAATTTGCATCCCAGCAAATGAAAGACCTGAATACGCTGCCGACTAAGGAATAGACGATTTTATTCCGCGCATTCTTTTTTTCTTTGGTTTTCTGACACTCTTCGAGTTTTATACTATGAGAAAAATAAAGAGTGCTAAGACTCCTAAGAGGCCAAAAAAAAAAACTTTTTGCCGTTTTTTTTTTATTTTTGCTATAACTCCTGTCGGGGAAGTCGTATACCTTTGAAATTTTTTATGAGCAATCTGGGTGTTGTCTTTCATATTTGGTGTAAAAATCTTGATTTGTTTTGGTCTGTAAAGGGTCTAACTAGAAAAATACCAACTTACCCCAGCTGCCAAATAGCCACTTTCTCCCCTATATTCAATTTGTTTGCAATTTTACACGCTAGATGACTCAAAGTGTATGGTACAATTCGATACAACTTTCTGAAATTCGGCAGCGTTGCAGCTTAGCGGCAGAATTTAAATTCGTTTTCTTCAAATAGGATTCCTTATCAAAAGAAATTATTTTGATGGATGTCTATGTCTCACGAGTAACACAAAATCAGTCATGATCTCTAACAGGCTGGGATTCAGATCAAAGATTTAGAAAATTTCACTTCAGGTATTTGTCTGTTGAATATGTTTAAGTGTATTTATCGCTCATCAATATTTATGTTTTTATTCTTTTTCAGGGCTCTATGCTTCTGCTTAAAACTCACTCCTTTGCCTTTTATCCAAGCAAATGTGGTTTCAAATGTTGTTAGAAGGGATTCATTCACTTTATTACTATTGAATGGTGAATAAATTCTCCTTGTGTCAACCGTCGTCCATACAGGCTAAAAAATGCTTCAGTCGATTTCCCCGTCATGTTTTTTTCCCATGTCGTGTAAGAAATTTTCCTTAGCTGACAAAGGAACCCGTAAATGCAGAACAGTTTATTTAGGAATAGATAGTAAGCATTGTTCTTGCTTGAAATTGACATCAAATCCACGAATAATCAAGTCCATGGGCAATTTTATTTGGGGCATCAACTGCTGATTGGGTGCTAAAATGAGTAGTACTTTGAGTTGTACCACGCCAATTCCATCGCGAAATATTCCTCTTTCCCGTTTAAAATAGAAATTGGTTTCTGGCACCAAGGATTGGGCCGCGAACTGAATCGAATAAATTTTCCAGCTCGCTCAGTTCCAGTCATGGCCTAGAGGTCTTGCAGGATGTGGACATATCGCCATAGAGTTTCCAAAGAGTCGCCAGCATCAAAGTGAATCTCGACAGCCAGTTGTTTGACCTTGTCGCTAAGGAAACTGCTTCGTAGCATTTGAGGAATAGCTTCCCATTCGGATAACTCGATGTCCATTTTCAGAAAATCGATTACCGTTGAGGACCCATGACTATTCGCCAACATGTCATAGATGGACCAGGCCGTTTTCATATTTCATCCCTTGGTGGGATGCAATCCATCCACTCCGGACAGGCCGATGTTGTAGAAATGGATTTTCTCAGTCCGAATGTAATCTTTCACTCCCATAGATGGATCGAAAGAATAGACTTGGCATCCGAACTTTTCCATGGATTCATCGAACGACCCTGTAGACATTTTTCAAGTTCTTGTCAGCCAAATATTTCAATAAATAGAAAAAAGTGCGTAGGTTTTGACTCACACAGATTGTTGATGCCAAACGAGTAGACGAGACAATTATTGTAGACGGGAGCGATGGATTTGTCGAGACAGACAGCTTTGTGGCCGTCCGGTGCAAATAGGCCTGCAGCACCGTATATCATGAAACCGAAATCAACAGCGAATTGACACGACGTGCTGTTGGTCCAGTGCAAATAGCGGAAGATCTCCTCGGCTGACATGGATTCAGCTTCCGGGTGTCCGTCGATGGCGCTAGTCGAATAAGTGCTGGTTGTTGTAACTAATTGACTGTAGGCAGAAGTAGGCGCAGTTATCAGCTGGGGACTAGATGACGATTGATGAGATGACAGCCACATCAACAAAACCAAGGGGAGCAGTGCCAAAGCAATGGTAGTGAAGATTTTCTTCGACATTCTCCGCGGTTGATTATTCTGAATGGACACAATGTTAAGAAAAGAGAGCAAACGAAAAACAACGTCTAGATTTGAAATAGTCCAGGTCTTGTGTTATATTCCATGTAGGTCTAGTAGAATTTAGAGTAAGGAAAAAAAAGAATGATTAACTGGTTGGCAGATCGAGCGTTAGTGTTGCGACGATTGCGTACGAATACTGACTGCGAAACGTCGCAGGTTATTTCAAGGCAAACCCCCGAGCCAGTACAGGCGTGTAGATAATGTGCCGTGAGCGATATAGAAGAGTTGACATTTTAGAAATGATGCACTTGAAACAATGGAATTGAGACAAATTAACTTGCCCAATTGATAAATGTTGGTGACCTTGTTTAAGAAAAATAGTATCGCCATAGAAGTATATTTTTTTTCTGGAATTGAGCGCGGTAAAGCTTTCTTTGACTATATATATACTTTCTCCGAGAGAAAAGTGTTAGCCGGTAATGAGTCTTGGCTTTTATATGCGTGTCTTTTTAAAATTGATTTGATTCATGATCAGATTTTACGACTAAAGATTTTCTTTTTATTGAAATCTTTCTTGCTATTGCGCCAGAGAAAATGTTGAAAGAAAAATGTTAAAACTGCAGTTGTCTATAAGCTTGATGGAATGGGTGGCTATTTCGTGAACTTGGGGGACGGATGTTGTGTGTTGTCAATTTCGTGAGAACTGCGACGAAATGGGAAAGCAATGCTTGCCATTGAAAATATACATCGTCAATGAGTTGACGTCCAGTAGAATCACCGGAAGGAGAAAAGATATATAGAATTTACCGCCGTATAGACAGAATTCTAATTATTGGTCTTGGTTATTATTAGTCACCTGTTGCTGTCAATTCTCATGACAGACAGGGAAAACCGATAACTGAGAGTCGAATTTTTGAGGACGACGTACATGTGCATCGAAATTATCCCATGAATATTGCACACACGACAACAACAGATACGTAATTATACAATAGCAAACAATATTTATGCATTCACATCAACTTTGGAATATCCAGCAAACAGCTTTTGTTTATGTTGTTGAAATCGAAGTAATACGAGCTTTCAACTATACACTGTCCTTTTAATGACTGAGTCAATGACTGTAATTTTATACAGTCTTCTGTGCAGACTTAAAGTTCTTGTTTGTGTCTCTTTCTTTGTTTAGACCCAGTAAAGAGATTTTATTTGATATTCCTCTATTAACTGAGCTGCTCCTGCGAATAGTTTTCCTGTGAATAACGACCGTTTAATTATTCTATCCAAGTTGGATCAAATGGGTTACATTTGTTAGTTATTACCATCGCATTCCCCTGCCAGATCCAAGTAAGATTTCCGGTCACTCTTTTCGTCTAGTTTTTAACGCAAGTCACAAAAGGCGTGACGACTCCTTTTTGGATGTAGAATCATCAAGCCGTTTTCATTATTGTTTAGAGGAGGTATTGATTTATGCTATGCATAACAATGAAAGAGGTGTTATCTCCCGTTTGTCTGATTTAATTATTCTAATTTTAAGGTTTTTGGCGAAAACTAGCGTCTTTTTCGTCCATTTCGATCTTGGGGGTGGAGCTTCATCTCTTTCCTTTCGCCGCTCTCAACCCCTTTATTGCCCTAGGCTAACGAGGTGAGCTCTCATCTCAGAGCCTAGAAAAAAAATTTGAAAATTTATTTAATTCTTTTATGTTGTTGCCGAAAAGTAGAAAGAGAATACCGAGGATTCTCCCGCTCCTATCTAGATTGATATCACTTGACATTCGAACCACCGCCCAACAACAACGCTTTACCATAAATGCAAATCTATCACATCTTGCTAGCGCAAAATGTATTAGACTAGCTATACAGTAGTGTATTAACCAAATCGAATCTTCTGCGCGTTTTTCGGTTTTCCCTTTGGTGGTGACATTTTCGATCGATCAATGTTTTAGACTATGTTATATCTCGTCCCCATTTGCATTCCCTTCTAAGGTGTTCTTCTTCATTTTTTAAAATTCACTTGTCATCCTTGTTTTTACCTTTTTGGCCTTGGATGTAGAATCATAAAAGGTATATACATTCAAATGTCTTTCGGAACATTCTTTCGCATTCTTTCGTCGGATTGCGTATTATTATTATTGTAGTGGTAGTATAACCTGGCGCCAGCAGATTGCGCATTCACTCAGACAGCCACCGAAGTTTTAAGATTACGATCACCGTAAATTTTTTTAGAATAATTATTTACTCTTAGAAGACAATAGGACTCTAGCTCTCCGTGACTGAAAACGACGCCGCAGTGCCATAAAGGAATAGCTATGACTGCGCTGCGCTGTTGCGTTCAAACCGGAAGTCATATAGGTCATCGCACCCCCAACGGCAAAGAACAAATATAAGAAAATGAGACATATATACACTTAATGATACGGTTATAAATGCCAACGTTATAAAAAGAATTCAAGACTTTGATTGAGCCCGGCTGGATATCCACCAAAATGTGAGTGTAAAGAGATTCTCTGAGAGATTTAATTTGGAGGAGCAATGCCCCAACATCCCTCGTTAACCTTGGTGACTCGTGATGCTGATACTATGGGTATTTTTAATTTCCTTCGGTGTCATTCTTCCAGCCAGGTATATGGGGTTGGGGGGATATAATGGCAATTGCGCAAATAATTTACTTTGTTCCATAGTCGGAGAAAAATTTCATCATTCCCTGAAAACCTGAATGTAATGTCCGACTTTTGTGCAATAAGAATTGGACACATTTTCTCTCCTTGTTTTTAAAAACGAATCGACTTTGCTATTTATACGTACCAGAGATTTAGTACCGTCTACCGCCATTTATGTGTGTGATAGTGGCCGTTGATGAGTGTATTTATAGAAAAAGAGGGTAAAAAACTGCGGGTTTGAATTATCTATTTATAAAATTCGAGAACAGGAATTTGAACTTGACCTTGTAAGCAAGACAAAGAGGACGACAGTTTCTTCCTCTCTGTCGTTCAAATCTTGAATGACAACTTGACACTGAGAACCCAAGGATCTCCCAACGTTATACGAAAATTTAAGAGTTGATTGGGCGTGGCTGGATATCCACGAGAATGTGAGAGTAAAGAGGTTTGAATTGCAAATTGAGTAGCTGATATTTCAGATCAAAGAGCCAGACGGTTTTGAACCGGACGTTGCCTTCAGGGAGGACCTGTTTCCGGTCTGGATTGGGCTGGGTTTTTTGGTGGGACTGCGTCTTGTAGCGGGCTTTATGGACCAGAAACGGCTGCTCGTCGAAGGCCCTCACAACCGTCAGATTATTGAATTTAACACGCTGATTCAGCTGATCATCTTCTCCGCCCCAACCCCAGAAATAATTTGAATAGCCGTTGATTCTTTAGAAATCAGCCGTAGATAATGCGGTCGCACTTCCGAAATGGCTTCTAGGTGTCGGCCTGAAAAAAAATTAAACAAATCGTCAATCGTATAATTTAATTTCAACTGGAGAATTTAATTCCGCACTTTTAATTGTCCCAGTAATCGATGGAAAATGACATTTGACGAGGCCTTCCGTCTTCCGGACAGATGTAGGAATTGCTGTGGTCTTCCGGTAGGAAATCGACATCGTGAAAGATGAAACATTGAAATTGTTCCTGCAACTTAGCTTCGTTGAAACCAATATTCATTAGCATTCCTCGATTGAACGGCGTACCTGCTGCTCACTAGCGCATTTGAATTTTAAGCGCCAAATCAGAATTTTTCAAAACGCGCTAGGTCGTGAAACATTTAAAAGAAATCACATTATCTATCATTATGTACTATGTAGCATGAAAACGACAATGTTGATTTGCTACAGAATTTGGAATCAGTTGGTCGGCAAACGTGGTGGCGAGCACACAGCAGCACAGACTATTGAATCGTATATTAGGCTATCCAATTAAGTTTTATCGTTATGAATTTTGGTCAAGATTCCATGTCGTTTTATTTGAATCGACGTTGCCTCATGTTTTGGAGGCTTTTCCGATTCAACCACAACCACCCCTTTACCCAATACCTGATCATGTTCGGGAGTCTGGGACTACTCTTTTGTTTCTATATTATTGTGGGGGACATCAAAAGTTAATAGAATCAGCAAGATGCCGGTGCCAAAAAGAAAATGCCAGTAATAATCCCGATTAAATATCCAGGTGCGTGATATAATGCATTTCAATGAAGTAATATAAGTCATCACGATACATAAATAATCATTCGTATTCAATATTATAGGATGGGTGTGAGAATTTATCATCAGCTGAAGAGCGACCACGTGGAAAGTTGACGAGTGCTCAACAACGTCCTCGATTCGGGAACCAAGAGCAGTCGTGACCACATTGATCTCTGCAATGCGACCCAAGTAATCAGGAATCGACTGCTGGGAAACATTTTTGAGATGACTTGGCGTTGGGTAGGCCTATTATGTTAAATTATACATTCTGCAATGGTTTGAAACGCCTTAATTGAGGTATAATTTGATGCATTCGATTCCGGCCGCAGTTACCTTTATTGGATGACATGGTGGACACGTTTATGTCGAGGGACTCGGACAGTGTGATTATTACTCGTGAACAAGATGCCGTGGCTGAGTGGCTGGCCAGCAACAAAACCTTTCACATTATGAGAGACCATTCGAGGGGTAGTCAACTCGAAAAAATATCCGTACTTATTATATGTATTTATATTATTACTATTTATATGTATATACGTATTTTTAATGAAAAAATATGAAAAAATATGTAAAAATATTAAAAATATTAAAAATATTTAAAGTTTTAACACGAAAATTTTTTTTGCCTTACACAAAAAGGTTGCACTGAACATGTTTAGTACGTGTTTTAGGGTACTGAAAAGGAGAATTTTTGCACTTAATGTAAAAATTTTACACTTAATATGGAGAACATACTTAAATAATCTTAAAATAAGTGTCTTTTAAAAAAATTAAGTAGGGGAGACCGGGGCTAGTTGGCTCACTTTTTACACACCGGTCACTCACAGGCCTATTAATGAAATCATTATTTTGTTTGTTTCAAATTATTAATTATTATCTCGCCTAAAAGATGGCATCGAAAAAATAAGCAATACGAAAATAGTTCTTACTAAAACAACCGTTTTATTGCGACACTTTCAGTGGCCAACTTACCCTGCCGCCGGGGCAAGTTGCCCTTTCAGCTGGGGCAGGTTGGCCTTACAATCAACATAGGCACATAGGGCCTACTACAGGGCCGTCTTAGATTTGAGGAAACATAACTTTCGTCATCTTCTTCTCTGTCATCGACGCAGCTCTTGCATGAATGAAATGTTTAATCCAAAGGTCCATGGTAGCATCATTCATGCAACCTGATTTGTTGGCTGTACCGTCGCAACCTAGAGGTCCCCCTGCGAGAAAATGATTCTTGAAATTCACTCTGAAATAGAACAAAAAGAAATTTAATAAAAGACAAAAAACTTTATTAAAAACAATGTTATTTACTGAGGAAAGACAAAGAAGGGTGGAAAAGTATTTCCGCAGCTGGAAACTGAACAACAAACCGTCACCAACACACCTCTTTCTCCTGAAACAATTGATTCTGGCAAATGAATGCAAATTGTATGCATAATTAATGATATGCAATTAAAGATAGGCTAACCAAAAAGCTTACCTATTTGTTTCTGGCCTTTTCTACCCTTCTCAGGTGTTGAAACTTTTGTTACACCAAGTTGGCAACACTCTTTGATAATTGTCAAAGAACAAATTACAATTGTGGATAATAAATGATGACGTTCTTGCCAGGGAAGTAGCCTTAGGTTTTCTTATTGCCAGGGTGGGATGGCGTTTCATGAATGATGCAAACCAGTCTGGTCCAGCTGCAAGTTTTTCAGTCCACGAAGGTGGGATTTTTAGATTTTATTTGTGGCAACATTAAAAGCCAGCTTTCTAACATCAATTGGGACCAATCCAAAGTAAATATCTGCTGAACGGTGAAGGTAATCAGCTAGCAGAGCCTCATCTTCCTTTTTGAAAACCTGCACGATAAATGTTTACACACATAAGCTCATATTATAACAAACTAGAACAAAACTGTTACCTGTCGCACAGATGAATAACCATGATGGGTTGGAGAAACACTATTAGGCATGTTTTGTTCTTCTAGACCTGACTTCTTCTTCTTTTCAACATATCTAGTTAGACTTCTTGGAATGTCAAAAAGAATAGCCACACTAGAACATGATTTTCCATCGTACAACACCATTGCAACTCTCTTTCAATAACATCAGATGGGGCCTTTACTCTGTAAGTTCTTCTAACGTGGTTTCTCCTTTTTCTAAAACAATAAAAGAAGAAAGTTTGAATAGCCTCACTTTGACAGACGCACCCATGTTGCCAACTTGCCCCCAAAAAATTAAACGGTAACATAACTTGAGGAATAAGCTATCTACGAAACATCACTACACAAATATGTTACTCATACCTTAAGAGGGAATAGAAAAATAGTCCGCGAAAAAAAAGTTGGTCGGCAAAACTGAATCACGTTTTTGACGATCAAAACTTTACGAATGAAGTGCAGACGAAACATTTTTTGGTGGACGCCATCTATGAGTAAAAATACCCATTATGGCTATTCTGAAAAAAGCGACATTTCAAATGGATACAAATTAGAGCCAAATGCGCATCTTACCCCGTATACCAAATGACCCCGGTCTCCCCTACTCTTTAGCAATGTACTTAATTTAATTTGCATACTTAATAATTTTTTTAAATAAGTGCCCAATGGTACCTTTCCCTCCTTAATATAACTTTGCACTTTTTCAGCATTCTTACTTA
Source organism: Daphnia pulicaria (assembly GCF_021234035.1). NCBI lineage: Eukaryota > Metazoa > Arthropoda > Branchiopoda > Diplostraca > Daphniidae > Daphnia > Daphnia pulicaria. The sequence continues at coordinate 28,268,405 of NC_060913.1, forward strand.
TTCTGGGGCAACATACTTCATTTTAATTTGCATTCTTAATAAGTTTTTTAAATAAGTGCCCAATGGATTTAAGTACCTTTTCCACCTTAATAAATTGGAAGTGAAGTTTGAACATTCGGAAAAGTTTCTATTAAAGTTCCAACTCCCGTCGTGTGATACCATAGGATTGTGAAGGAGTATTAATATTTATAATGGCACAGTGGATGAGCATCCGACCGCAACCGTTAATCCCGTGATCAATTCCAGTCACAGCTTTGTCTATTATTTTTAAAATAAGTATGTTAAGTAGGAAAAAAATTTAAGTACTATAGAAAAATAAGTGACAGGGTAGTATTTCAATTTTTTTAGTGTATAAAAAAGTTTAAGTACGTTGATACTATTCAGTAGGCAAATATTACTCACAAAACAACATACATATAAAAAAAATATAAGAAATACGAAAAAATATAAAAAATACGGAAAAATATAAAAAATACGGAAAAATATATTTTTATTTAAATATTCTTACACCCAAATCATGAGTTGACTACCCCTCGAGACCATCCGTATCATAACTTGTTTTTCCTTGGAGGTGGGTGCTACACATTTCGATTTGAGTTTCATACAATTATCAGACATTTGAACTATTATTTGTTGAATTAAAACTATAGCTCTTTAGCTGTTAATTTCAATATGGATATGTGTTAACAAAAAGCTTCACACTTTCTTGGATTCACATCATTAGGTCTCTGGGGAACCAAAATCAGCCAAGAACCTTGCCAAGAACGCACTGCAATTTTGTCTACGGCAGAAAAGTTGTTCCACAGAAATCACTTGCACAAAAAAGGATACGACCAAGAATTGCTGATTAATTACTTTCAACCGATGGCTGTCAAAAGCATGGTAGATTTTTAATGTTCACCGTTCACCTTTATGAGCTTGTTAATACTAGGCTATACTTCATACGTGTTAGGTTGCACACGACAGTTACCACTGTGGAAAATTCCGGGGCAGTCAGCCGTTCCCGACCCCCAAACGACAAAACGGTTGGTTTGTCGGCTCGTCGCAGTACAAATTGCAAACTATTAATATTTCGTGCCCTGAAAATTGTCGACCGCACAACTTGACCGGGGCATTAAAATTAGCCGATTTGAGATTGTGCTAAGGAATTTTTTTAATATTTTCCGTTTGAAAATGTAGTCTATAAAAAACAAACAAGATTGACGCGATACGAAAAATTTGTTGATGCAGTTGAATTCTTTCACGTTTTCAAATATGAATACTTCAGTTAAATTACAACCATAACTCTGTAGGGAACTCATAGGTCATAGTGCTAATGGTAACATTGGTGAGAAGCTGATAAATCATTTACTTTATGTGCTGAGATGGTGAATCAAAATATGTCTTAATTAAGTTAATTGTTTTTAACCAAAAATAGGATAATTAGCATAAAACTTGTTTAAAAAAGAAATCATGCTATTTAGGTTCATAGGCTTCGCAAGATATGGCAAAAACAAATAAGTTCCCCGACGCTACCGGTGTTCCCTAGGTCATTTTTTGAATTCTTATCTTCCATTTGAAGTGCTCTTGTTTTGGTTTTTAAGCTCTTTAATTTTTTTATTACAGACATTTTCTCATGATTTTGATGGATTTTGGACATACAAATGAACATAACTTCCCCCGCTCAGAAGAGTTTAACCTTTTTCCGCTAGGTGGCTCTTTTTTTACGGAAATGAAATGATGGAAAAGTCGTCTGCTTTTCCTTCCGTCGATGGTCGATCGTTATTTGTTGAAATGAGCTGGAGACTCGGATGACATTGTGAATTTCCTGGTAACCTTTATGTCGATTAAAGTAATAAAGTTATATGCGAATAGAAAGTTAAATTTAGTGACCTTGATTTAAATTAAGTGAGCTTGATATTTTTTTTTTACAGAAATGGACCATTTCCCTACGTAGTTCGTACCGTACCTATTCGCTTCATAATCATCATGTTTGCAATCCAAAACGTAACTATGTTTCATTTAAAGTGACTTGATTCAATTCTATTTTGTTCCTCTAAGGTGTATATTTTAAATATTTGTAACCCAAGTAAAGCACTTGATTCTATTCTGATGAAATTTTGATGTTAATGTTGTAGATTTGTTGGTCGTTCTTCGTAACTTGTGTTTAGATACATTTTTTATTCAGCTGCAGATGCTGATAATTTTGTTGCTTGTTCTCCAGAAGAGCATACAATTCAAGAGCAAAAATTTTGCATCTGGTGGAGGTTTAAGTTACAAGCTTTTTTAAATTACAAATTTAGTGACAGAACATTGGAAAGTAGGCCTAAAGCTTTTGTCGAAGAGTACTAATGCTTTGTTTATAAAACTGCTTATTTGCTGAAAACAGAAATCTTTGCAGTTATCCTATTTCTGGCCATTTACAGCAGACATTAACCATGCCACGTTTCCACTCCAAACGACAGTTGTGTTTGTGCTCTCTAAGAAACGCTGTGTTGAAAAAGGGAAACATGACCATGCTTTGAAAATATTCTAAATTCTATGTTTTCAAAACGGAAACACAAAGTTTAAAAAATGGAGTAAATTTCTTTTTCTCATTTTTACCTTCGCGCCACTTTTGACATTAAACCTAATAAACGCCCCTCATTAAACGACACATGATTTAACTAAACATTGCGTTAAGAAAAGGTAAAAATGTTAACTTTTTGCATCTCTTTGGCAGGATGTAAAAAACAAACATTTTGAAACATCAACAAATGAAATAAGTATATATCGCGTAAATTGGTTTGATAATCAAGTTTATTGCAAACCTTATCTTTAGTTTGTATACATCCTAGCAGAAAATTATCAACGGCTTGTTTCGTCCAAATTTCACACAGCGGCGGTATAATAATTATTCAACATACTTAATATAAGGCCCGTGCCACTTGTTTGATATGACTGCTATGGGTATTGAACTCGGGACTCCCGGGTCCTAGTTCGATGCTGATCCACTGTGCCATTCTAGATATGTTTCGAATCCTTCACAATCATGGCATATTAGACGATGGGCGTTGGGACCTTTGAAAATTTTTCCGAATATCCAAACATCACTTCCAATTCGCTTCGTAGCACCCATCACACACACCACACAAATGAATTAAAAAACATTATGTGAGCCATTTGGCGACACACTCGATGCATAGATATGCTTAGTCAACAATATCGACGGACAAACTAGATGTATAGGCCATTTCACGCACCGTGCCTATGCACGTTACGTATGTTTAGGCAATACGCATACATATAGCATACGAAAGAAACAGTACTTAATGAAAGGCTTTGTTTACACTAGTTGTATTAAAGTATGTTGACTGATAGTACTTTTGGGACTTTAAGTACTTAATCTCTTGAATCGTAGTTATTTGAAAAAGTTGTTTATGGCTTTCTTGAAACTATGTTTGGAATTGTCCCCTCAATGAATTGTTTTTATCTAATAAAATGAATATATAGAGGATGCAGAGGATTAGATTTTTAACAAATCAGGTATAAATGCATTAGCTGCAAATTAAGGTATTCAACTTTAAAGTTAATTCATTTATTTATGTAAATATAATTTTGTAAGAATTTCGAGAAATATGCAAATAAGGAGAGGGATAACAAGGCCATGGCTTCCAGCATAGCCTGGGGTTCTTTCGGGGCGGTTAGGTTAAAAACAAAAAGAAAACAAATGTGTTTGGTTGGGGGGAATCATTTTTGTTTCGAAAAAAATTTCTAAACATCGTGTGTCGGAGGAGGTGACAAACAAGTCATGTTTAGATATAGCAAAACATTAGTTTCCTTTTAGAACACAGCGTTTCTTAGAGAGTGGGTCCTTACTTTTTCCAGTGGTTGATGATTTCTTGAAATTGGTTGTGTAATCTTAGAATTGTGTAGAAGCTCCTTTAGTTTGTTTCTGTTTGTTCAGCCTCGACACCGCTACTTTTTTGTTTTCATTCTAAGTTAACATTTGATGTGTACATAGTTAAATACTTTGCCTATAATTAATGTAGTGATTATTATTTGCTTTAGGAACTAGATTCGGTTTGTGTAAATTGACTCACCTGCAGCTATTACGACTGGATTTCTCCACTCTCTAAGAAACGCTGTGTTCTAAAAGGAAACTAATGTTTTGCTATATCTAAACATGACTTGTTTGTCACCTCCTCCGACACACGATGTTTAGAAATTTTTTTCGAAACAAAAATGATTCCCCCAACCAAACACATTTGTTTTCTTTTTGTTTTTAACCTAACCGCCCCGAAAGAACCCCAGGCTATGCTGGAAGCCATGGCCTTGTTATCCCTCCCCTTATTTGCATATTTCTCGAAATTCTTACAAAATTTTATTTACATAAATAAATGAATTAACTTTAAAGTTGAATACTTTAATTTGCAGCTAATGCATTTATACCTAATTTGGTAAAAATCTAATCCTCTGATCCTCTATATATTCATTTTATTAGATAAAAACAATTCATTGAGGGGACAATTCCAAACATAGTTTCAAGAAAGCCATAAACAACTTTTTCAAATAAGTACGATTCAAGAGATTAAGTACTTAAAGTCCCAAAAGTACTATCAGTCAACATACTTTAATACAGTTAGCGTAAAAAAAGCTTTTCATTAGGTACTGTTTCTTTCGTATGCTATATGTATGCGTATTGCCTAAACATACGTAACGTGCATAGGCACGGTGCGTGAAATGGCCTATACATCTAGTTTGTCCGTCGATATTGTTGACTAAGCATATCTATGCATCGAGTGTGTCGCCAAATGGCTCACATAATGTTTTTTAATTCATTTGTGTGGTGTGTGTGATGGGTGCTACGAAGCGAATTGGAAGTGATGTTTGGATATTCGGAAAAATTTTCAAAGGTCCCAACGCCCAACGCCCATCGTCTAATATGCCATGATTGTGATGGATTCAAAATATATCTAGAATGGCACAGTGGATCAGCATCCAACTGGGACCCGGGAGTCCCGAGTTCAATACCCATCGCAGTCATATCATATAAGTGGCACGGGCTTTTTATTAAGTATGTTGAATAATTATTCTACCGCCGCTGTGTGAAATTTAGACGAAACAAGCCGTTGATAATTTTCTGCTAGAATGTATACAAACTAAAGATTAGGTTTGCAATAAACTTGATTATCAAACCAATTCACGCGATATATACTTATTTCATTTGTTGATGTTTCAAAATGTTTGTTTTTTACATCCCGCCAAAGAGATGCAAAAAGTTAACATTTTTACCTTTTCTTAACGCAATGTTTAGTTAAATCATGTGTCGTTTAATGAGGGGCGTTTATTAGGTTTAATGTCAAAAGTGGCGCGAAGGTAAAAATGAGAAAAAGAAATTAACTCCATCTTTTAAACTTTGTGTTTCCGTTTTGAAAACATAGAATTTAGAATATTTTCAAAGCATGGTCATGTTTCCCTTTTTCAACACAGCGTTTCTTAGAGAGCACTTAATTCTACACCGCACATCAGATGAATCTTCTTTTCTCATCCTTCCCCGTCTTGTCCTCGTGTTTTTCTTTCGCATACTGTTTGGCGGTTTGTTCCATCACTTCACAGCTCAGGTAAATCTGAACTTCATTTGTTATTAAAATCGTGTAGTATGTGGGTTGCCGTTTTTGTTTCAACTGTGCGGTGTAACGAGTGTTGTAAGTTGTAAATGCTGGTTGTTTTCCCTCTAACTATGCTAAACTATGCTTGCACATCGTGATTATAATATTTGAAATCCTCGCCCCAAATCAAGTTAAAACAAATACTGTGCTAATTATCCATCAGCAAAACAATTTATTGATGGTCGCAGAATAGCTCTTCGATTCTATAAGTTTCGAATAAGGGAAGGTCCCGTTGGAGGTGCTGTGAATTTTTAGGTGCCTAATGTACGATGTGAAATGTGGTCGCTACATTTATTGTTTCTTGTTTTGGTTGGTTTTGTTTTCCGAAAAAACTGGAGCCATCAGCCGCTAGATGTCCACGTGTAGGCAGTTGACTGATTCAGTAGTAATTACTACGTAGGCAATTTTTAAAATTAAAATGAAGACATTCGAAACATTTAATTTGGGTACATCATGTGCCCAAATTACATGAGCTGTAAATCGGTTACTGTTAATTAGGATATAGGTAAATAGTATATAATGAAGAGAAGTTTGAACTAAAACCAATATAGAGTAGATAATTTTTTTTAGTTTACAGATTTTTGAGATTCCTAATTTCAACGTGTAGAAGATCAATTTACTTTTTTTAATTTGAATTTTTGAAGTTTCCATGTTACATTTTGTTCTGATATTACCAAATTACTTTTTCCCTTAGGTGCCTAAGTATTTGAAACAACCTCTAAGCTTCCGTGGAAAGAGAGCAGCGTCTACCGTCGCATCTTAAGGCCTTAAGGTCAGTCATTTTAATTGTCGATAGTGTGTAAGCTTAGAAGTCATTCGTTAGAAGATCATTTGGCGGCGTGTTTAAATTGAGGAATCGAAAGGTGATACCAACTGTCGTGCTTGTCAGTTGATCCTTGTAGCGCCGGTGGTGGTTTTAAAGCGATTTTAGGTACAGTCAGGTTCCATCAGATCATTGGTCGAAAGGTTTCAGTTTGAACATTAGAAAGCAAGCAAGTTTTTCCAAGCGAAATCATGTTCATTTTTTTTATTGTTACGGAAGTGATTCGGGACTTTTGAATGCTCATCATTTGATTATTTCGTAAACGGCGACGCTTCCTGAAATGAGAAAGCTTGCACATCAAATTTTGTATATCTAAGTCAAAAAGATTTTGCTAATGTTTTCCGCAGTTTCATGTCAGTTCGAGAATTGATATTCATTCAGCTTGAACTGCAAATTAAATCGCGCAATGAAATCTTTCTCTTTGTCTATAGTCATTCTCTATCTGTTTTCCCCTTGTTGACTGTTCACGCTAAATGCCTTTCAAAAATAGTTCCGCTGGCTATTGTATAATTTCCAATTTCTTTGTTGAATTCTTTTGTTGTTTTTGTTCGGAATGCAGCTCATTTTATTGGCCTTTTTGTCAAGCGGAATTCCTTAAAATGAGACCGACTTTCGTCGTTTTCTTCAAATCCTTCTCCGCTTGACTATTTTCTAAAACAAGAACGAGATCCCCAATTAAATAATTATAGACAATTTTGTTGTCTTATTCTTACGTGACACCCGGGGAAAATGAAGTTGTGTAAACAAAGAAGGCCAATTCGAATTCATATCAGTCAGACTGCAGTATTTCTTGAATGTTACAATTTTCGACGACATCTGGCACATGGAGGAAGCGTAAGCCTGATGATAACTGCATTCCACATAGTAAATGTGAAAATCTGTTCTGCTGTTATTCGACAAATATGCTATTTTCCACTTTTGTGAGATTATCATGTTTGCATCATGTAATATGGCTCCCTGTCCACCTAACGGCTTGTTTTAGTTTTAGTTTTGTATTTTTGTAAAAACAGTGGGAACCACAGCAGGTGCTGACTGCTGAGACAAAAACCACCCCTTCACAATTTTATTTTATTTTCGGCGGTAAACTCTTTTGAACCGTTTTTTTTTTGGTCCAGCAGAAGTGGTTGCAGTTTTCAATGTCAAACAAAGCTTTTACTCAGCTTCGATAACGTTCCCCACCACAAGCAACAGCTGGCAGTCCTTGCGATCTCAATCATTAGACATTCATTTCCTCAAACCAACTGAATGGTTTTGATTTAGTTTGACTTGGTTAAATGAGGTTGTCGAAGGTTGTAAAATGAATATCTGCAGAAATAAGAGTGCTTATAACAACGTTAGTTTATATTTATGTAATAACGTCTACATCTTGCATGTTATAATTCTTTGCTGTATCATTTACACATGCGGCCTACAGAGGGCGATGTTCACAGACATGTTGCAGTCCACCGGTTCTTTAACCGTCCGTCTCGCATCCGACTTTCTTCTAGATATAGGATTAGGCAAGCTCTGAAAAGTATTGTGAGTTTAGTTATTCCTTATTCGTCGCAAAGTGCATGTTTCACTACTTCCCTCCCGGTTGCTGGAAAACATCAACACTTTTCTGTATTACTTCAGTTGAGATTTTACTAATTTAGTAGCCGTTGAAACTAACAAATTGTTTCTATTAAAAGATTCAGATTTCAGTTGATTCTAAAATTGGTCAGCACTAGACAAACAATAGCTTATAACTTTTTGGCGAAATGGCAGAACCCTCCTATTGTTATTACCGACCAACCAATTCTGATTCCAACTCCTGTTCCATCAGTGGAGATTGCGACAAAGTACAACTTGATGGAAGAAACTTTTGGTGAAAACTGGGCTAAAGAACCAGCAGATAAATATTTAGCGCCGTCTTATTGCACAATAGGTAAGTAATAAATCAGGAGCAGGGAATTGATTTTTTGAAACTATATTCAGCCGTTATACGATTCTAGAGTACGCCAACACAAATCAACTACAGCAGGATCATCCCTGTGTTATCCGTTTGATTCGCGAGAGTTACTTGCGCCAACCTGCACCGAAAAACGTGCCCTATAACATGAATCATTCTGAAACGATCGATCCCTCCGACGGGCAATCTAAAGAGATTTTGCGACTCCTGCACAATCAAGTAAACAAATATTCTACATAAGACGTTGTTGTCTATAGCTTATTTTTTTTTGTCTTTGAATTGTCGATTAGACTAATGGTTTTTTCATCGAATGCGGTGGATTCGACGGTGAATTTATTTCCAACACCTTGTACATGGAGCGCTCACTCGAATGGAGTGGATTGCTGATTGAAGCGGACAAGAAAGCGTTCACTCAGCTTATATCTCGCAATCGCAAAGCGTTCACCTCGCCCGCTTGTCTCAGTACAAAACCGTTTCCCATGGAAGTAAGTCCTTCAACGTGTTTTGTTCAGCAGCCAATTATTCGCTAATGTCATGGGAACATATAGGTGGTCTACAGTGGTACCGCCGAAACGTTTGGCGCCATTATCGAGGAGAAAGATGTTAAACAACCGCAAAGCCAGCAGAAAGACACAGAAAGCATTTAAAAAATGTAGTTTTTCCCGCTTTACTCCATTCTACTTGCAATCGGTAGAACCGACGTCGACTATTTTGGACTTGACGTTGAAGAAGCTGAGTATAATATCTTGAAAACCATTCCTTGGCACAAAGTCAACATGAAGGTATAGGTGGTCACCTGATACGTCAGCAGTTTGTTTTTTGTGCCAATTACATTTACGTTTTTTTTTTTTAATTGCGGATGCGTTTAGACGGTGACTGCGGAGTGGAATCACGTCACCGAAGGTGAACCGGGCTTGACTCGTTTGATGGAGAGCAACAAATTTACCAAAACTGGTCTGATTTCGAATTGTTATATCCGCGAAGTTGTCTACATTCAAAATTCTTTCAATGTTTAAAGAGAGAAATAAAACTTGGCGGTCAAATACTGTACAATAGTAGTCTGGTCTCTTAGGAGAAAATGTATAGGGAAAGTCGAAAGGGTTTTAGATCAATAAAACTTTGAGCATCCATTAAAAATGTTGTTACAAATTTTCTTTTATTCGTATAAGATCTAAGAGATTGAGCATAATAAAGGTATTATTAGTGGAAAGTAAAAATAGCCCAGAGGATTTGAATTATTTGATGAAGTTGTAGTGAAATCCAAGAACAATTACTACTCCAACCTGTTGTCATGGGGTTGTCTGTCAATTATTTTAGAAATTTGTACGTACGTTTTAGGTGGAACTGAATTTGGGAAAACCTATAATTAACAGTCATGTACTGTAGTAACTTGTCGTTTGAGTCTGTCACTAATGCTATAAATCTACATGGATGGAATTTCATTCAGACTTCCGATTGACTTACCAAGCTATATACTAGCATTTAAGTAAGCTTTGGCATTTTTCTTAACATACAGACAGTGTATTATGATCTTTTATAGGATAAGTAGAGCAAGCATCATAAGATTTTAGGGGAGAAAATGCAGGCCGATTGCGTACACAAAAAGGAAAATTCTCTATTACCATCTATGCTACTATTAACTAACATGTAACCTGGAATCGAACCTACTCACAATTTGTAAAAATTTTGCGGATCACTATGCTACCGACTTAGCTATAATATTTACGCAGTACTATAGAAACTATGGCTAGATATTATTCTCGGGAATGACCAAATAGGGACTTGTAAATTTTTCGCTACCAAAGCGAGATCGTCTACACACTGCACAAACGCTACTTCTCTATCATGATGTATAGCTTTTTATTTATTTCAAACAAACCCGATCGCCGTAACACAGGTATTAAACTTATTTTATAATTGATTTCTCTTAACCTATATATAAATATGATGGGAGGTTGAGGTGACTAAAAGAGGGGTAGCTTTCATTTTCTTTGTTTTCACCGACGGAAGTAATAGAAAGGGGAAGAAAATTTACCTTTTTTTATCCCGCCAGATTCTTTGTCCAGTCTCTAAACGAAAATGTTGCGTATAGCTAAACCTAAAAAATGTTTACCTATACCCAAACATTTTTTTCCCTATACCTAAACATGTGTTTGGAAATATCTCCAAACCACAAAATGTTTGGAACTTAGCAAACCCCATTTTTCTCAGAGTAGTGGGCATTTAATCTCAGAGATTAGAATTTTCTTACGTCAAGCAGATGTTAATGGGTGGAGCTTGAACAAAATCCCTACGCCAACAATTGTTTTGCAGAAAAGAAGTTTTATTTTAGATTTGTATGCTGAAGGTTATTCTGCTTCTCAGAACGATCACGAAACCACACTTACAGCATACAGCAGTAGTCTGTTTCCAGAAGAATATTCTTTCACTCCGTTGAAATTTGTTTACTTCGGCGGTTTTGATTCTAAAAGTATACCCACTTTTTGTCAAACCATCGGTTAAACCATCATCTATAAAGGACTAGGCCTACCAATATTCTTAAAGTGTTGGGCTGATTGTGATTACTGGTGAGTCAAGTGTTTGACTATAAATATGGTGACAAAAGTGCTACAGTTTATTCGCGAGTTTTCCTTTCCTACCACGGTGTTTACGAAATTGCGCAAGAGCCTTTTCTATTCCCTAGCAATGTTCATAACTGTCTTCATAATTTTCTTTTACTCAATTTTGCATAACCCATCATCATCCATCATTCATCATTATAATCCTCTAATTCAAAGCATTCTTGCATTCAACTTGACTAAGAAATTTGACAATTACTTACCCACCACTCTTATTTTCAAAAACGATAACAGCAGTAACAACTTAGCCAACCCTAATGAAATTGCTGGATACGATATGAAGCGCATCTTATTTTGGACACCTTTTTTTGGAGTGAAAGATTATGGGTTTGGTATCGGACGAGACGCCTTCATCCATGCAAAATGTCCTGTCAATAATTGTATGACGACCACTGATCGAAATTTGGTCAACCAAAGTGACGCAATAATCTTCCACCCATTCGACGTCAATGTTAAAGATTTGCCGATGCACAGAAATGTTCACCAGCGCTATATTCTATTCTGTTACGAAGCCTACGTCAGCCACAGAAATTTCCCCGTCTTTAAAAATCCGGCCACAAATTTGGAATTTTTTAATTGGACGATGACGTACCGTCGGGATTCGGATATTTACAGTTCCAGTTACGGCAGTATCACGCGGAGGAATCAATCGGTGCAGTTGAATACATTACCTCCGCTATTGTCGCCGGATGAATCTCCACCGGATCCTTCTACCTTTTGGCAATTCAGCGGAATCAATCAATCGAGACAGCATCCGGCAGTTGCCAACCGGACGAAATCGGTGGCTTGGTTCGTTACCAACTGCAACACTCCAAGTAAACGTGAAATCTTCTTCCGCCAAGTGGCCAAGTACATCCCCATCGACATTTTTGGTGGATGCGGACCTCTGAAATGCCTCCGCGGGGGCAGCAAGAAATGCGACCAATTATTATATGATTACAAGTTTTACATTTCTGCGGAAAATTCCATCTGCCCCGATTACATCACCGAGAAATTCTACCGGGCTCTCGAGATGGGCGTCGTTCCCGTCGTTTACGGAGGTGCCGATTACTCGGCCTACGCCCCGCCCCATTCCTACATCAACGCGGCCGATTTCGAGTCTCCTAAAGCTCTGGCCGATTACCTCCTCCTGATCGAGCGTAATCCTCGGCTCTACTCGGAATACCTGGGCTGGAACAAGGACTGGGAAATAAACAAACAGAAACAATCGGAGGGTTGGTGTCGCCTTTGTCAGAAACTCAACGCAGTGAAATCGGAAGAGCAACAGTCAAATAATTCATCAGAAGTATACCAAGATATGGCCAAATGGTATTACGACACCGTTTCCTGTTTACCGGGATCGAGTATCCTGAATAAATACGGCATTTCTTAACCGGAAGACCGCATGATTGGACTCAATTATTATTTTCTATGGATATAATATGGATTCAATTGCATAATGTAGCTCTTTAAATAATATAATGCTGCTACCTTTGACAACAAGACAGTTGTTTCTGACACACATTATATGTTCTTTCCAGAGTTATCAGCATTGTCATGGATAAATAGAATTTTCTCCGTTGGATTCCTTGTCCCTAATACTTAAATACACGTATACTGTCAACAATACATAGAATTTCTATGTGTTTTTCATTGATAATTATTACATTGAAAGACCAAGTTTGAAGATATTGTTTTTGGTGAAGGTAAGGTTTTGTTAACAGTGTAATACTTCTAAAGTCTAAACTAGCCTATTAAGCGAGGCAACTATTAATGGTTTCTACTTGCAGTACTGCGCTTGGGTCGAGAACAACATCTGGAAAAAGTCTTTTACTGCATGTTATACATTACGTGAAATGAACAGCGTTGTTGCAGCTGTCTGCTGTGACCGTAATATAGACGGCTTTCATTACATATATCCTTGGGTTTGAATATGATGTTTCTGTTTCGACACTAATTTCAGTTTCGGCTTGCGGTCACGAACAACAGTTGTGCCGAGTCAAACCCAGCAGTTACAGTGGGTACCGAAAGTATCCGTACGGCTGAGAAGATCAGTAGGGAAAACGCGTTTTTCGAAACGCTCCCATTAATTGAATTCTCGATGGAATTCAATAAAATTTTTTTCAAAGGTTAATATTATGGTGGGGTATCATGTGACTTTTTGGGGAATTTTTCAACAACGCGATATGTGGTTTTAATCGCGTTGCGTAAGTATCCGTACGGCCGAGTGGCCTAGTAGGGAATGGGCTTACTTTGGAGGCCTGTTATTCGGTAACTATGTAAGGCCTATGTATACCTATGCGTAGGTTTTTAGGTTATACATAGAAAAACTCTGTAGGACTATTTTATGTCAAAGACAACCCCACATGCCGCGTTTTTAAAAACATTTTTTTATATAATTTATATTTTGATAAAATTTAGCGAAAACCTAGATTAAAAATTGAATACTAGAATTAGCTGAAAGAGTAAGGAAATATATTCAGGGGGGGAGGGATTCGAGCTGATTCTAAGGTTAATTATTCCAAGCCAGATTAAAAAAACGCCCTAGCTTGGAAAATAAAAGCTGATAACTACAAAAAAAAGTAGAATTATGTAAAGATGAAAAATTTCGAGGTAATTGCAGCAAGTGGTTTGGTGGTAGTTGAAAAGTTTTTTGATTTTTTAGCCTAGCACCGCGTGAGCTGTTATTAGCAAACAGTTAAAAAAAATAAGCTACAAGTTTTGTTCGGGTTGACTCTGCTATTAATTCTTATAAAACTAAAGCGGGGTAAGGAATATATGGTACTTAATATTAATAACTAGGGACTTTTTATTGATACGGAATATTGACGGAATATTTCTCAATCTCACACAAACTATCGTTTCAACTATTGACCATGCATACACGCTCATCAAGGGCGTTGTGGACTTAGTGGAAGGCCACAACGTAGAAGAGATTTTACGATGGTGATAACGATTGTATCGTCAATTAGTAAATTAAACGGCTTATTACGACATTTCTTAAGCCTTTTTTAAATTAGTTGTATATTCGTCAAAGTGCGAATGTTACCCATTTATTGTCATAGGCACGGCAAAATACAAAAGTCGGAGGAAAAAAAGATAGAATAAGGGAAAAAAAGGAGGTAGGAAAAAGAGAGAGAAAAACAAAAATGAAATGCAGAAGAGGAGTGAAGGATCGAGATGAGGAGAACTGGCGTTCAAGAAAAGAAGAAGCGGAGCGGCACGCGTTATTATAGGCAGAGGAGAACATTCTGGCTCTCAGACTGAGTAAAATCTGCTGATCTCAACCATTCCCCCCCCCCCAGATGGTCTGGAGCGATGAGGTGCTGATTTGGCTCTTACGGCCACGGCCCGGTTAAGGCGCCCTCTAAAGCCAGAGGTTGACAGCAAGGTCAGATAAAAAAGAAATGAGGGAGCGAGGGAATCATGCAAAAATCATGGAGCAAACCATACGCAACCAGGAGAAGAGAAACTTTGAAATAATAGGGAAAGCCGAGTGGTGAGAGTATTTTGATGGCACACAGGAATTTAATAAACGCAGACCAAAGAGTTTTAGATGGAGAAAAAGCGTTTAGTGAGACTGGCCAAGAAAGCTTTAGCTGACCCGCAGAAGCGATTTGGTAAGCTCTGTGTACAGCATGACTGACACAAACACAAACAAAATGTGAGCAACTTCTTCCACTTCACCTGACTGGCAGGAACCGAGCGGTGACGGAGACCTTTTGATTTTAAACAGAAAATAATTTAGACGGCAGCAGTGGCCCAATAGAAAGCTGCAGAAAAAGAACGGGAATTTAGAAGAGGACAAAATCAAAGCGGATTCCCCTGAGGGAAAGAACACACGGGTCTGGGTACCCGTGTTTGCTTCTTTCCAGGCTGAATCCTATAGGGAGACCATTTCAGAGCGCAACACTCTTTTTCTGTGCAGGCCTTGAGATGTGCCTACTGGTGATGCAGACGAAAATTTTTTTACAGGAGTTTCGCCGGCAATTTGAGATGACGAGGGGGGGGGGAAGAACAGCTAGGCCAGAGATGGATCCCTTTAGAACCGTTTCTAAGAATTTTAGATGCAGAGGGAAATGTTGGCGAAGATGAGAAGCGCGTCAGTAGACGTGGACTTGAACAGTCAACAGATGGCTAATGCAAAAGGGCGTTTTGCAGATTTCAGAGCAACGATCACTCGCTTCCCGTGAATGGCCGAAGCCCAAACAGAACAGTTATACAGTATAGTGGGAATCACGGTTGTTTTATAAAGAAGAGAGATTGCATTGCGCGAGAGGCCCCAAGACAAACGACAGCATTTTAGGATGAGGAACAAGAGTTATTTTTTACCACAGCGCACTTATTTGTTATATAAATGTTCCAACTGCGTTTGTCGTCAATGGTAAGACAAAGGTACAGGCACGAGTGTGAGCGAGATATATCACAGTGAGACTCTGTCAACTTTCAAGGGCAATGACGGCAAGTTTGGTGTAGAGGAGAAAATCATTATGACGGATTTTAAGCTGTTGAAAGTTACTTTGACTGAACGACCCCATACTACAGCAGTATCACACTTTGATTGGATATTAGCAGAAAAAATTTGAAATTTTATATCCATAGCACAGAGAACAATATCGTCGGCATAGGCATATAAATAAAGAAAGAATAGGGAAAACTAAGACTTAGCAGTTACTCTATAAGAATGTTCCAGAGAAAAGGCGAGAGGACACAACCTTTTGGACAGCCAAGCTCAGTATTGGCAGTGTAGGATGATGAAGCGTTTGACAGAGTACTAGACCGAGAACTGAGAAGGTCGCCCAAAATCTTTATTAAGGTATGGGGCTACCTGTTTTAATTAGACTTTTTAGGAATGGCTAGGTAACAAGCCGCGTCAAAGGCTGACTTTATTTTTAAAAATGCACAGCAAGTGATCAATTTTTGTTGTTGTTGTTGTCTTCAATTAGTTTGAGAAGACAGAGAGGCCGATTCTGTAGACAGGACGCTGCCCTAAAGCCATGTTGACTGGGACTGAACCAGTTTTGCGCAACGGCAAATCACTTTAAGTTAGCGAGAATAACTTTCAGCTGACTTTCTGATGACAATAGCTTGGAGAGACTATTTAGAATACTGATGGGGCGGAAGCAATTTGGAGGAAGGTAGTTCAGTTTCTTGCTCTTTTTTAGGATGACGATTGCTGCTGTTTTCCAGCAGGTTGGAAAATGACTAAGCCTAAGGCAAGAGGAAAAAAGGCCACCAGATGGTATTTAATAGATTCGAAGCAGTCTCTAAGCAAGACGGATGAGATACAGCCAGAGCCGACGGACTCGAGTGACGTACGCTGTCGAAAGCCTGTTTTATTTTGAACAGTGTTTCAGGGTTTGCTTCAGGGGAGAGAGGTGCGTCGCACAATGACATAGAGGAGTCCAACGCAGCCTTGTGAATTAAATCATATGAAGGGTTGGCCGGGAAGAAGAAACAAAGGACGTGTTAGACGGCCTGTGAGAAAGTAGGTTGAGGTTTTCGTTTGAAATGGAGAGAGCGTTATTCAAGAAACATAACTCAAGATCGTCGCCGTTCTTGTCGAATCGCAAACTATTTCATCAATTATTCCGACTTTCGGTGTTACAGTCAATAACGAAGATGGCATGTTTTGACCGACGGAACAGAGTAAAAAATTGACTTGATTTGTAAAGGGATCGATAGCAGCAAAGACGGTCTGCAATAAATAGGAAAAAATAAAACATCGTTTGACAGCTTGACGCTACAGCAATTATTTAATAGACCAAAATTGTATAAAGTGAACCGTTTAGAGAACTTCTAACAATAATCAAGGAGCCGAATGCAGGCTCAGAAGAGAGACTGTGGAAAAAAAGAGTAGCCGGGAGGAACGAATTTAGGCTCAAAAGAAGAAGATAGGGGGGACATAGCTGCATAGGGGAGGACGGGGTTATGTTGGACGGGTCCAGCATTGGACAAATGATCCTGCGAGTAAACAATTTAGAAAAAAATAATGAAAAAGTTACTTTAATGTGAAAAAATGTTATTCCTTATACGAGAATGTAATTTGATGCTTCCATCTATTTCATTTCTCGAGAAATCAATAAAAGTAAGAAAATCACAATTTTGTTCTTGTGTTTTTGGGTTACGATCAACTAATAGCTCACAAATTAAAGATAAAATATAATAAAATAATAGCCTGCCCATCCCTTTATTAGTTGCGATAATTTTCAAATTATAAATGTAGCTACACAATTAAAACATTATAACAACTTTCCTGGAAGACCATTAATGGGGATTTGTTTGGACAGACGATCGGGGACAAACTTGGACTAGAGTTAGGGAATACTGAAAACGCCTCCTTTTTCAGATTTTCTTCCTGATTTTTCCAGTTTTTACCCTCCAGTTTTATTTTATGAAACTCTGTGTTTATTAACCAGAATTCAACATTTTTTATTTACAAAACAAGAGAAGAGACAGCAGAGAAAGCTTTACTTTCATATTTACAAAAAAAGCTGTTGTCCTGTTTTACCCCCATTTTTTTCTATTTTTCGTAACTTGTGTCAATTTTTCTAAACTCTATAACTCAGAATGTTCTCAAGAGAGAACCCTGAGAAAAATAGGGAATATAAGGGAAAGAATAAACTATACTTTCATCAATTTTTTTTGTAAAATGGTAATAAATTTCTAATAACCGATAAAATACAAATTGTTTCAAGGATAACCCCGCCCTCCTCTACGGCTCTTGAAATAAAAGCACGTCAATATCAAGATCCAATATCAATTGCGAGAGATTAAAGCGCGGTGCAACGAGAGTGTCTGAGGTTGATCTGAAAACAGTTTAGTTTGGTGGAGCTGGGTGATCAATGTGTGACAGAGGAGGAATGGGTGTGGTTCATGGTTGGGATGCGGAGTTATATTTAACAAAATTTGCAATTGCTTTGAAATGGGCTGAGCAACCATACGAGCCAGTTGCGTGATTTAGAGAGTAGAATAAGCACTTGTGATAAGGATGGAAAACAGCGCAAGACTGTGCGGAGTGTGACAGACTGCATTTGCATTACGATATCGGTTTGCTACAGAACTTGGATAAGCCTTGACAGCGAGTGCAGAATCATACTTTTTTGTTTAAATCAGCTTCAACGGCTGCGTGAGCTTGGTTTCCTAACCGAATATGACCCAGCTCCAAGTAGCCTATCGTTCACGGATTCTTCGACAGAGAAGACTGAGCCTGCCTATGTAAAGTCGTCTCGATTAAAAGGGATACCGACACCGGCAATTTTTTCCTTAAGTTATTGGGGATTTTCGATTTGAAGTTTGTTGATGAGAACACAGTTTCGTTTGGTTCTGGCGTTGAATGGATCCTTATTGGTGCTGACACCATCCTCCCTTACTCTGCCTAGCCCTAGCCCACTGTCCCCATTTAACCTTAGAATGGCTGGGTAGTAATTCTCTGGCACATGAACATTTTGGAAAACCTTTTCCGACTCAGGTTTATGCAGTAGCTCACGCGCTTTGTCCGGTTGTTTCGGTTTGACAGCCGATTTGGCTTTATAATTAGAGCAGAGCTTGTATCTGAAGTCGATAGGCACGAACGGACTAAGCCAGGTCTAGCAAAAGATAGATTGGCCTTGAGATGGAGTGAGGAGACTGATCGCTATAGAGGTAGAACCCCAAGCAGATTCATCCCCTAATGGGTCATCATCATCCATTGAAAAAGGGCCGCCCACTACCCCCGAAAAAAACAGAGAATCAAGTGAAGGTACCACAGATAAAGAAGGAGAGAGAGAGAGAGAGAGAGAGAGAGAGATAAAATTTGAAGATCCCCTTCGATACTGAGGAGGACAGACAAAAGCGAATCAACTTCCAACTTGGAGCAATAGTAGAGTGACCAGAGTTCAGTCCTCTCAAGGTCCACCAGTCTGCGCCAGTAGGTTTACGGGTTAACTTCCGCAGAAGCCCACGACACGAGAACGGACCACAACAAAGACCTTGCCACTCTCTCAAGGAAGGGGAAAGAGATCACCGTAGATCTGAGCTCTTCCGAGCTGATAAAAACTAAGGGACAAAGCCTATTTCAGTTGATGCTTACAACCAGACCGGACGGGGTGGAATTAATACCACACAATTCCTGCTTTAAAAAAAAATCTTAAAAAATACTTTGCGACTTACAGCCAACAGGGTAAACACTGTTTCTAAATAGATCCAATAACTGGGCCTAAAGGTAAACAAATTGCTTACAGTTGGAGGTTATACAAAAAAAAACAAGATAAGAAATTGAGTACGACAAGCAAGAGCGGAAAGATGAGAGAAGCAGCGATAAGAGTAGGCCGGCCCCTGACAGAATCAGCGGACTGTTCTTAAGCATGATGAGTGATTGCATGTGGATATTGGGGAGGGTGGTGTCAATAGAATTTAATCCACACCTAACCCAAATTTCATCCTTTTGCACCTATTCCCCCCAATTTTTTCCACCAAGCCTCTCACCCACCTTTACATGATGCCCGGATATATCTAGACACACTGCATAGAAAATTTTCTAGACCACTCATGTCTAGATATATCCAGACAGTATTTCTTAGAGAGAAATATCCCTAAACTACCGTACCCACCAAGCTATTAAGAACACCCTCTTGTGTTGCACGCTTTCTCTTGGCACTACGTATCTCATTGCAACTCATCTCAACAATAGCTTTTGAACGGCAAGAGATAGAGATAGAACTCAATTGCAGGACTGAGAAAATTTAAGACGTTCTTGTTGATTCTTACTAATGAATAATAGATTTTGATTTTCCATTGATTGATTGCATTTTTTATATTGAAATCCTGTATTCGCGTTTTTGTTATCTGATACTGAGCGCGCCAGTGCCCCTAGTGGCGCAAGGAGAAGTTACGATTTTCGCCCCTCATTTTTTGAGGGAGTAAACTTCAAGGGATAGGAAAAGTTCTTTAAAAAAAAATTATAAACCAGGAGGTGCCGGTGTGGCGGCAGGTCCCTCTATGTGTTGTCTTTTCTTTGTGACTATCGTCTGCTTGACAATTGAAGCAAAACTAAAGAAAATCAGACGACAGTACGACTTTAACTATACGGGGTAGGTCCCCCCCAGTAGAAAAATAGACTCATCCCCCCTACAAAAAACCGACCCCCTTCCCAACCAACCATCCGCAAAAAAGACACCCTTCCCATTAACAACCCTAGAAAAACCGACCCCCTTTCCACCCAACCCCGCCTAAAAATTGACCCCTTCCTTCAATCCAAACCGCAAAAACGAAAAAAGCGGTTCAATCGACAGCGCTCACGATCCGCTGAACGGATCGGGATTATTTTTGTGTCAACTTGTCCGTCTCATCAAGATTAACGTCACCTACCCACAACGGACAAAATCTAATGGACAAAATGCACGGAACCCGCAATTTGTTCGAAAAACCAACCAAAACCCAGTCATAATTTAACACCCCCCAGGACCCTCTTGGAAGTCAAGAGAGAATAAATTCTTGATTCCATTAAATAAACGACGCCAATTCTTTTGGGATAAAGACGAGTGTTTTGGCGCCATTCTAAGTATTTTTTCGATTTTGGAAAAGCCAGTTTTAAAACTGCGCTTATGGGGGAAAAAGAGGGTGTTCTTAATTGGTAAAACAAGGGTGTAGAGACGCGGGGATATATCCTACAAAAATTTCAGGTGTGTATGTTTTGTAAATCGTTTTTTTCAAAAATATCTAGCTCTGCCATGCAAAAGTTATTTGAGTTGCAATGAGAGACAGTGCATGAAGTTGCAAGATCAAATTGCGCCATAAAATCTTTCTCTTTGTCTGTAGGCATCCACCCGTTTTCCGCTTATGCACGTGCACGTGCTTGTGCTCACACTCTAGGTTCCATTCAAAAATAGTTCCGCTGCCTATTGTACTTCCAGTTCTTGATTAAATTCCTTTTTATTATTTCTTTGTTCGATTCATCAGCACCTTCTGCGGTACTGCAGTTGTCAATAAGCCAATTTCCACCCAATGACGACTTTCGTCGTTTTCCTAAAATCCTCTTCCGTCTTGATATTTTCGAGAAAGAAAAACGAGATCTCCAATTATTGATAACATTTAATCAATCTTCCTCAATATTTTTGAAAAAAAATATTTGGATAAAAATTTTTCTTTTTCGATTTCTAAAATATATAGTACTAAAGGTTATGTGATAGGACTTTTTTCGGACAACTATAAATTAACTGGTCTAAAATGGGTGATGGCTATTGCTTGAAATACACGGACGACTGTTGTCAATTTCGTGAGAACTATACGACAAAACCCACCCGGGGAAATAATGAAAGCTATTTTGAGGCATCCATTGCGCGGCTATGTTTGAGAGTCAATTCCTCTACAACATGTCCGCATTCAGTAAAACCAAAAATTGGAAGAAAAATAGATTTGTACAATTTAAGAGAGAACCCCCCTCCTTTCACACACAAACCATGGTAATTGTTGGTTTTAGCTAGGCATCTGCTGTTGGAAAGATCCCACTTCCCAAGCCTTAACTTCTTTCAGAAGCCAACACATTTCATCCCACGAACAATTGCAGACTAGCTGTTAAACGTACGTGACAAGCCACAATTCTTAGTAATATCTAAAACGATTTTTACGTCGAAATAAATTTTGTAAAGAACAACAAACGGTTTCTATTTCCACTTGCCAGATGTCCTTGCCAATAAATAGTACTTCCACTTGGCAGGCTCCTGCCGTTCGAACGGGCGGGAACCTTTCATAAATCACTTATACTCTACACACAGAACGATACTCCTTTTTATATGGCTGAATATTTTTGTCCGACATTTTTGCAATTTTTTTGTCCTCTAGTTTGCTTTAAAACTTTTTGGTTATATACGCTATGTATGTTGCATGAAAAAGACAATGTTGGTTTGCTAAACAGAATTTGGAATCAGTTGGTCTGCAAACGTGGTGGCGAGCACACAGCAGAGACTATTGAATCGTATAGCCTACCCAATTAAGTTTTATCGTTATGAATTTTGGTCAAGATTCCATGTCGTCTTATTTGAATCGACGTTGTCTCATGTTTTGGAGGCTTTTTCGATTCAACCACACCTTGACCCAAAACCTGATCATGTTCGGGAGTCTGGGACTACTCTTTTGTTTCTATTATTGTGGGGGACATCAAAAGTTAATAGAATCAGCAAAATGTCGATGCCAAAAAGTAAATGCCGGTGATAATTGGACCATGCATAAGTCTGGTGCTAAGAACCAGCAAAAATTAGATACAAGGAAAACTAGTCCTACTACAACAACAGAAGATTCATCGACATTATCGTTTAAATCAACTTGCAGTGCTGCCGCCGATCGCAGAGGCCCAAACCAAAAAGTCATCGGCTATTCCATGTATGGCAATTTCTCAGATCCAACATTTTACAACTCGTACCTGAAATGGTTTGGCGAAACTCTCCGGACAATCCCAATCAAATATCCAGGTGCGTGATAATTGACAATAATTGAAATAAATAATAACATGAGTCATATCTTGAAGTGCCACTCGTATTCAAAAGGGTGGGTGGTGAGGATTTATCATGAGCTGAAGAGCGACAATGTCGAAAGTTGGCGAGTGCTCAACAACGTCCTCGATTCGGGAACCAAGAACAGTCGTGACCACATTGATCTCTGCAATGCGACCCAAGTCATCAGGAATCGACTGCTGGGAAACATTTTTGAGATGACTTGGCGTTGGGTATTATGTTAAATTATACATTCTGCAAAGTCTTGAAACGCCTGAATTAAGGTTTAATTTAATGTATTCGATTCCGGCCGCAGTTACCTTTATTGGATGACATGGTGGACACGTTTATGTCGAGGGACTCGGACAGTTTGATAATTACTCGTGAACAAGATGCCGTGGCTGAGTGGCTGGCCAGCAACAAAACCTTTCACATTATGAGAGACCATCCGTATCATAACATATTTTTCCTTGGAGGTGGCTACACATTTCATACAATTATCAGACATTTGAACTATTATTTGTTCAATTAAAACTATAGCTCTTTAGCTGTTAATTTTAATATTGATGTGTGTTAACAAACAGCTTCACACTTTCTTGGCTTCACATCATTAGGTCTCTGGGGAACCAAAATCAGCCAAGAACGCGCTGCAATTTTGTCTACGGCAGAAAAGATGTTCCACAGAAATCACTTGCACAAAAAAGGATACGACCAAGAATTGCTGATTAATTACTTTCAACCGATGGCTGTCAAAAGCATGGTAGATTTTAATGTTCACCGTTCACCTTTATGAGCTTGTTAATACTAGGCTATACTTCATACGTGTTAGGTTGCACACGACAGTTACCACTGTGGAAAATTCCGGGGCAGTCAGCCGTTCCCGAATCCGAGACAAAACGGTTGGTTTGTCGGCTCGTCGCAGTACAAATTGCAAACTATTAATATTTCGTGCCCTGAAAATTGTCAACCGCACAACTTGACCGGGGCATTTAAATTAGCCGATTGGAGATTGTGCTGAGGAATTTTTTTAATATTTTCCGTTTGACAATGTAGTCTATAATAAACAAACAAGATTGACGCGATACGAAACATTTGTTGATACAGTTGATTTCTTTCACGTTTTCACATATGCCTTCTTCAGTTATAAATGACAAAGATGACATAGATTATTACTAAACTATACGGCAACTGTTGATCGGGAACTTATCCCTGAGGTATATTTATATACGAAGGTCCTTAACAATATAGGGTGTGGGGTATAGGGGGTAGGGTAGTAGTGAAATTCAGAGGGTTTAATGTCCATTTAGTATTCCTTTATACGTTTCTTCCCTGAATGACCAATCGTCACCAAATTTTGTACATAATTCTGTCAAAATTTGATACATTGCTGAACGATTTTTTCATTTGTTTTAATTACTGTTTTAAAAATTTAATTTGCGTATTTGTTACCTAGCTGGTTGCCAAATCCTAGTTAGTGAATTCGCTTTGTTTGCTTAACCTTCTAACTGTCAGTGCAGTGAGTGCTCAGCAGTGTAAACAAAAAGAAAAAAAGTTTGAATCTTCCTTAGCAAGACAAGTTTTCATGATATGATATTGATATTTTGATGATATTTGATTTGATTTTTATTGTTCTTGTTCGATTTCGTCTTTATTGTTCTTATTATTTCCTCATTTTGTTTACTGTTTTTAACAAGCGATCCACGATTCAAGTAGACCGAAATCATGGAGGGGCTTTCCAGATCTAAATCCGGAAAAGGCCTAAAAATATAAAAAAAATATAGGCATGTTTGTCTTCCCACGCCGAATTTACCTGCGTTTGCAGAATTACAAAATTCCCACCCGTTTAGGAGTTATTTAGCTCTAAAGTTTGGGTTTTTTTAATTTTGTCAGAAAGTGGGGGGCTTTGACATCCATTTTCGGAAAAGCGGGGGAGCTAGGGAAAAAACTAATTTTTTTAAAAGGTTTATTGCATACTCAACCACCGAAATCCAAAGGGAATTTCCTTTTCGGATTTTATTGGTTGAGATATGACTGATTTAGTGAAAGGATAATTTAGCTGGTTTCCCTCCCTGGCTTGCAGCCATTTTTTCGTACGGTCGGCTGCGCTCCTGGTGGAAGACAGCAGAAGGTATTATACATCGGCCGATAAGAAATCTGGGTTCACTATATATGAAGGCCTGTATAAATGCAATGGGTCTAATGTGAAGGCCAATATATAAGACCTTCTGCTGGCTTCCGCCAGGAGCGCAGCGGACCGTACGAAAAAATGGCTGTAAGCCAGGGAGGGAAACCAGCTAAATTATCCTTTCACTAAATCAGTCATATCTCAACCAATAAAATCCGGAAAGGAAATTCCTTTTGGATTTCGGTGGTTGAGTATGCAATAAACCTTTTAAAAAAATTAGTTTTTTCCCTAGCTCCCCCGCTTTTCCAGAAATGGATGTCAAAGCCCCCCCACTTTCTGACAAAATTCAAAAAACCTAAACTTTAGAGCTAAATAACTCCTAAACGGGTGGGAATTTTGTAATTCTGCAAACGCAGGTAAATCCGGCGTGCGAAGACAAACATGCCTGTATATTTTTTATATTTTTTAGGCCTTTTCCGGATTTAGATCTGGAAAGCCCCTCCATGATTTCGGTCTACTTGAATCATGGATCGCTTGTTAATAAATGATGATCTTGATTTTAATAAATTTTTTGATCAAGTAAAATTTCTATTCCCCTTTTTTTTAACAGTTAGTCATCAACCAAGAAGTTGAGGAACATTTTAAAAATGTTTGATCATACTCATTTTGAAGCTCAGGGTCATCTCTCTTTTCTTCCCTTGTCCTCTCTACGGTCATCAAGATCTTTTGGTGGCCGTGAAGAGTTACCACCGATCTTCCACTTCCATTTACCTCCGAAAGTTTTATAAGTGTAATTTTTCAAAAGTTACAAATTTGAATTTCCTAAATGACTTGATCGAGATTCGAACCCCGAACCATACGAGAGGCAGCTCGGATTGCTAACCATTAGACCAACATTGACATAAGGTTAAAGGGAAAGCGTGGTCCGGTTGGTGTGTACACCAAACAATGTAACGAAAGACGAAGTAAAGCTATGGTAATATCGCTAGTGACGCTACCATCGGTATTGATTTTGGAACCGATCATAAATCACTTAAGTTAATGCCTGAATTAAGATTTTTTCAGCGGTGGTTTAATCTAACTGCTATAAGACCACATCCATTTCTTTATAGTTTATATGTAACTAATAATTTTTCCAATTCTATGTTACTATAGTAATAAATGTTGCTAAAACTTAATCTAAACATGAAATGCGACGTGGGGTGGCGGGGCGAAGCCTCCGCCACACCTAAGTCGCACCACTCATAATATTAACAGATTATTAGTCAATTAGTTATAAAGAATCAATTATGAAAGAGAATAAAGGGAAACAGAATTTTCCAAACGTTATAGTTTTTATTAATCTACCATAACCTTTATTTTCTGTCTCTTTAACGTTTAAAAAAATTACCGAAGGATATTACCGAAGGAATCTTGTAATGGTAACGTTGGTGATTAGCTGTAATAAATCATTTACTTTATTTGAGATGGTGAATCAAAATATTTCTTAATTAAGTAAATTGCTTTTAACAAAAAATAGGCTTGAAGCAAGGTTCATAGGCTTCGCAAGATATGACAAAACAAATAAGTTCGACACTACCGGTGTTCCCTAGGTCAAACTTTGAATTCTTATCTTCCATTTGATCTGCTCTTGTTTGTGTTTTTATTATCATTTTTATTTGTTAAAAATTTATGGACGTCCATTCGCGAATTAGTATTCTATTCGCGAATAGAATACAATTTTTTGAAATGTTCGGCTTAACAAAGCAGACGAAAGCCTTTTTTTCTTTCTCGAAACTCATTTTAGCTGTTTTTGTTTCATTGTCTATTCGTCGTCTGCTACTCTTCCTAACCAAATGTAATCAAGACGTGAAATACAGAAAAAGGAATCTAATTTTTACATTTAATTTCGGGGGGGGGGGGCGTCACTGTTGGACGTCCTTTTGGGGAGGGGTCTGAACGTTTGGACCGTTTTTGGACGTGGGGGAAGAAAGGGGTGCAGGAAGTCCTGTAATGAAAGCATGGTCTACTACCATCACGGCCTACATACTGGCTATATATCCCTCTGTTGCCGAATGGATCCAGCCTTTACCATCCAATTTCTCTGACTCATCATAACCAATGCCGAAAGTAGTAAAATGTTTAACTTTTCAAAGCTTGTTTCCACCGTTTGAAACTTACAATTCAGTCTAGTTACTATTGTTTACTTAGCAAATGGTGCCATCTATGTTTGAAATGTTGAAATGCTGAAAAAAAATTTCAAAATGGCCGACGTTTACTTTTTAAAAAGCAAATAAAAGATAAGAATGTCACATGGGTTCATGTTTAAAGCATAAAAACGATGCGAACCATCGTTAGTTACATTTGCCATAATTTAAATCTCCCAGTTTTAGCTTGGAAATATGATTAATTTGTCATTACTGACCATTTTCATTTTCCACGATTCCTAATGGTTGAAAAAAAAATCCCAATAAAGCTTTTCAGGTCGACCGATGGAGGAGTACCCTATGCTGCTATAAAGACCTCTAAACCTTCGGTTATTTAGTGAACTAAATCCCTCAGGGATAAAGTTATATGCTAGTAGAAAGTCAAATTTAACGAGCTTGATATATTTTTCTTACAGAAACGGACGATTTCACTACGTAGTTCTTGCGTACCTATTCGCTTACTATTGAATCCAAAACGTAACTATGTTTTCTTTAAAGTGACTTGATTCAATTCTATTTTCCCCCGTAACGACGCTCACCAAAATCACCCGGGTTTACCCTGTACTGCCTACGGCTGAATACAACCCTCTTTTGCCCTAAGGGGCAAAATACGAAAAGGGTGATTTTGGTGAGCGTCGTCTACAAATTCATCACGAATTAAGCACCGCCCATCAAAAATGGCTGAGATCCCGTTTTGATATGGGAGGCACTTATTTGAACTTTGAATTAGAAATACAAAAAGTTTTATTTTTTAAATATTTAAAAAATACCACGAGAATCAGCGTAAAAAACTGATTCTAACCAGGTAGGTTTAAAACAAATCGAAATTTCCTGCAACGACCCTATTACATCAGCTTCATTTAAATATTGGTCTTTGCCACGCCAACAGCTGACAGTCTACCTACCAAAAATGTGAAACAAGTCTATGCAGATGCATATATTACATGGTTGGTGGCTTGGCTTTGTATAAAGACCTATACCTATACATGTTTTTTTTTGTAAATCGTAAATGGACACTTAATAGAAAACATTGATTTGTATAAAGAATCTATATACACGTTTTTTTTTATTTCAATCTGATTAAAACAAGTGCATGACTAGTTGAGGTTTCATGCAAATGGTCCGCGTTTGAGTTTAATAAATCAGTTTGAGGATTTGCGCTAATGCGTGCGCGTGCTGATCAAAATAGAACGATAGCTGATAGCCTATATAATTCACTAAAAAGAAAACCTAAACGAGTGGGATGTAGGCCTGTACATACATTCAAATCGTTCATATACCTCGTAGTTGGGGCAAGTTGGCAGACTTTTTTTTGCAGTTTTTCTCAATTTGACAATTTCTTGTAAATGAACATTGTAAACAAATACGATAAATTCATAGAGAATTGAAATCTGAATTTGATTTATTTATTTAATTTGCAAAACATGTGGTCAAAAAAAAACAAATAAATTCACAAAAAGTGACCCTGCCAACTAGCCCCCCTCTCCCCCTATACAATGTACATAAAATAGAAATATCAAAGAACGCACTTTTTATTATCACGAGTAGGCCCATATACGAAACAAAGAGCACATACCTGTAGGACACAGGTATAACATAATTCATATTAAAGCTCAAAGTTCTTTGACTAGCGCAGAATTCCGATCTTCGAGGCCTGTTCAAGGCATTTAAAAAAGGGGGCTGGAAGCGGATGCCGCTGCGGGCAACACAATTTGTAACTTAGTAGTTGAAAACGAGTATAGAAAAAAAGTGCAATGTTTCAAAAAAGTCTCATATATGTGACTGACTTCAAACGATGATGTCCCACCTAAACACAACGTTTTCACCACCCAAATGTTTTACTTTGATATTACTTATCTGGTATTTGATTGTATTGTGTTATTGCCTGTACAAGAGAGAATTAGTGGTGGAAACTGACCAACTAGAAATAGTCGAGAACCGAGAATTTCTCCAAAAAAACGTAACGAAAACCATTTTACTGTGGAACGGCGTCAGGAGGAAGGAAGTTCGAATTTTTGGAACAGGTAACCAAATTTTCGCAAAACAAAATTGTCCAGTCAATCGCTGTGAGATCGTCAACAATCGCACAGAACGTCCGATCGAAAGTTACGACGCCATCATCGTCATCTTTCACGACGAATTAATTACTCCCTATGAACTCCAAATGCCGGAATTTCCAAACGGACGCAACCCCAATCAGCGCCTCGTCTTTTTGACCCAGGAGCCTCCAACGAGTTTGAAACGTTATTACAACACGAGTCAGATAACTAATTTTTTCAACTGGACCATGACGTACAGAATGGACTATGACATTCCTTTTCTCTACGGTCGAGTCTTGCCAAAAGAGACGGCGCTCGAACTACAGAAGAAATTACACATTACAGAGAAATGGCTAAAAAAATCAGTAAACCTCTGCAAGAATCGCAATTGCGCAATAAAACGAAAACAATCGCTTGGATGGTCTCCCATTGCAAGACTCACGGTCAACGTGAAAAATACGTGGAGGAACTCCGCAAATATATGGACGTCGACATTTACGGTTCATGTGGCAACGCCAAATTTTTCTGTCAACGCCACGGAACGTATTTTTCGGAGCCGCAATGCAATAAAGTGATTGAATCCACCTATAAGTTCAATCTCTCATTTGAGAACTCCTTCTGCAAAGATTACGTCACTGAAATTTTTTTTTAAATCTTGAATCTTTACATTATACCGATTGTTTATGGAGGGGCCGACTACACCCAGCACGCGCCACCCCATTCCTACATCGACGCCCTAAAATACAAACCGAAAGAGTTGGCCGCTTATCTGAAAATACTCGACGCCGACAACGCCCTATACAACGAATATTTCTGGTGGAAGGATCACTATCGAGTTGAGTTCATCTCGGAGTACACATCACGTCACGGTTTCTGTGGTCTCTGTCAAAAGTTACATGATATTCAAACTCAATTTAAATCCTTTGCTGATCAAAGAGTGATCTCTGATTTGGGTGATGACAGCAAATGTCAACCCATTGATCCTAATTTGGTAGCATAAATTTATGAATTATAATACGATATACCACACACTTTTATAGCATGATATTAATCCCTGTTTTTTATGCATGATTACACCATTTGCTAAATTATTATGTTACACAGGAATAATTATGAAAATTGCACGTTTGAATAAAAATGTTAAAGAATGTTTAACTCGCCAACATAAATAGAGACATAGAGTGATGCTGAGAAGAAAACATGACTGAAAGTGAAAAGGATGTGTGGGTGGTACACGATTCTCAGCAATAAGAACGACTTGTTACTTTGCTATTATATTAGCTACCTACAGTACCTACCTAAAGTTTGGGAACGCGCGAGAGAACCTTATGGAAAAAGGCTTTTTTCTCGGCGTTCCCAAAAATCCAATTTTCGTCGGATTGCGACGAATTTTTTTTGTCGTAGCCATTATGAGTAGCATTACGCTGATTTTTTTAAAGATTTTTCGTATCAAGGGCAGGGTCACTTTTAACTCGAGCCCTAAGTTTGGGAACGCTCCGTAGAGCCATATGCAAATTAGGGTACTTTAAGGGGGGATAACTACATAACGGGTAAAGTTAGGAAAATGCGAAAAACTCTGAAATGAAGAGCTTTGCAAGCTTAACAGAAGTCTACATTTTCAAAATTTTCGCGTCATATTGAATGTAGTCAATTGTAAATTGAAAACAGTTTGAATTTTTTTGGCCCGTTCTAGTCCCTTTCTTCCCCCCCCCCATTTCCATTCCGCGCTCCTTTTTCTCTGTTAAACAGAGAAAACACGCGCTTATGAGGGGGCGACAACCCGACGTGGGTGGGAATGTAGTCAATTGTAAATTGAAAACAGTTTTTATTTTATTGCCCGTTTTTGTCCCTATCTCCCCCCCCCATTCCCACCCACGCCGGGTTGTCGCCCCCTCATAAGGCATGGCCTTAGGATATAGCAGACAAAGGATTCCTCCCCGCCATATCCTAAGGCCATGCTGCGAGTAGGGACAGGCCATGCGGTATATTTTTAGGGTGATCCAATATTTATGAACGATGAATTTAAATACAGAACCTTCACACTTTTTTAAAATTAAAAATCAGAAAGATGAAGAATATTTCTTTATCTTTCTGCAAAAAAAAAATAAACCTCGTACGACCAATCTAAGTATTAAAAAAAAATCTCGCGCGAGACACCGTTAGGCCAATAACGACGATGCACCTCCCAAGCAAACCTATTTCACCCCAAAAAGTTTGTTGTTCCTTGTGTAGTATTTGATGATTTTGTGCTATTTTCTGTACAAGAGAGAAATGGTGAGGGAAACGGACCAACATGAAAGTGTCGAGAACACTGGATTTATTCAGAAAAACGTGACGAAAACCATTTTAGTGTGGAACGGCGTCAAAAAGAAGGAAGTTCGAGTTTTGGGACAAGGTGACCAAGTTTTTGTCAACCAAAGTTGCCCCGTCAATCACTGCGAGATCGTCACCGACACGTGTCGAACGTCCGATCGAAAGTTACGACGCCATCATCGTCGTCTTTCACGACGAATTAATTACTCCCTATGAACTGAAAATGCCAGAATTCCCAAACGGACGCAACCCAAATCAACGCCTCATCTTTCTGACCTAGGAGCCTCCGACGAGTTTGAAACGTTATTACAACACGAGTCAATTAACTAATTTTTCAACTGGACCATGACGTACGGAATGGACTCCGACATTCCATTTCTCTACGGTCGGGTCTTTCCAAAAGAGACGGCGCCTCGAACTCCAAATGAAATTGCACATTAGGCCTACAGAGAAATTTATAAAAACATCAGTAATTTAATGCTGAAACCGGAATTGCGCAACAAACGCATTTATGAATTATAATACATATCACGCACATTTATGGCATTATATTAATCCCTGTTTTTTTTAAATACATGATTATACATGTTACATTATTGTGTTACACAGGAATAATTATGAAAATTGCACGTTTGAATAAAAAAATTTAAAAATGTTTAACTCGCCAACCAGCATAAATAGAGTGCTGAGAAGAAAAACATCTGTGAGAAAAATGGGGTTTGCTAAGTTGCAAACATTTTGTGGTTTGGAGATTTTTCCAAACATATGTTTAGGTATAGCAAACAAAATGTTTAGGTATAGGTAAATATTTGATAGGCTTAGCAGTTTAGCTATATGCAACATTTTCGTTTAGAGGTATGCACAATGTATCTGGCGGCACCGAAAAAGGGTGCTTTTCTTTCCCTTTCTTTTACTTCCGTCGGTAAAAACAAAGAAAATGAAATCTACCACTCTTTTGGTCACCTCAACCTCCCATCATATCATAAGCGCATTTAATCCTTTTTTTTCTTTAATCTTCCACCCACATTTCTCTTAGGGGAGAACGGGGCAATTAAAGTAGTGGGTAACTTGGCACCCAGCGTTTTTCGTCCTCTTTCAACCGAGGGATTGCATTTTAAAAATTACCAGTTATAGTTTTTAATAATGCGCATCTTTTAATGCGCACATTTTTTCCTCCTTTTTTAAGCCTAGTGGGGATAAAAAATATAAAGAAATACAGAAGTGGGGGCTCAAAAACAAAAAAAGCGACAACTAGTACAACTTTCCCCTACTAGTGGGTGAAATGAACGCGTTTCAAATTTCCATTATTAAATAACCAAACATGTTTCGATAGCGCTATGTCGCTCTAATAATGTCGTTATAATAATCGATAATAATAATTCTATTTAGACATATTCGTTTTCTTTCATTGAAATGTATGTAGAGATTCGCCCAGGAAACAATTCAGCAAGCGAAAAGCAACAGGCCCAAAATCATTCTCTACTGGAACAAGTATCATTCTGACATGGGATTCTGCGTCGGACAGGAACCTTTCATCAAAGCTGGCTGAAAAGTCAATAACTGCATCGCAACTAGCGACCGCAGTTTACTGAAGCGACGGAGTCATCATTCACGCCGGGGATTATTCCGAAAACGATTTGCCGACTTACCGCTCACCTCATAAGCGATTCATTTTCTTCAACATCGGAACTCTTCCCGGACTGCGCCATCTGCCGTGCTTTTCTCGGCGACACTTTTACAACTATGGACAATGACGTACCGGCGGGATTCAGACATTTACGACGCTCGACCGTAGGCTACGGCGCTTTACGGTTCAAAAGGGACTCTGAAATCATGAGCCAAGATGCGCTAAGACGAAACCCAATAACTCTCAAAGTTGATAACAGCAACAGAAACAAGTTGATGGTCTGGTTTAATTCGCAGTGCTCCGACTCACAGCCGACGTGAAGATTATGGTGCTGTTGCCAGAAGGCCTATTGACGTATTCTTGGTGGTCGTTGATTTGATGATGTTCCGGTCGCTTGAATTGACTCTATTTGACTATATTTAATTTGACGAGAATTTGATTTGGTTTCCCGAGTAAAATTGCCATTGAACTAACAGGAAACTCATCAGGATCACCGAACAGTAAATGACTTTGCGACGGCCGAATACATGCAAATATAGCCTACTTTGGAATGTAAAGAAATAAAAACGACTTCCGCTACCATTTGCCAGATGTTGAGGCCGGTTGAGGCCGAAGCAAGTGATGTGCTGGGATCTGGTAGTAAACTGCAGGTACATGTTACTGACTGGATTTTTACGAGCGTCACATAGTACGTGATTCAGTTCTTGACTGACTAGCCTAATTTAATGTGGGTAGTATTTTTAGGCCTTCTTATACATTCACATCAGAAAGTAATCTGCTGTAATCTTTAATAATGTTAATTCCTTTTCATAATAAGCGTTTCGGGATAAAACAATGTGGGTTTTATTTTATTTTATCTTTTACAAGCAATCACGCGATTTATTTCAAAACAGAAGAACAAACGGAAGAGATTGTATATCTGTTGTATTGTATATAATACCTTGAAAATTTTTAAAATAATAATTTTTGAGCTTTGCACTGAACACATCCAGACGGACTGCTGTACCTTTTGCACGTGGGAAATTGCAACATTTTTGTATTTTTGTCTCCACCCGCCCACCAGTGTGTTTGAAACCTATTTCCTTGGTCGCTGCATCATACGTATATAGTAGGCTTATTAGGAATTGGGAATCAGTTGGTCCGCAAGCTTAGTGTCGAGCGCAAATACACAACATTTCAGTCTAACACAAATCCCACTGTTGAACTCAAATTGTTTATTGTCAATTCCATATCCTGTGTCGTCTCGATCACTTGAGTCGGTGTTGCGTCATGTTTGCAAGATGTTTTCGATTAAACCACACCTTGACACAATACCTGATCATTTTTGGGAGCCTGGTATTATTTTTTAGTTTCTATTATTTTGATGGGCACCACCAACTAATGAAATCATCAATGGCAGATGCCATTGATGAATGGATCAATCATGAGCCTATTGATAAGCAATCTAGTCCTACTACAACAACAGGAGATTCAGCAGCATCTGCTGCAACATCGTTTAGATCAACTTGCAGTGCGGCAGCTGATCGCAGAGGTCCAAACCAAAATGTCATCGGCTATTCCATGTACGGGAGAAATTTCTCTGAGCCAAAATTTTACAACTTGTACTTGAAATCGTTTAGTGAAACTCTCAAGACGATTCCGATCAAATATCCAGGTGCGTGATTGATAACATATCAGCTACTAAATAATATATAAGAAATAAGTCATTTTGATGGGGCCTTTTCATTTGCAAAAGGCTGGGTGGTGAGGATATATCTCGAGCTGACGAGCGACGACGTGGAGAGTTGGAAAGTCTTCAACGAGATCTTAGATTTCAAAAATCGTGACTACATTGATATTTGCAACGCGACGCAAGTCATCATTAATCGAAAGTTGGGTGATATTTTCGAGATGACTTGGCGATGGGTATTCACACATTATTGGCTTGATGTAATCTGATCATCACGACTTGCGATTACTTTTTTTTACTCGATTCCGGCGCGCAGATGCCAATGCTGGATGACATGGTGGACACCTTGATGTCGAGGGACTCGGACAGTATCATAATTACTCGTGAACAAGACGCCGTGGCTGAGTGGCTGGCCAGCAACAAAACCTTTCATCTTATGAGAGACAATCCACATCACTGTTCGTTTTTTGTTGGATGTGAGTGAGATATACCCGTATTATTTCATTGGATATTTAGTTCAATGCTTAACCATTTACTAAATTTTAAAAAATAATAATAGGCCTAATAACCCATTAAGCTATGCAGTTAAGTAGGCCTATACGTTGGTAGCTATAAATTTCTTTGAATATTAATTGGGGAAAAGGTTGTTGGGGAGTAAAACTCAGCAAGGACCGCGCTGCAATCGTTGCCATAGCCGAAAAGATGTTCCACGAAAATCATTCGCACCAAAAAGGATACGACCAGAAATTGCTGAATAGATTCTATCAATCGATGGCTGTCAATAGCATGGTAAACTGATCCTCTAACTAGCGTCGTCTTTAATACTGTATATGTAATATTCATAATAAGTATAACACATCAATATCGTATTAGGTCGCCCATGACAGTTACTGCTGTGAAAAGTTCAAGGGCTCCCAACCGTATCCGACCCCGAGACAAAACGGTTGGTTCATCGGTGCGGCGCAGCACTCCCCACCGATTCAGCCAGTTCTAAGTGTTCCATGTCCTGAGAATTGCCGACCGCACAACCTGACCGGTCCATTAGCACTTGCCGATTGGAGTTTGTGCTAAAAATTGTTTGTGTCCATTTTTTAAAAAATTCTGGAATGTTGGAATGATGGTGACGATTGGATCTGATATAAAATTGCGGCTGGTTGAATTTTTCGTTCACTTTTTTCCTTATTATTCACATCAAGTACTATCGTGTCTAACTATTGAATAACTTAATATAGGGTTAATACCATATTATAAATTTTAAATGAAACCAAATGATGAATAATTCTGTAGTATAATACTACAAAAGCATTTAAAGGCGTTAGGCCTACTTGTTATAGAAAAGCATAAAAAACGAATTCGGAATTTAGCGGGCTAAGAATTTGGTCGAGTGAAAACAAAACAAAAAAAAAACATTTGATATAAATAAAACAATAATCTGTGTTGGGTCTATACGTTCCAAATTACATAATTTATTGAATTTTCATTTACATCACAATGCATGAAATTGTTGATCCTGATAAAAAATTGTAAGTGCTAATTAGTAATGTTTGTAATGTTATGCGGTTGAATATCGACAAGAACATGAGTGTAAAGAGGTTTAAATTGTAAATAAAGTCTCTTATATCTCAGTTCGACCAGTCCATCAGTTTTAAATCGGCTGGGACCTTCTTTGATTACTTGCATCCTGTCAGGATTGGGTGAGGCTTTTTTGTGGGACAGCGTCTTGTAACGGGCTAGATGAATAAGGGATGGCTGTTCATCAAAAGCTCTCGTCACGTTCAGGTTTTGTGACTTGACGCCGCTTGACGCGTTGATACAATTGATCGTCCTCGCCACCCCAACCCCAAAATGAATTTGAAAATCCGTTGACACTTTGAAAATCATTGGTCGATAATGCGGTCACACCTCCGAAATGGTTTGCGGATGTGGGTCTGAAAATATGAGGAAGAAATGATTTAAATCTTGAATTGAATTATATTTCACCACACTGCAGTAACCGACTTGTAGTTCCATGAATCAACGGAAAAGGCCATCTGTCGAGGCTTTCCGTCTTCTGGGCAGGTGTAAGGATTGCCGTCGTATTCTGGCAGAAGGTCAACGTCGTGAAAGATGAAACATTGGAAATTCTCTTGTAGCAACTGGGCCTCTTTGAAGCCGATATTCATTAGCATCCCCCGGTTGAATGGCGATTTTTCTTTGTGCAAAATAAAAATATATTTTCAATTGAGCAATCGGATTGGTTAAATATTTTTTTAGAAAAAGCAAACCAGATTGTTCGACGACGATGATTATGTAGTTGAGTTGCTGACGTTGTAAAAACGGGTGCATGAACCGCAAGAAAACGGTCAAATGATCCGTTCGATTCCGCACTCGAACGACGACAGCCACTTTATGCTGCGATAGACACTCGACTGGTTTGTACCTCCCACCGACTTTGATTCCCGATTTTCTCATCTTGAATTGAACAGCGTCTTCGTCTTCTTTAAGGATGGCGGTCGATGTCTCCAACGAGAAGTTCCTCCATTCGACTGCGCATACAATTTTAATCAAAAACTATTTTAAAAAATCTGTTGAGTCTCTTCTTCAATTATAAGCTTTTGTTAACCGTTAGTAATGGTATGCATTTGATATGGAAATAATTCAGAGACAATTCGGAGAAAATTTAACTCTTACCAAATTCGGTTGGGATCTTTTTAGGACATGGCGGTGATATTTATTCACAACTTTCATTAATCCGAGGGTTAGAACTTGTATTGTTTTGTCTATCAGAGTAAAAAAAAACAAGGATGAATACAATTTTTTGACGCAGAGTAAAAGAAGTACAAATAACGCAAAACTGATATTATTAAAAGGCCTGAAACTAAAACACGGATGACGGTCGAGCTAATGAAGTAAAAGCATTTGCATCTGGGCAACATGTTGACACTTCATCATAGTACTATATACATGCAAGATGTAAGCTTTTGGCGACCATGTAGATTAATGCTACGACTTTTTAGTATTGTAGGCACGTAGTGTTTAAAGCAGAGGTATAGGCAAACTAAGAGCAGATAGTACATTTGCGATTGAAATAACAGTGGCAAGATTCTTTTTTCCTTTTTTAAATACTCACGTGACTCCACTAGCCAATAGAATGTCTTTTCAGCACACATCACCTACTCATCACGGTCCCTCCTCGTCCTCCCTTCGGTCTTTTTTATGCTCGTTGTTTTTATGCCGACTCAAGTTGAATTCATTTCAATTGCTGGATATTTTGCATCGCTTGTCGACATCTGGCAAGTGGACGAAGCCAAAGCCAGCAATCAGCTATATTTCATTTCAGCAAATGTTCAGGGGGAAATCTCTTCTTGTTCGAAAACGATTCTGTGCAATTTTCTGAATGTCGCCAGCTCATACGGCTTATTTAGTGTTTTTGCTTTATTTTTTTTGTCTGTTGCGTAAAATAATGAGAACCAACAACAGATGCCGAGTCATAACCATTTTTCTTATTCTCGGTGGTTCTTGTTCTTTTTTTTACTGTACTAGAAGTTATTTATTCATTACTTTGCGTGGACCTTAAACTCTTGCAAAATAACGCTCTCACGAATCATTCCTTTATTTTCAATGTCTTGCTTTTCAGTTTCGTCAACGTTCCCACGACAACAACAAAAAAAGTCGACTCTTCCCCCATTTTACCCTATTGAGGAAACTTCCAAACTATACCTACATGGCTATATATTGAAACTATTGACTTGTATTCCATTTCTTTTCTATCCATAAAAACGAAAATGAACATTCCTTTGAATGCGTGTTCACAAATGATTACCGTAGGCCTAATTGTAGAAATAACGTATTGTATAGCCTTCGGTGTGTGTTTCACGTGAACATGAAAGCATGTTCTTCGTTCCTTGTGGCGTAGATGAGTCTCACATTTACATTTACCTAAGAGACATTTTATTTGAGAAATATCTGAATTGTTGTCGTTTTTTTATTCAAATATTAAATAATCTATAGTAATCCAATGTGAGTCGGCAACATAAGTTAAACTGCTTTGTCAATATTTTAAAGCTATATAGAAAAATGTATTAGTGTCATTTTGACGAAAATGAGTTTTCTCAGACTAAAACAGCGTTCATCATTTTTTGACAGTAGGAATGCGTAGAAATGTTTGTTGACATGGACTGCCAACAGATTTCATTAGTGCAGATTCAAAGTTGCAGTTTTCGAGTTTCGACCAATGTCAAAACGTGTTTCAAAATGCTCTTGGAATAACCTGTAAGTCATATAGTGTTGAAGTGGATATGCCATACGCAAAACTCCGCCCTCCGTTTGCATTGCTTATATTAGTAGGGGAGAGTGGGGCGACTGGCTAACTTTTTTTTCTCTTAGCTCCCATTCCCTTATTTTCCAACGTATTTAGATCCACCAAATCTTAAAAGAAAGAGAATCCTTCCTGCTTTAAATGATGATTTTTCAATCCGATCTAAAAAAATTAAGACTAGCTTATTACCGATCTAAAAAAAAAAAGAGCAAACCCGCCCCTGATACGGGGTCACTTGCTCACACCGCCGGGGTGTCTCGGCCCCTGTATTTCTTACGGAAAAACTGTTGACTGACATTAGAAACTCAAAATTTAAATAAAATAACCCAATAATGCAACCCACCAATGAAATATCAATAAAAAAGCTTGAATATGTATGGTAGTTGACTAAAAACACGAAAAAAGTTGACCAAAAATAATTTTAATGCTATCATAAGCAATTTTATGTAAGCCAAAAAGCCCCGATGCTGTGTGGCCGATGCGCCCCCAACAAAGGTGTCTTGGTATATTATTGAATATATCTTATTTAAACTATTGTAAATATAAAACAAACTAAACAGGATTAAAGAGGAGATAACGTAGAATATTTTCCATATTTTTTTATAATTTTCAAGAAATCGGGAAAGCCGATATTTGATTCAAAAGTCAAGGTAGGACGACCCAATTTTAAGACGAAAAATTTATTTCATTTTTCATTCCTCAACCGTTTGTCGTACTGCCATGAAATTTGGTTTTAAGATGCGAATTACTAACATCTACATCTCCTGATTTTTTAAATATCTTATTGCAATTCTAACCCATCAAGAAATCAATTGAGCCATCCGACCCGAACGCCAGATCGCCCCACTCTCCCCTATCTTGCTTGGCTCGGCCATGACTATTAACTCCCGTGGAAATAACGTAAACCAGTTGACGTGAGACTGTTGCCCGTAAACGTTTTATTCGCCAGCATCAAAGTGAATCTCGACAGCCAGTTGTTTGACCTTGTCGCTAAGGAAACCGCTTCGTAACATTTGAGGAATAGCTTCCCATTCGGATAACTCGATATCCATTTTCAGAAAATCGATTACCGTTGAGGACCCATGACTATTCGCCAACATGTCATAGATGGACCAGGCCGTTTTCATGTTCCATCCTTTGGTGGGATGCAATCCATCCACTCCGGACAGGCCGATGTTGTAGAAATGGATTTTCTCAGTCCGATTGTAATCTTTCACTCCCATAGATGGATCGAAAGAATAGACTTGGCATCCGAACTTTTCCATGGATTCATCGAACGACCCTGTCCACATTTTTCAAGTTATTGTCAGCCAAATATTTCAAGAAATAGAAAAAAGTGCGTAGGTTTTGACTCACACACATTGTTGATGCCAAACGAGTAGACGAGACAATTATTGTAGACGGGAGCGATGGATTTGTCGAGACAGACAGCTTTGTGGCCGTCCGGTGCAAATAGGCCTGCAGCACCGTATACCGTGAAACCGAAATCGACAGCGAATTGTTACGACGTGCTGTTGGTCCAGTGCAAATAGCGGAAGATCTCCTCGGCTGACATGGATTCAGCTTCCGGGTGTCC
Source organism: Daphnia pulicaria (assembly GCF_021234035.1). Lineage (NCBI taxonomy): Eukaryota > Metazoa > Arthropoda > Branchiopoda > Diplostraca > Daphniidae > Daphnia > Daphnia pulicaria. The sequence continues at coordinate 28,308,685 of NC_060913.1, forward strand.
GTCGATGGCGCTAGTCGAAGAAGTGCTGGTTGTTGTAACTAATTGACTGTAGGCAGAAGTAGGCGCAGTTATCAGCTGGGGACTAGATGACGATTGATAAGATGACAGCCACATCAACAAAACCAAGGGGAGCAGTGCCAAAGCAATGGTAGTGAAGATTTTCTTCGACATTCTCCACGGTTGATTATTCTGAATGGACACAATGTTTAGAAAAGAGAGCCAACGAAAAACAACGTCTAGATTTGAAATAGTCCAGGTCTTTTGTTATATTCCATGTAGGTCTAGTAGAATTAAGAGTAAGAAAACAAAGAATGATTAACTAGTTAGCAGATCGTGCGTCAGTGTTGCGACGATCGCGTACGGATACTGCAGCGAAACGTCGCAGGTTATTTCCAGGCAAACCCCCGAGCAAGTACAGGCGGGTAGATAATGTGCCGTGAGCGATATAGAAGAGTGACAATATCTCTGTTCTTCCTGCTGGACATTCCAAGTGTTTTCAAGTGCTGGGTTCAGTTAGAACGCATTGACATTTTAGAAAAGATGCACTTGAAACAATTTGGAATTGAGAAAAATTAACTTGCCCAATTGATAAATGTTGGTGACCTTGCTTTAAGAAAAATAGTATCCCCTTAGAAGTATATTTTTTTTCTGGAATTGAGCGCGGTAAAGCTTTCTTTGACTATATATATACTTTCTCCGAGAGAAAAGTGTTAGCCGGTAATGAGTCTTGGCTTTAATATGCGTGTCTTTAAAATTGATTTGATTGATGATCAGATTTTACGACTCAAGATTTTCTTTTTATTGAAATCTTTCTTGCTATTGCGGCAGAGAAAATGTTGAAAGAAAAATGTTAAAACTGCAGTTGTCTATAAGCTTGATGGAATGGGTGGCTATTTCGTGAACTTGGGGGACGGATGTTGTGTGTTGTCAATTTCGTGAGAACTGCGACGAAATGGGAAAGCAATGCTTGCCATTGAAAATATACATCGTCAATGAGTTGACGTCCAGTAAAATCACCGGAAGGAGAAAAGATATATAGAATTTACCGCCGTATAGACAGAATTCTAATTATTGGTTTTGGTTATTATTAGTCACCTGTTGTTGTCAATTCTCATGACAGACAGGGAAAACCGATAACTGAGAGTCGAATTTTTGAGGACGACGTACATGTGCATCGAAATTATCCCATGAATATTGCACACACGACAACAACAGATACGTAATTATACAATAGCAAACAATATTTATGCATTCACATCAACTTTGGAATGTCCAGCAAACAGCTTTTGTTTATGTTGTTGAAATCGAAGTAATACGAGCTTTCAACTATACACTGTCCTTTTAATGATTGAGTCAATGACCCCTACTCTCTAAGAAATTTGTCGGTATTTTTACCGAGATATAACTCGGTAATCAACGTCCAGACTTTAATATCGGGAATTTTTTACCGATAATAATATAGGGAAATGAGCCTATTGCTATTATCGGTTTCATTTGTCAATCCCCATTTTGATTGTCGGTTTTTCCCGTCTGCATTTAAAAGAAATCCACCCCCATTATTCCCAAGGTCCATCCGTCTGATTTTTCTCTTCCTCTAGTCTGCTGTTTTCAAGGACTGTCTGGATGTATAAATGTTATGATATCATAATTAAGCCATCAATTTTATTGCTATAGCATAACATTAGTTTAATACAATTAAATTGCAAAATATGCAAATATAACAGAAAAAATTTCCCCTCCCTATTGCCTATATTTTCTTTTCATTTCAGTCATATAATTTTAATATGAAATACCAAAATATTATGTTAATAACGTAATGAAACAGTTCAAATGATTTTATAGAAAAACCTTTTTTTATTCAGAATTTCGGAAGTCATATCGAGTCACACAAAACAATTTGTTATCGATTAGACAACTGATTAAGAATTTTCATCGAAAATTCGTTGACTACTAGGGACTTTGATGACGATTTCTTTTTCTTGTTTGGGGGCTGTGAAGTCTCTTTTTCAACAAAATTCACCATATTTTGCAAAAAATTGTACACTAAATTCAGGTGTTCAGGGAAACTAAGGTTGAATATGTGATAAACAGCGAATAAAATTGAAATTGATTCAGCTGCAGATGAGGTAGAAATTTTGATTGGGATGAGATCAGCCTTGATGTAACGACGATCGCCAATTACAATTAATCCAGGCTGAATCATGCCGTCGGATTCAGCTTGTTGTAGTGCTTCAGCTAAGTTAGTGCCATTCTAATGAACACACAAAAAAAACACAATGATTAAGTTATTATTACAAATTTTCAATAGTAGACTTACTGGAAACCGCCGAACAAGTTTTTTAGAAAGCATGGTGACATTAGGGATCGTATTGCCTTTGAAGGCCCTAGACAGGCGCGGTGGAAAAAGCACTGGGAGCGATAGAAAAATCAAGAGAGTTCTCTCGTTGGCTGTATCTAACATTAAAATATAAAAATAAATTTTAACGTTAAAACAAAATAGAATAGTTATATGCATACTGAAATCACACAAGGGGTCTTCATAAGATTTAACTATATCCGTCGTAAATTCACTAGGCTCCAGAAATACTCCATGTTTTTTCAAAATTTCGATGGCCAAGGACTTTTCTATTTTTTTCCACCTCTCCGTAAACAGAGCAGTTTCCCATCCGTCGGCAGATTTAAGGTCACAGTCAATCTAAGTGAAACAGAAAAATTAATATGATCAAACTTGTCATTATAGTAATAAAAACAGCGATTCATACCGCATCCTTTGTAGATGTAAACCTCGGGAATCGCTTCATAATATCAGTTACTGTAGGCTTTTTATCGGCAATCCACTTTCGGCGGGTTTCTATGGTGTCGCGATGAAATTGAACCATTCTTTCCTTATTATCCGCCGTCACTTGATTTTCCCGCATAAATATTTCTTTTTCCGTCAAGCTGATGTCAATTTCTTCATCCGATTCTATTCTGTTTCTGTTAACAAACAAAAATATTTACGATTGAAAATATTTTAGCTATATGTGTTAAAAAACAAATTCACCTTTTCGTATAACTTCGAACTACGGCCCCTTTATTCTTGTTGACATAGACGCATTCTTTTAATTGTTTTCACTTTGGTTCAGTCTTCACAAAAATATAATTCACTTTAACTGTTAAAACACAACAGTCGCACACGGAAGCAAAATGATTTGTGGGAAAAATGGAGAAGAGGAGGAGAATTTGAGAATTTGAGGAGAACAAAGGAATAATTTTTCTCCGCTGAAAGGGAAAGTAAAAAATCACTCCCCCGTAACCCGTAACAAAAATCCTTCGCTAGAAGATAAGACTTACAAAAAGGGAAATATTTTTTTTTTTGTAGAAAACGCAAAATGGTTTCGCGGGTGTTCAGACTATTGTGACAATTTACTTACAGCGACATTTAGTCTTTAAAAGACGGATTTGAAATGAGTTGATATTTTAATCTTACATAGAAATTTCCATCAGAAATGCTGTAATGAAGGTCACAAGGGTGGTAATCAAAAAGTTCCGTGAAATCCATGCATATATATTTAGTAGTAATTGGTCTATTCACTTGAAATACATGTAAGTGTGAATTAAAACCCACAGTATCTAATTTTGCCACCAACAGAACGCACCTTAAATTATTACAGCAGATGACAGCTTTTATTTCACCAAACTGTAGTTCAAAATTCTCTTTACTGACAACGACAATGTTTCCGGTTGAATAAGTTACGCCAAAACGATTAATGTGTTTACAAATTCCAACAGTCGTCGTCAAAGGTAAATTTAGTTTTTGTGCTACGGTTTCAAAAGATTCAACAGATTTTAACAAAGTTTGTTTTGGCTGACAAAAAAAGTGAAACTCGTCTCGTATGTTATCACCAATTATAGAGTGAGCAAGGGCGGTATATTGATTTCTTGTTGTTAAGGTCTTGCTTATATTTTTGAAGTTACAAACAACGTGGCTTAATCGCTTAAAAAACCCATTCCGTAATTCGTATTTCAAACAAGAAAGGTGACGCATGGGCCCATTTTCTTTCACAATTTTGGTTTTTCTTCGCTTCGCGCGTCACACTTCTGATAAAGCTTTTCAGGATTTTTTCCCCCTCAAAATGAATCCCGATTTGAATTGTCGGTATTTAAGTGTTGGTCTTTCAAAAGCGTGAGTGTAGGGATTTAGGCGGTGAAAATGCTGAAAAACCGACAAATATTTAGGTAAAAATGTACCGAGAAATAAACTCGAACTTTTTTACCGACATATTTCTTAGAGAGTACTAAAACGTCGACGTTCATTGTATGTAAATGTGAGATTCAAAAAAGTATGTGGATGTTCAAATGGTATATGAATATAATGTTCATTTTTGATTCCCTATTGCCGCGCATTCAATGTCAATTAAGTCATATACTATTATAGTTCTCTTCTGAATACCTTTGGTATGTTCATAGAACATACAAAAAACATACACATTCATTGATATATTATATCCAATCTCCTCACGGCTGATACCATGCTTCCGAAGCGTTATATCAACGGAATCGAACCACAGACCTTTGGCTTACAAGGCCGCTGCTCTACCATTGAGCTATTTGTTCCTAATAAACATTTATGGCGCCAAGAGGGTAGAATCACATACACCTTTGTACAAATGGGAAGGTTATATGAACATTCGCCCAACATTCAAAATAGAAGCATAATTTTCCTATATTACATGCGATCCCGCACGTTACATGAATATACGATTTTACGGATTATATATATGTTCGGCGTTTAATGTTCTATTAACGTAAGATGTTTATTACAAATGTGAAATATCTACTTTCTAGATTTCACCTTCAAATCCGTTCCTAAAATTTATGTTCATTTTAGGTGCTGATATTGATTGTTGTATACGTACATGCTATAAACGTTAAGCGAATCTAAAATTTAAGATGAATTTCTTCGAACAAAAATTAGATAAACAAACGTTCGAAAAATCAATGTGGTTGTACACATTCGTTTTTGACCATCATATAACGTTATCCCTGAGAGATTTTTAAAATTCTTATTTTAAAAAGCCGAAGGCTTACCGCCTTTTAAGGGTGAGAGATTTGAAGAAACAAAAGTTCCGACAGCGCTCCAAATAGTGTTAACCCTGAGAGGTCCCTGGGGAATTGGGCGGGGGAGACGAAAACGGTTTTTTTATACTTTCACGCTCTCGTGATCCACCGATCATGAAGCGACCTATCTCATTCAACGTAGAATGACTTTTTACATCTTAACCGACTAATTTTTTAAGTGTTAAAGAAATTAATGGGGAGATTGGGAGCAAAAACAGGGAAAAAAGGGAAAACTTCTAAAACAAATGGCAGATATCATTCCACACTTTTAGGGGATGAATATTGTGTTAAATTAAAGATCAGCTTTCCCTTTTCAACATATGTCAAAATTGGAGACACTATTTTCCTTATTCGCGAGATATTTGTAAAAAAAAAGACACCCTGATTGAGTTTAGCTAGATCTACTAGCAGACGACAGAATTTTATAGCCCGTCTGCTTGTGTAACGTCAGGCAGAATATAATGTTGTGTTGTGTAGCTATAACATGTAACGTCTCCCAATTTAAGAAAAGATTTCATCTCCCTATCTAAGAAAAGATTTTGTCTCCTAAGAGTAACAGGTGATTTATCAAATAATTCCCAGAATTCAAGAAAATGTTTTTATTGGCCTGCTTTTATTTGTTTACAGAGCAATTTAATAACAGATAGTCATGGAAGTCTGTTGTTTCATGTTTGATCCTCCGCTTCTTGATTTTGGAGACCAAGCAATTTGTCGTTTGCTCATGCGAACCATTAATCCCAACTTTGCTTTCTTTGCAGTGCTATGGGCAAAAAGTCAATATCAAGAACAACAGGATTAACGAAAAGCACATCAACATCCTTTCAATCTCTGGTTCATCTCTTCATATCCACTGTTCACTTGTGGAGGATAACGTCAGTTTCAATCAACATCCTGTGAAGCAGACCATATTTTCATTTTTTAATCATATTTCAGGTACTTGAGTCAGTTATTGACAAATACTTCTTTTGAAGTAGTTTTCCTTAGAAGAGAGGGGGGATATGTGGAAGACACCTTGTAAATCCACACCACCAGGGGTTCATTGTCTATCGAGTAACTTTAATTTAGCTATGGAGAAAAACCTGTTTCATATATTTTTTGTTTTTGTAGACACAAGCCCGTAGTCTTCCCAATCCTTTTTTTGGCTAAGCCATTCGTGAACGTACGTATTCTGGGTAATAAAACTTTTTCCCAAATAATTAGTTGCAAATTGTATTGTTTTATTAATTGAAATTTTCAGTACTACTTGAGGCCTATGATTATGAACATATCTGCTATCACACACTATTACGAACTAGAATAAACAGAATAAAAACGAAAAGAGACTTATTAAAATCTCGAAGGTGCCACAGAGGGGCTTGATTAGTATGCGGTGTTTTAGTAAGGACTGTAATTTTATAAAGTCTTCTGTGTAGACTTATAGTTCTTGTTTGTGTCTCTTTCTTTGTTGAGACCCAGTAAAGAGATTTTATTTGATATTCCTCTATTAACTGAGCTGCTCCTGCGAATAGTTTTCCTTTGAATAACGACCGTTTAATTATTCTATCCAAGTTGGATCAAATGGGTTACATTTGTTAGTTATTACCATCGCATTCCCCTGCCAGATCCAAGTAAGATTTCCGGTCACTCTTTTCGTCTAGTTTTTAACGCAAGTCACAAAAGGCGTGGCGACTCCTTTTTGGATGTAGAATCATCAAGCCGTTTTCATTATTGTTTAGAGGAGGTATTGATTTATGCTATGCATAACAATGAAAGAGGTGTTATCTCCCGTTTGTCTGATTTAATTATTCTAATTTTAAGGTTTTTGGCGAAAACTAGCGTCTTTTTCGTCCATTTCGATCTTGGGGGTGGAGCTTCATCTCTTTCCTTTCGCCACTCTCAACCCCTTTATTGCCCTAGGCTAACGAGGTGAGCTCTCATCTCAGAGCCTAGAAAAAAAATTTGAAAATTCATTTAATTCTTTTATGTTGTTGCCGAAAAGTAGAAAGAGAATACCGAGGATTCCCGCTCCTATCTAGATTGATATCACTTGACATTCGAACCACCGCCCAACAACAACGCTTTACCATAAATGCAAATCTATCACATCTTGCTAGCGCAAAATGTATTAGACTAGCTATACAGTAGTGTATTAACCAAATCGAATCTGCTGCGCGTTTTTCGGTTTTCCCTTTGGTGGTGACATTTTCGATCGATCAATGTTTTAGACTATGTTATATCTCGTCCCCATTTGCATTCCCTTCTAAGGTGTTCTTCTTCATTTTTTTAAATTCACTTGTCTTCCTTGTTTTTACCTTTTTGGCCTTGGATGTAGAATCATAAAAGGTATATACATTCAAATGTCTTTACGGAACATTCTTTCGCATTCTTTCGTCGGATTGCGTATTATTATTATTGTAGTGGTAGTATAACCTGGCGCCAGCAGATTGCGCAATCACTCAGACAGCCGCCGAAGTTTTAAGTTTACGACCACCGTAAATATTTTTTTTCGAATAATTATTATACTCTTAGAAGACAATAGAACTCTAGCTCTCCGTGACTGAAAACGACGCCGCAGTGCCATAAAGGAATAGCTATGACTGCGCTGCGCTGTTGTGTTCAAACCGGAAGTCATATTGGTCACCCCCAACGGCAAAGAACAAATATCAGAAAATGAGACATATAATATACACTTAATGATTCGTTTATAAATTGCCAACGTTATAAAAAAAATTCAAGACTTTGATTGAGCCCGGCTGGATATCCACCAAAATGTGAGTGTAAAGAGATTCTCTGAGAGATTTCTTTTGGAGGAGCAATGCCCCAACATCCCTCGTTAACCTTGGTGCCTCGTGATGCTGATACTATGGGTATTTTTAATTTCCTTCGGTGTCATTCTTCCAACCAGGTATATGGGGTTGGGGGGATATAATGGGAATTGCGCAAATAATTTACTTTGTTCCATAGTCGGAGAAAAATTTCATCATTCCCTGAAAACCTGAATGTAATGTCCGACTTTTGTGCAATAAGAATTGGACACATTTTCTCTCCTTGTTTTTTAAAACGAATCGACTTCAATGCTATTTATATACGTACCAGAGATTTAGTACCGTCTACCGCCATTTATGTGTGTGATAGTGGCCGTTGATGAGTGTATTTATAGAAAAAGAGGGTAAAAAACTGCGGGTTTGAATTATCTATTTATAAAATTCGAGAACAGGAATTTGAACTTGACCTTGCAAGCTAGCAAGACAAAGAGGACGACAGTTTCTTACTCTCGGTCGTTCAAATCTTGGATGACAAACTTGACACTGAGGACCCAAGGATCTCCCAACGTTATACGAAAATTTAAGAGTTGATTGGGCGTGGCTGGATATCCACGAGAATGTGAGAGTAAAGAGGTTTGAATTGAAAATTGAGTCGCTGATATTTCAGATCGAAGAGCCCGTCGGTTTTGAACCGGATGTTGCCTTCAGCGAGAACCTGTTTCCGGTCTGGATTGAGCTGGGCCTTTTGGTGGGACTGCGTCTTGTAGCGGGCTTTATGGACCAGCAACGGCTGCTCGTCGAAGGCCCTCACAACCGTCAGATTATTGAATTTGACACGCTGATTCAGCTGATCATCTTCTCCGCCCCAACCCCAGAAATAATTTGAATAGCCGTTGATTCTTTGGAAATCAGCTGTAGATAATGCGGACACACCTCCGAAATGGTTTCTAGGTGTCGGCCTGAAAATTTTTTTTAACAAATCGTCAATCGTATAATTTAATTTCAATTGGAGAATTTAATTCCGCACTTGTAATTGTCCCAGTAATCGATGGAAAATGACATTTGACGAGGCCTTCCGTCTTCCGGACAGGTGTAGGGATTGCTGTCGTCTTCCGGTATAGGAAATCGACATCGTGAAAGATGAAACATTGAAATGTTTCCTGCAACTGAGCTTCGTTGAAACCAATGTTCATTAGCATTCCTCGATTGAACGGCGTACCTGCTGCTCATAAGCGCATTTGAATTTTAAAAGCGCGCCAAATCAGATTTTTTCAAAACGTGCTAGGTCGTGAAACATTTCAAAGAAATCACATTATCTATCATTATGTACTATGTAGCATGAAAAAGACAATGTTGGTTTGCTACAGAATTTGGAATCAGTTGGTCTGCAAACGTGATGGCGAGCACACAGCAGCACAGACTATTGAATCGTATATTAGGCTATCAAATTAAGTTTTATCGTTATGAATTTTGGTCAAGATTCCATGTCGTTTTATTTGAATCGACGTTGCCTCATGTTTTGGAGGCTTTTTCGATTCAACCACAA